>NC_136262.1:251875581-251952531 GCF_964187855.1 Myxine glutinosa
AGACGTAGCTCATACATCCTCCCGTTAATTTTAATTTGGTCACTGACTTTGACACCAATACAAAATTTTTATTACCGTCACTATGCATCACATGGAGCACCTCGCCACAATTAGAGCATTTAAATTGCATCAGATGTGGCAATAAATGCGAATTGTTGGTCCCGACTTGCCCGCTCAATGACAGAAGACACCATTTGTATTTTTACCTTCTCCATCCCCACCCCGTTTAGAATCCCATGAGGGCATGGACAACATAGCAAAGTTTGTTGTAACATCGCAAATATTTGAGTTGATAAATGTGCAAATTATTGAAAAACTTGATTCTTCAAAACTGCACATTCTGTGAAAAATTGCATGTGAAAATGCTCCACACCTGTATGTTCCTTTTGTTTCATTTGAGGAAGCAACACATCTGAAAAAAAAAGGAAAGCCGCAAAAAATATCGAGCACTGACCTGTTAACATTGAAACAACAAACATTTAAAGATGTTCACAAACTCACATGTGGACTGCAAGATGATTCCAATTATAAGTAAAGCAAGGAAGACCAGAACGATGTATTGACTGCACTTTATCTCCTTTAAACCTTTCTTGTAGATTGGTTGTAGAATCTCTGCAAAAAGCAAAAAAAAAAAAAAATTCTCACTGAACAAAAGAACAAACTAGAACGGCACTCAGTAGAGCGCATACTCCCGCCGTGGGTTTAGTTGGAATAATACGTTTTGTTGAACATCCCCTCTCCCCAAAACAATAAATGAGAAAGAAAGTAGGCCCTTACGGTCAGAGAATTTATTTTGATATATCTCGGAATTGGAGGAGAAAAACATCATTTGAGAATAAGAATAAAAGGTTTAATGCAGAAAAACAGAAAAAATATTTCCCAAAAAAAATTCCTGGATCCGGAATAATATCCTGAGCTTCACCAAAAACTAATCAATTCTTCCTTATCCCAAGGGCAATCATCCCACCAACTTTCAGCCAAATCCGTTCAGAGCTTTTCCAGATATCTTGTTCACGAACACACGAACACACACACACACACACACACAACACACACACACGAGTGAATGCATTACTCCCTGGCGGGAGTAATGATGATACGATTCAGCAATGCTTATAAAATTACCATATGGATGAAATTGTTCCAAAGTCCCAATCGTCGTTGACATCCGCCCAACGTCGTCATATCGGTCTTCAACGCAAGTCATGTTCAAATGGTTGGAAGCAGCTTTGAAATGTGAACTCGGAGATAACAGAAGTTACTTATTTATATTCACTGTTTTCCAAAAGGAAGTGTGATATTTCACTTTAAATCACGATATTTCCTGTTGTGAAAAAGGAGGAATTGACTAATCTGCTGCCGAAGGTACATGCTCTTTTGTATCCAAAATCTTGGCTTTTGGAAGAAAGTGGAGACAGAGAAGAACTGGAACGGGACTCGGTAGAGAGCATACCTCCACCTGGCTAAACAGGTTATATTTTGTATCCCACTGATAGGTCAGATCTGGATTCGGACCTGAACCAAAATCTAATCTGCTTGTTCTTGTCACCGAACCAACTCATCCACCAAGTTTTGTCACAAATCGTCCGCAACTTCTTGAACTATCATGCTACAGTCTTATAGAAAGTCTACAGCCCCTTTCAAAATTTTCACCTTTTGTTACCTTATAACCTGGAATTAAATTGCATTAAATCAGACTTTTCCCACCTTTATTTACACATCATATCCCACAACTTCCAAGTGAAAAATAAGTTCTACAAATTTCAGAAAAATAATTTAAATTAAAAACTCGAATATTTTGGTTGGATAAGTGTCCACCCCCTTAAAATAGCAATTGTAAATTAGCTCAGGTGTAACGTATCACCTTGAAAATCACACACCTAGTTAATTGGCCCCCACCTGTGTTGTCGTGATTCTGATTATTTCAGAATAAATTCAGCTGTTCTTGTAGGTTTCTTCTGCTGGGTAGTGCATTTCACAGCAAAGACTCAACCATGAGCACCAATGAGCTTTCGAAAGAACTCCGGGATAAACTTGTGGAAAGGCACAGATCAGGGGATAGGTATAATCATCATCATCGGAGCGATCTTGATCGGATATGTATAAAAGATTTCAAAACCCTTGAATATCCCTTGGAGTAATGTCAAGACAATCATTAAGAAGTGTAAGGCGTATGGACCACCAAAACCCGACCTAGATCAGGCCGTCCCTCCAAACTGGATGACCAAGCAAGGAGGAGGCTGATCAGAGAAGCCATCAAGAGGCCAATGGCAACTTGGAAAGAGCTACTACAGGCCTTTATGACAAAGACTGGTTACCATGTACATGTGACAACAATATCCCAAGCACTCCACGAGTCTGGCCTGTACAGTATGGTGGCAAGAAGGAAGGCATTACTCAAAAAAGCCCACCTTGAGTCCCATTTGAGGTATGCAAAAAACCACTTCTAATGGTTTGGGTGGCGGGCGTGGGATCCTAAGGAACTGAGTTTGAATCCCGTTCAGCTGTTGAATTAATACCAGGTGGGGTTGACTCAGTCTGTCATCCTTCCGAGGTCGGCGAAATGAGTACCAGGGTACTTAACTAGGTCCTCTCTCAAGGAGGTTGGTAGCAGGATTTGCCCTCCGGCCGCTGTAAAACACCTCATTCCATAGCACGCACACTGGTGTGTGTCGGGATGGTGCTGAGGAGTCGTCCAAGGACGCAGCGACGTGCTGATCCAGCATTTTATTTTCTCTGGTCAGAACCGATTGAGACATGCACCCAGGACCAACTGCCTTCGTCTGCACTGGAATGTCCAGCATTGCCGATTCAACAGAAACCTGATGTGGTGGTACAAGTTCAGAATCAATACAAACTGATGGCTGTGCCAGAATACGATCATGAATTTGGGTAACATGCCGTTTACACACTTTTCCATCATCAGTTTCAACCATGCAGTTAGCTGGTGCTGGCACTACTGAGACAACTGTCAGTACCCACTTATAATTGTGGAAGTAATCACATACCATCACAGGCTGACCTACTTCAAAGGCACGATCAAGTTTTGGACATCAGAGAGAGACATCAGGAGATCTGTGGAAGGGAGAGGGCTGGGGTGAGGTACATGTGATAAACAAGATGGATACGACAAGGACTTTCAGGAAATATAATGCAATTTGAAGGAGATCGATTTGGGGTGGATTGACAAGGGTAGAAAAGATCAAGGTTTTGGATGGGGGAAGATAAGAGATGGTGGTGAACAGCTGTTTTAAACAACTGGAGGGAGGAGTGAGATTGAAGAGAGTGAGGGAGTTTGTTCCAGAGGCTGGAGAAAAGAGGAATGAAAGAGTGAAGGTGAGCAGAGAGTCTTGATTTTGGCAGTTTAACCAGTAAAGGGTTGCTGACAGATCTTGTGCGTCCTGCAGGAAAATTTGGGGGACATAGTACAGACAGAGCAGAGGGAGCTCGGCCGGAGAGGAGTCGGTAGAAGACAGAAAGACCACCAACCTGCCTGCAGTGAGCGAGTGAAAGGCCCTCAGAATCAGCTTCATCGCGGGAGATTCCAATGATTCTGAAAGACGGTTTCTACAGCGTGAAGCCAAGCTAGGTGTGAGGCAGGAGCACCAGCCCAGAGGGGAGTGCAGTGTTTCATCAAGCTGCGGACGAAAGATTTGTATGCGGTGAGCAGCTCAGTCGTACCAAGGAAGGACTTCGCACGATCGAGGATGCCCAGTTTGGATATGTTGTTTTCCCAGGAAAGATAATGGCAGATAGTAAGACCCAAAAGCTTAAGTGACAGAACTTCTTGGAGAGGATTGTTGAGAAAGCCGATAGGAGGGTTTTCCAGACGGTCCTTTCGGAGAGAGTGCGAGATTTGTCAGGATTGAAAGACATGTTCCACTTGTTTGACCAGTTTGTTATTTTGTCCAGGTCTGCAGAGAGTGAAGAGGCTGCAGCCTGCCGATCTGAGGGGTGAGTTATGGAGCGGCAGAGAGTGGAGTCTTCAGAAAAGAGATAGTGAGGATTTTCCAGGGAGTCGGAGACATCATCAATGTCGACCAGAAAAGGCACAGGGCCCAGAACACTGCCTTGAAATGTGCCCAGATGTGTCACCTTTCTTGATTCTTTGGATGTTATTTTATTTGATGTTAGGGTGTGTCTGTGTCCTTGCTCATTGATGAGGTTAATTCGTGGATTCAGAGCCAGGTAAAACAGGAGGGGTGAAGGCTGTTTTCCTTGGAAGATCCCGTCTCGTATCTTCACTCCTGTTATTTCGATTTTGCTTTGAGTGATGCATATATTAGTGTGGTATTCCATAGATCCATTGTCTTTTCAACCAACTTGATTACTTGGGGATTGATCTTGTTCATTTGCATGCACTTTATCATCCATGAGTGTGGGACACTGTCAAAAGCTTTTTAATAGTCTATCCATTGTGTGGACAATTTGTTCTGGTATGGCAATTTTGAGTATGGCGGTGTTTCGTAGGAGGTGGTCTGTTGGTCCGTAACATCCTCTTCTGCATCCCTTCTGTTCTGCCTCTCGGACTCCATGTTTTTTTAGGTGGTGATACATCATTTCTGTGATGATTTCTGTTGAAAGTTTGTATGTTGTTGGTAGGCAGGTTATTGGCCGATATTTTTGAGGTCGTTGGGTTTCCTCAGATTTTTGGATGAGGAAGGTGTTACCTTTTGTGAGCCATTCACCTATTTCCTGATCCTCTTGGATAAGATCATTGATTGCTCGAGCGTTGTGAACGTGGAGAGCAATAAATTGCTTTAGCCAGAAGTTCGGAATCCCATTTGGGCCAGGGCTTTGAAGTTTGCCATTTTTACCCTCGCCAGAGGAGAGCGTATTGCATTTGAGTCCGTTTGTTTGTCTGTCTGTTTGTCTGTTTGTCCGCACAGAATAAATATGATTTTCTCTGCAACCGTTGGTCCGATTGACAGGAAATTTCCACCATAGGTGCAACTCCACCTGTATAATTTTTTAATAATTATGATGTCATAGGTCACGTGGTTCGGCCGTCATCTTGGAAAAATCGAAAAACTTGGCACCGCTATATCTCGGGAAGTGCTGAATAGAAAACATTGAGACGTGGCTCATTGTAAAGAACTCTCCACGGGGAATACAATGTGTTAATGATGATGTTATAGGTGCCTCCATTATGACGTCATAATTCGACAAGACAAAACTTCATCTGATCAAGATGCAATTTCTTGAGCGCCATGTCGGCATAAACTGGTGGAGAAAAAAAAATGATTACATCATCAGTCACGTGGTTCGGCCGCCAGCTTGGAAAAACCCAAAAACTTTGCACGTCTATATCTCCGAAAGCTCTGAATATAAAAAAATTTGAGACATGGCTCATTGTAAAGAACTCTCCATGGGGAATAAAATATGTTAATGATGATGTCATAGTTGCCTCCATTATGACATAATTCGACAAGTACAAAACTTCATTTGATCAAGATGAAATACCTTGAGCAAAGTCAAGGAATAAATTATTTTAGAAAAAAAATAATGATGACGTCATCGGTCACGTGGTTTGGCCGCCATATTTGTTTTAACACAAAAGCCTTAACAAACACTGAAAATACATCCTGGCGAGGGTTTACAATCTCTGATTGCTCTTTTTCTTGTTACAAGTTGTTGTCTTGTCTTTTCTACATCAATTTTTTATTGAAGACATTTTCCTCAATCTGTTGTTTCTTTTTCTCTTCCAGGTTTAGTATCCATTCCACCTCATTATTGTATTACTAGCAGAAGTACCCGGCATTGCCGGGCGGGGGAGGGGAGGGGAGGGGAGGGGAACGGGGGGGGAGCGAGCCCCTTGTGTAAAGTATCTCGACAAACTGCGATCAATTGTCGTACGCGTTTATTCACTCTGCCGATCAAGGCCCGATTCACAGCAGCGCCATCCGAGCTCTGGCGTAGGGATACAACCCGGTCCCGGTGTAGGGATACAACGGTGAATATTTGCAGCTTCACACATGACATCCTCCCCTTTAAGTCCAAAATTACCAAGAGCAATACGTGCTAGATTTCCAGAATTGACATTTCAAAAGCAACATTTCCAAAACATGTGAAAATATGTGTGCAAACGGTTATGAGAATAATGAAAATACGTGAAAATAGAACATGTGTCAACGTGAAAAAAAACATCTTCAAAGATTCAACCGGTCGGGTGCTTTTCTCTCACGCATTGAGCGTCGCGGTGTACCAGTGGATACAGAGTCCGAGGTGATTCCTTTGGGTCGCGGTGTACCAGTGGATACAGAGTCCGAGGTGATTCCTTTGGTCTCCACGAAGGGTGTAGCGTTTGCAGAGGTTTTCGGGGCATCCGAGCCGGCTGGAGCGGCCACGACGATCTCCGGCAGTGGCGGGTCGAACTGTTGTCCTGACTGTGACGATGCTACAGGCTCCATCGACTCACAGTGACGGTAGGTTATGTGGTCCTGATGTCGACGAATTTCGCGGCCGTCCTGCAGGCGAATCACACTGGACAGTGGACCTGGCTTCTCGATGATGTCTCCCGGTAGCCACGTCGCACCTGCACCAAAATTTCGGGCAAACACTGGATCTCCAATGTTGATACATCGACTGTTGGACGTCTTATCGTGCACCAACTTTTGATTAAGCTGGCTTTGATAAACATTTGATGATATGTCTGGTTTGAGATTGTCAAGTGTCGATCTCAAGTGTCGTTTCATCAATAACTCAGACGGAGCTGCACCGGTTGTTGATTGTGGCGTGATGCGGTATTTGAACAGGAGACGAGACAGCTTTGTTTCCAGGGTTCCCTCCTGAAGTTTCTGCAATCCGGATTTGATGATTCCCACGGATCGTTCGGCCAAGCCATTTGAAGCCTGGTGATGTGGGCTGACAAACTTATGTTTGATGCCGTTCCGACGTGTGAACTTGGCAAACTCGGTACTGGAAAAACACGAACCGTTATCACTCACGATCATCCTGGGCAGACCATGAGTGGCGAAACAGCGTCTGAGTCTTTCGATGACAATGGCTGACGTAGTACCACGCGTCACATAGGCATCAATCCATTTTGTGTGCGCGTCCGTAATTATTAGAATCATGCTGCCGTTAATAGGCCCGGCATAATCGAGATGTAGGCGATGCCACGGTTCGCTGGGCCATTCCCAGGGATGCAGTGGCGCTTTCGCAGGTGTATTCCGGGTGCTCTGGCAGGGGTAACAATGTCGAACATGATGTTCGATATCAGCATCAAGATTCGGCCACCACACATAGTTTCTGGCGAGTGACTTCATCTTCACAATCCCGGGGTGACAGTCATGGATTTCATCCATGACCCTGGAACGCAGATTTTTCGGGATCACGACACGACATCCCCAGAGTAGGCAACCATTTTCCACGCTGAGTTCGTTTTTACGTGCTTTAAAAGCCGCAAAATCTGGGTCACCCTCAGGTAGCAAATGCCATCCAAGCTGTACAGCCTGGACAGTTCTGGACAGAACGGGGTCTCGTCGAGTATGAGTGCGGATCTGGCCAGAATCGACAGCACAATCTTCCAGATGATCCATCAGTGCGATAATGGATCCTGGTGTAGGCGAATCATCAACGGATTCTGGAAGGGGTAACCGACTCATGGCATCTGCATTTGTGATAGACGAACCGGGCTTATAACATATGGTGTAGTCATAAGCAGCGAGAAACAGGGACCAGCGGATGATCCTGGGCGGTAGTGTGTCAGATGTCGCCTTAGTTGGACCAAACAGACTGATCAGCGGCTTGTGATCAGTGCGAATCGTGAAATGATGTCCAAGAAGGTACTGGCGAAATTTGCCAACGCCGAAAACGATTCCCAATCCTTCCTTGTCAAGTTGGGAATAGTTTTTCTCTGCCGGGGTCAACGTTCTGGATGCAAATGCAACCGGTCTTTCTGTACCATCAGGCATCACGTGCGATAATACACTCCCCACTCCATACCGACAGGCATCGCATGTCAGCACAAGATCCTTCTCTGGATCAAAATGAACGAGAACATTGGACGATTTGAGCAGATCCTTAGAGGTCTGGAATGCTGATTGTTCACTAGACCCCCAGCTCCAGGAGACTCCTTTCCTCAAAAGCCGATAAAGGGGGCCCAAAACGTCGGTCACATTCGGGATGTAACGACCATAGAACTGAAGCAAACCGAGGTATGACTTCAATTCGGTCACATCTCGTGGAGAAGGAGCATCCTTGATAGCTCGGACTTTCTCATCTGTCGGGTGTAGACCCTCGGCATCAATCGTATGACCCAGGTACGTGACTGATGGCACCATAAACTTGCACTTGTCTCGACGCAAACGTAGGCCGGAGTCCGAAATCTTCTTCAGAACTCTCTCCAGGTTCTGTAGATGTTCCGCGTCCGTACGACCAGTAACCAGAATATCATCCTGGTAACAAACGACGTTGCGTTCAGCGGCAAACAAACTGTCCATGACACGCTGATAAATTCCAGGTGCAGATTTCACTCCAAAACTAAGTCGGTGGTACCTATACAACCCACGATGCGTGTTGATGGTAAGATACTGTTTCGAATTCTCGTCCAAGCAGAGCTGTAGATAGGCGGATTTGAGATCGAGTTTCGTAAAAGTCTTGCCTCCCGTGAGACGAGCATAGAGGTCTTCGATCCTCGGGATTGGATATTTATCCAATGAAGAACACCTGTTCACGGTCATTTTATAATCTCCACATATGCGGATGGACTGGTCCGATTTTATGACTGGAACGATGGGCGCCGCCCATTCGGCATACTGGATTTGCTCGATGATCCCCAGATTTTCAAGATGATCCAGTTCCTTGTCAATCCGCTCACGCAGGGCGAAAGGGACTGGGCGAGCCCTGCAAAATATAGGATTGGCATCCCGGTCAACCCTGAGTTTAGCCGTATGTCCTTTCAAGGTTCCAAGCTCATCCTTGAAGACATCCGGGTACGTATCCAGCACATTTTTGAGTGTGTATGCTGCGGTAGGAGAAACGTTGGCTGCCCGGAGTTGATGAATGCTTTCCCACTTCAGTCGAATTATGCTCAACCAGTTCCTGCCGAGTAAGGAAGGGCCCTTTCCAGGAATGACGATCA
This sequence comes from Myxine glutinosa, assembly GCF_964187855.1. Lineage (NCBI taxonomy): Eukaryota > Metazoa > Chordata > Myxini > Myxiniformes > Myxinidae > Myxine > Myxine glutinosa. The sequence continues at coordinate 251,884,667 of NC_136262.1, forward strand.
GGGGTAGGTGAAACTCACGGTTATCGTAGCCCACCGTGACATCACATGTACCGCAGGGAACAATCTTCTCACCTGTATAGGTGGAGAGTCCATAGGTAGTAGGTTTCAGATGGGGTCGGTCAGCATCACTCCACAGGTTTGTGAAAACAGCATGGCTGATGAGCGAGACGGCCGCACCAGTGTCGACCTCCATTTGCAATGGTCGATTGTTGACGACAACATTGGCAAGAAGAGGGTCCCGCCTATGGTGAGAATCAATATGAAGCAGGTCATACGATTCTGAGTTGTCGGAAACAGAGCTCACCTGGTCAAGCTCGGGTTCCTCCGAACCGATAAACTGATGAATCTTGTCAGCAGCTTTTCCTTTTCCCGATTTGCGAGTGATGCAAGCTGGAGCAATATGGCCAGTTTTCGAACAGAAATGGCAGGTGGCATCTTTGAACCGACACGTCTTCGGAGGGTGCTTTCCGTTGCACCGAAAACAGTTGTTGTGGGTTTGAGACTGCACTGGCTTCTGACGAGGAGCCTTGTTCCAACGTTGTGGCTGAACATGATCCAACCGATTCACAGCAGGGCTGGTACCAGATGAGCGAGTGGCACCGATGCTTGTAGCGTTGCGTTCAGCACTTTCCATGGAAATTGCGGTGTCTCTGGCATTTTGGAACGTCAGTCTTCTCTCAGCAAGCAGGCGTCTACGAGTGCGGTCATCGGACATGCCAACCACCAGCAAATCACGAAGCATGTCATCAATCGTGTCCCCAAACTCACACAGATGTGACAGTTTTTTGAGGTGTGCAATGAAGTCTGCGATCGACTGACCTTGCTGCTGTCTGCACATGTAAAAATTAAACCGACACAGGATGACTGAAGGAGATGGGTTGCAATGTTCCTTCAAAGCGGCCTTGAGCTCTGCATACGTGAGCTCCTGGATTGTCCGAGGCCGAATCAGGTTTTTAACGAGTGTGAACGTCTCACCTCCGCAAACGGACAGGAAGACGGCCTTCATCAGGCCTTCGGTCGCAATGCCGTTCGCCTCGAAGTAGAAAGACAATCGCTCAGAATACGTGTCAAAATCCCCCTCATGAGGGTCGAATTCATCGATATGGCCGAAAGATGTCATGGTCTAGATGTTTACCTTCGTCGCCATGTAAAGTATCTCGACAAACTGCGATCAATTGTCGTACGCGTTTATTCACTCTGCCGATCAAGGCCCGATTCACAGCAGCGCCATCCGAGCTCTGGCGTAGGGATACAACCCGGTCCCGGTGTAGGGATACAACGGTGAACATTTGCACTGCATACATGACACCTTGGTAAAGCGAGCGATTTTTTTTTTCATAGCGTCATAGCGTCATAGCGTTCATAGCGTTTCATAGCGTCATAGCGATTTTTTTTTCATAGCGTCATAGCGTTCATAGCGTCATAGCGTTCATAGCGTCATAACGATATTTTTTTTCAGAGCGTCATAGCATCATAGCGTCATAGCATCATAGCGTCATAGCGTTTCATAGCGTTTCATAGCGTTTCATAGCGTCATATCGTTCATAGCGTTCAAAGCGTTTCGTAGCGTCATAGCGATTTTTTTTTTCATAGCGTCATAACGTTCATAGCGTCATAGCGTCATAGCGTTCATAGCATCATAGCGTCATCACGTGATCGCTCTGAGCGAATCAGCGCCCACCTGCTCCGATTCCGTTGATTCCGTGCGCTGAAATGCGCTGAGGTAAATATGAATAAAAAATATGGATCGTCAAATATTTTGAGTTCGGCCATGTTCGTCCCAGGCTCAATGGCCATGTCTATGCCAAATATCAAGCACGTAAGCCTCTCCGTTTAGGGGTCTATCGGTAACATTACACACACACACACACACAAACTGTGTTTTATATATATAGATTTTCGATTCTCAGAAATTCCTTTCCATAATTGTTCAAGTTCATATTTTTCAACAGAGGATGACACATTCTACATCTGTTTCTCTCGTTCACGGTATAATATTTTCGGGTTGTTTTCAAACATCTGGCCTTGTTTTATCCTGCTGCTATCCTCGTCGTAGTTTTTCCTTTTTTTCCAAGCTGTCATTTATATTTTGAGTTCGTTGTCGAGATCGTGCTTGCAATCGCGAAGCAACAGTAAAACCCTTCCCATGTCCTTTTTCTCAAGACTGTGTGGGTTAATATGTTCGATGAACTTTTTAGTCATTGTGGGTCGATGAATCGGATTTCCAATCAAAAGCTAAAAGCCTATTTAGTCAGGTCAAAATATCAAAATGGTCAAAGTCACAAATCATCAATTTGCATCTGATTGACTTGGAATTTGAACAGGTTTTGCACATTGGATCATTGATCTATTGTTTTGAATTCAAAGGTTAAAGGTTACATAAAATCGTCAATTTCCATCCGATTGACTTGAAATTTGAACAGGTTTTGCATATCGGGGCACTGAATTTGCATATTGGTTCAACAAAACGATTTATATAGTAGTTTGACATGTCATTTTCCATGACAACAATTTCACCCAATTACAATCAAATTTGACTTTTTGATTTTATTATTGCCAAACCTCAATCATTTAAAAAGATGTCGAGCGTTGTGAACGTGGAGAGCAACAAATTGCTTTAGCCAGAAGTTCAGAATCCGAAAGAAGCTTATTTGTACATGTGTAATACATGTGTGTAAAATCTGGTCAAAATTAGTCACAGGTCAAGGTCAAGGCTGTCCTAAATGTGTAAAACACGTTTCCAGCTGCAATTATATAAAAAAAATATATAAAAAAATCACTTAAATTTGTGGTGCGTAACAATCAATCATGTAACACATTTGAGAGGTCAAATTTCCAAAATTACCAAATAGCTGTTTCCATGGCAACTATTGTTTACTTGGGTTTTGGAAGTATCGGGCCGAGCACATCTTTCTTGTTTTTAGTGTTTTTAGTGAGTTTGAGTAGTTTTTAGTGAGTTTCCTCTAACCTCGGTCTCTTGGGTCACAGGTTGATGTCAGCTGTCGATTCCGATGCGGCCACAGGTCTCAATCTGCGTCATGTTTGGGCTTCGGCAAAGCCAGAGAGGAAGTCAAATGCTCCGTTTCCTTGTCCAGATAGTGTTCACATGAAAAGTACGGCATAAAACAATCAAAAATCCTGAATTCTTTGAATATCAAATTTCGGGATATCTTGTCAATATAATTCCAGGAGATTTGAAATTGTCTTTGCACCTGGCAGAATTGAGATTATCCATCAACATACCAGTCTGATTTCCCTCTATGAAAATATTCTGTCCTTGCAATTACACTTTCACCTCCATACTTGACTGTGGGATGAAGACATTGGTGGAGGTCTTTATTTTGTCATCCCCAACCCCAGGTTTGACCTCCAGGCATGAATTGCTGAAATGGAGACGAGGTGGAGGAGAGCTACATCTCCAATCAATCATCATCTCTCCTGTCAGTAATCCCCCCTGTCCACTGTTAAAGCATTTCAATCCTTTTGATCAGAAAGGCCTTTTGCATGCTTCAATTCAAAAAAATTCAACGACAAAAAGTTCAATTGGTGGAAACCTTACTTAAAGACAAAAGCTTTGTGGGTTGTGGGTCATTATTCCTGGTGGAGGTGTTTTAATGGAAGTACGCAACTTTGGGAAAACCTCCTCTGTTTATTTTGTTTCTCTCCCTTATCCACCACACCGTTGCTCATCTTTATCATCTTTTCTCTTTATCAACTCATAACCTGTATAAAAAGGAATTTTTTTTCACAAAATCGTGATAAACCACCTTTATTAACTCAGCTGGACTATCGTTCAGTTGAGTTCATCACATACTGAACCCTCCGGCGTCCGTCGTCGTCTGTCGTCCATTAACTTTTCGACGTTAACACTCCAGCATCCACAAATATCAACCAATTCTGATCAAACTTGACATGCAGCATCCTTACCCCAAGGACCAGGTTGGTATTACATTTCAGCCCGATCCGTTGAAAAATGGCGGACGTAGGCGGCCATTTTGTTTTTGGTCATGAAAACGACGTCAACACTCTAGCGTCCACAAATATTAACAGATTTTGATCAAACTTAGAATGTTTAACCCTTACCACACAAGGTAGGTTGCTATTGTATTCCAACCCGATCCGTCACAAAATGGCCGCCATATTGTTTTCAGCTCCGAAACGACGTTAAGACTTTAACGTCCAGAAATATTTATGGATTTTGATCAAACTTGGTGTGTGAGACTCTTACCACACAAGGTAGGTTGCTATTGCACCCGTTTCCTTTTATCTACACAACTATATTTCTGCAACATTGTTGCAAAGTGTAACATTGTATCAATTGTAAAACAAGGACAAGTATAAGGATACAAGGACCTTAAAATGATGACACAAGGTTGTTGGCTTTTCATTCAAGTCAAATCTAGTACAGACAACTGACCTTCTTTAAAGTTGTCCAGTCAGTTCAGTTGAGTTCTGCTTCCCTGGAAGCTCCAGTTCTTTCATCTCTAACCAATTCCTCCTTCCTTCACTCCTTTAATTTCCTTTTTCTCATTGAATATTTCATTTCATTCTTCTGACTGAAAACGTTTAGCGGGGTGGCTTGGGGTCAATTTTCAAGATTACCGTTACCGGGCGGACAAAAGCGCCATTTTTGGTGTGAGGCTTCCTTAGGGTATATCAGTTGATTTTAGCCGAGGAGCCCTCTCGAAATATGTACGTAACCATGGTAACACAAACAAATCCAAGATGGCTGCCGTTCATGATAAAATACCAATTTTCTTGGGTTGTAGTTGTTAGAGGAAAGCCAAATTGTATCAAAATATTACTTAAATATCAGAACCATGTCCTCAACATGTTCGGTCACCCTCCTGAAATATTAAAGTAAAACATAAAAATCCAAAATGGCCGCCATTTATGCTGAAATAGCAATTTCCTTGGTTTTTAGCGGTCATACGATGGCTAAATTGTACCAAAGTATGATTATATTATACCAGAATATTTTTATTGAAGCCCTATTTTTAAAAAAGATACACAAATAACCTACCACATATGGACAACATGGTTGTTTATTTCCCGTAGGTCTAAAGATCAAAGAAATCAAACTACATAATATTGACTGCAACATCCAAACTAATTGAATTTAAAAGTGATCTAAACTATTTTTTCTCAAGATAGTGCGTTCTTGAGACAAGGGTTTGAACATGGAAATAATGTGAATGTTTTAATTATGCTTTTATCCTAACCTTAATGTGACCCTTGTGGGTATCCGTAGTTATATACCTAATTTAGAGGGCGACATTGTGACTACAGGCTGTCTTTACTATACTGCTAAGCACATGTATTGGTGGAAAGTTTTCTTTTGACCAGCAAAATATTCTCTACTATCCCATTTGACCAAGCTCATGAACAGGAGAACGCGAAAGTCAAAGGCTCTGGTGGTTGTATTGGACTCACAGGAAACCCTGTCGCATTTAGACGCTGGATGTTAACAGGTCCCGAGTTGGCCAGATTGCAAACACAGTTTGAGGAAGAATACTTTCCCAATGATGACCCAGATTTTCGGAACCATGAACAGGGCCTTGCATCACAAAAAACATTTCAGAAGGAAGTAAACAATCTTTCTGAAACCTTCAACAGAATGGGAAACCCCTTCCTTGATGATTTTGAAGAGCTAGTGACACTCGACAGTCGCAATTGCATGGATGAGTCTGTAGTATCCGCACTACGCACATTGGAAGACACAGGCATAAAGCAGTATCAGGAGTATGTCAAGAGTGTACTTGAAGATCGCAGCTGCTCTATACATGACCCAATCAAGAAGAACTCACTGGCTCTCTTCAAGAGACCTAAACCCAAGGCCCCGACAAAGCAGGGGAAGAAGATCAAAGTGCTCCAGAACAATGTGGCACTTTTTGGCCAGTTGTACATTGCCATGCAAAGTCGCGAGGGTGACCTGAAGGAATTCTTTGCCCATGAGATACAACCCTTTCCACCTTCTCTCTCAGACTTTGGTAAGCTGCATTTACCAAACACAAAGTCCGATCTACTGAAATGTATTGAGCAGCCCGAGCAGCCTGAGCCACCTTCAACATATGACTGCATTGTACTGGATGGTGCTGTCATTGTGCACTGTCTGCCGACTACTGCAGTCAGCACGTTCATTGAGTATGCAGACAAGGTGTTCATCCCCTACCTGGTGAAGCAGCTACAGAATGCCACAAGGTTGGATGTTGTGTGGGACACATACATTCCAGACAGTTTGAAGGAATGAACCCGGGAAAAGAGAGGAAAGGGTGTGCGCAGAAAAGTGTCCGGCCAAACCAAGCTTCCAGGCAATTGGATGGACTTCCTCCGTGATCCAAAAAACAAACAGGAGCTATTTGCCTTTCTGACGTCCAAGGTTGCCGAGTTTACCTTTCCATCAGGCAAATCCGTGTACATCACATCAGGTGAATCTGTAGTATCCACAGGCACCATCAACGCCATGCTGAACTGCAACCATGAGGAAGCAGATACGAGGGTCATAGTGCACATCGTGCATGCACTAGAGCAAGATATGAAGACTATTAAAGTGCGCACTGTTGACACAGACGTTGTAGTCATACTTATTGGTACATTTTATGATCTCATGGTCACTCAGCCATTGGTAGACATCTGGGTTGCCTTTGGAATGGGTAAGAATTACAGATTTTACAGTATCAATGCCATATGTGACAGACTTGGGGAAACAAGATCACAAGCTCTACCAGTATTTCATGCCCTTTCTGGATGTGATACCACATCAGCCTTCCAAGGTAAGGGCAAGAAGTCAGCCTGGCAGGCTTGGCAAGCCTATGAAGACATCACAGAAACATTTGTGTATCTGGCTCGTCACCCCTTTGAGCTTCTTTATACAGACGCTGATCACTTCCAGAAGATCGAGAGACTAATCATCATCTTGTATGATAGAACAAGTCCCTTGAGCTCCGTCAATGAAGCAAGACAGGAACTCTTCTGCCAGAAGAATCGATCAATGGACAGAATACCACCCACACAGGATGCTCTTCTTCAACATGCCCGGCGGGCATTGTACCAAGCCGGAATCTGGACAACCAGCACACAGACACAGCAAGTGGTTCCTTCTCCACAGACATTTGCATGGACCAAGGTGTCAGATGTATGGGTACCAGTTTGGATATCAATGCCAGAGGTTTCCAGAGCATGCAGAGAACTAATCAAATGTGGTTGCAAAGGAGACTGTACCACATGCAAATGTGGCAATGCCAATCTTGTCTGCTCAAAACGTTGTGTTTGCCCATGTATTAAATAGACAAGTAAATAAGAACATTGCAGATGTCTAGATTACTGAGAAAGTAAGGATTTGCACATTGCACACTGAACATTATAATATACTTTTGTTCAACAGAAATCCCCCATGCTCACTACTGAATGACCAAAGTACTTGTACACTCAATTTTTTAAAATTATTTTCTTTAAAAGTTGATGACTGAGGTCAATTATATCATGTAGTGGTTATAAGTTTCATGATTGTGTGGCTACAAATTCCCCTCATCCCAAGTGGGACTGGGAGGTTTTTTTTAGACCAGGAGTATTGTAATATATAAAGCTATATCAATATGCAGTACCAGAGACTTTTGGGGGCATCCTCATTTTTTCAAAAACAAATGACATACTTTGCTTACATGTACCTCCAAGTCGGCTTTTTTTTGTTTCAGTGTTTTGTTTTGATTAATGTGCAGCCTATATCAGGTGTACATATGTACTTAATAGTCTAGTCCAAGCTGGATCCGACCAGAAAGGATAACCATTAGGAGTGCAAAATATCGAGCCCAAGAATTGGGCGTGTCGCTTATTGGATGTCACGCCTACCATTACAATCAGTATCCACTATAAACCAATGAGAGGTTTAGATTAAGTCTTAATCATATAATGTTATAATAATGTTGTATTTCCAGGGTACAATGTTTACAGCTTATCATTCGCAATAATTGATGACCTGGAGTTATAAGCAATGTATTCAAGCCAAAAGCTTTCCCCCCCCCCCCTAACATTGAGGGCGCCCTTCACATGAAATCACTGAATGTCCCTTTAAATTTACTGGTGATATTGTAATATCAAAATACACATTCAGTGTCCTAAAAATTTATATTTTGATACCAATTTTTGCTATCCATGACTTATATAACCCGGGAAATGTGTTTTTAATTACTGGATGGCGGCCATTTTGGATTTTTTGGTTTTACACGAATACGCGTAAAAATTCGCGAGGGCTCCTCGGCTAATATTGATTAATAGGTCATTAGGAGTGTTCATGCCAAATTTGGTGATTTTGTCCACCGTGTAACGGTAATTTTGCTAAGCCACCCTACTATTACACTGAGCGGATTAGGATGCAAGACAAAAACTGTCAACATCAATGGCATCTCCTTGTCCTCAATGGCAAAAGGAAGAAACACAAGGACATTCAATTTAATACAACAAACAGGTTGGTAGTTTCAGTTTTTATCACCTTTCCTCTGGTCTTCCTCCCTCTACTCCCACATCCCTCTAAACCTCACCAGATTATCCAGGAATTATGCATTTTTCCTGTGTTCCCTTTTTGCGAAACTGCCAAATCCAGATTCACTCTTATGTTCCCTTTTGAACCCTTTGAGAAACCCACCTGTGCTCTTACATTCTCGTTTGAGGAACCACCTTCCTGAGGCTGTTCAATCTTACTCTCTGCCACGGTTCAGAGGCATTGGTACACTATCATCTCACGCATCATCTTCCGTCCTTTCCTCCTGATATTTCTTCCCTCAAGAACCTTAGTTAACCCAAGTATATCACTGCAGGTTTCCTCCTCTCCTCTCTTTCTTCTTATCCTGGCATTCACTCCCTTGCTTGTTGCGTTCACCTGCTGGGCCATCGTCCCACAGTCATTACGCTGCCTTTTTACCTCTGCCACCGGAGGTGGATAGAGGTTGTTTTCACATCTGCCTGCTTGTCTGTTTGTCATATATCGGTCTGTCTCGTGTATTTGTTACTTGCAAAATCAAAGATTTTTCAAGTATATTGGTCGGTTGCGTTTGTGGTTCCGTCTGTTTGTTTGTTTGTCTGTTTGTCACCGGCCTACAGGTCACAATTCTAAACCGATCGTCACAAAACTTTCAAATGGAGGTCAAATTTCTAAAATCGGCATTTTAAATCAGATTGACTTGAAAATTGAATAGCATTTGTATATTGAGTCACTAAATTGGGAAATTAACTATGTTTGAGGTTAAAAGGTCAACTCAAGGTCAAATTTTTTAAATCATCAATTTTCATCTAAAAAGCCATCAATTCTCAACCGATTGACTTGAAAATTGAACAGCATTTGCATACCGAGTCACTAAATTGGGAAACATACTATTTTTGAGGTCAAAGGGTCAAAGGTAAACTCTAGGTCAAATTTTAAAAATAATCAATTTTCATCTAAAAAGCCGTCAATTCTCAACCGATTGACTTGAAAATTGAACAGCATTTGCATATCGTCACTAAATTGGGAAACATACTATTTTTGAGGTCAAAAGGTCAAGGGTCAACTCAAGGTCAAACTTCCAAAATCAATACTTTTCATCTGAAAACCGTCAATTTACATCTGAAAACCTCTTTACTAGAGGATGCCGAAGGACATGTTTGTGAGGCTGTCAATGTTTTTTGACTGTATAGGTCAAAGGTCGGGTTCTCTCGATTTTCATCATACCGGTCAGGCTATCACCTGACGGTTTTCTTGTTACTTACAAAATCGAAATTTTTTCAAGTATATTGGTTGGTCTTGTGCATTATTCTGTCTATTTGTTTGTTACTTGGCAAAAAAAAAAAAAAAATTCATAGGTATGTTGATCACTGGTTTGTTTGTTTTTGTTTGTCTGTCCGCTCACATTTCAGTGCCTCCAGGTCACAATTTAAAACCGATCTTCACAAAACTTCACCAAATGATAGTCAGTGGTCCGACAGAATGCAATTTATTTTTTGTCAAAAGGTCGACATAGGCCAAAGGTCAACCACATTTCTGACTCACCGACAAGTCAATTCTAAACCTATCATCATGAAACTTTACCAAGTTGTAGAGGTAGTCACAACTGAGAAGCCTATTGATTTTGAAGTCAAAGGTCAATGGTCAACTTGAGGTAAAATTTCTAAAATTGTCGTTTTTCATTCAATCGACTTGAAAGATGAACAGCATTTGCATATTGAGTAACTAAATTGGGAAACCAAGTATTTTTGAGGTCAAAGGTCAACTCAAGGTCAACCTTCTAAAATCATCAATTTTCATCCAATTAACCAGTTAATTAAAGAGCAATTACATCATACATTATAGAATTGAAAAACAACTTTTTGGGGTCAAAAAAATCAAAGGTCAAACTTCTAAAATCATCAATTTTCATCTGAAAAATAATCAATCTTTGTCTGATTGATAGTTAATGAAATGGACAATTTGATGCAATATAAATGTTAATGAAATGGACAATTTGATGCACCCATGGCAACATTTTTTGGGGGTGGGGGTGCATTTTGCAAGTTTCGTGCTTTGCACGACACCTTTTTCGTTTGCTTGTCTGTCTGTCTGTTTGTTTGTGAACAACATATCTCAAAACGTTGTGGACGGATTCGGACGAAACATGGTGGATAGATTGCGTGTGTGACAAGACCGAATCGATTTGATTTTAGTGAAGATCTGAATATGGATCCGATACGAGAATTATTAAATTTTTTAAGTGATTCTTCGACATATAACACAGTTAAAAAGTTCGTCAGATAAGCCTTTCTTCCTGGTGCACATGATGCTCAAAATGTGATGGATTCTTCTGGGATGTCACCCCTACCAAATCAGTAAGAATTTGTTTCTGTGTCTCTTAGTCACCCTATTCAACCTGTACACTTCAGAAAGCGTCCTCAGCATTTGGAGGATTTTGGCTGTTAACTCTCCAGAGTTAACAGCCTGTTAGGTTATTTTTTGTCAGGGGTCTTTACCCTGGCAGACACGACAGTGATATCAACCAATCAGAGGCAGGTGGATGAACTTGACAGGTGGTCAACTGTAAGTGCGGTTATTGTGAAGTAGAATCGTCTAGGAGCAACAACAGATTAGCCGCAAAGTGGTAGTCAACACAAGCTCACAGAACGGGACCGCCAAGTGCTGAAGCGTGCAGCGCGTAACAATCGTCTGTCGTCAGTTGCAACATTCACTGTAGAGTTCCAATCTGCCTCTGGAAGCAGTGTCAGCACAACAACTGTTCGTTAGGAGCTTCATGAAATGGGTTTCCATGGCCGAGCAGCCGCACACAAGCAGCCTAAGATCACCATGCACAATGCCAAGCGTCGGCTGGAGTGGTGTAAAGCTCACCGCCATTGGCCTCTGGAACAGTGGAAACGCGTTCTCTGGAGCGATTAATCACGCTTCATCATCTGGCAGTCCGACGGACGAATCTGGGTTTGGCGAATGCCAGGAGAACGCTACCTGCCCAAATGCATAGTGCCAACTGTAAAGTTTGGTGGAGGAGGAATAATGGTCTGGGGCTGTTTTACATGGTTCGAGCTAGGGCCCTTAGTTCCAGTGAAGGGAAATCTTAATGTTACAGCATACAATGACATTCTAGACGATTGTGTGCTTCCAACCTTATGGCAACAGTTTGGGGAAGGCCCTTTCCTATTTCAGCATGACAATGCCCCCGTGCACAAAGTGAGGTCCATAGAGAAATGGTTTGTCGAGATCGGTGTGGAAGAACTTGACTGGCCTGTACAGAGCCCCGACCTCAATCCCATGTAACACCTTTGGGATGAATTGGAGCACCGACTGCGAGCCAGGCCTAATCGCCCAACATCAGTGCCCGACCTCATTCATGCTATTCTGGCTGAATGGAAGAAAATCCCCGCAGCAATGTTCCAACATCTAGTGGAAAGCCTTCCCAGAAGAGTGGAGGCTGTTATAGCAGCAAAGGGGGGGACCAACTCAATATTAATGCCCATTATTTTGGAATGAGATGTGTGATGTTTAGGTGTCCACATACATTTGGTCATGTAGTGTACATGTGAGCGAGACAGAGAGAAAGAGAAAGAGCGAAATGGACCGTTTCCTTTAAAATCATCTTCATTTATTGGTTTTTATACTTTTGTAATAAAAGGACATAATCACAACAGTTGCACAAACCTTTACATGATAAATAAACAAAATATAAGCAAACAAACAAAGTATTAAGGAAATCAACTACATAGTAAATATTAACTGACCCTCAGCTATTTTGCAAAATGCATTTTTTATGCACCACTGCTTCTCAAAGAGTTGTAACTCAGAACAACAACAAAATTCCAGCTTAATTCTTGAAACACAGAGAGCTTTAAACATTTCCAAAACATCTGTATGAAAAGAATCATTGCTTATCTTTGATTTCCTGGTCTAGCATATCACCAACTTGGCTTGCGAAAGAAAGAAATAAATTAAAATTGTAGTTGGGGAATTGAAACGCCCACTAGGGCCAAAAATAAAGGCAGGAAAATAAAAAACAAAGGAAAACCATGCTAGTAAAAACCGGGCAAGGTTTCAATTTGCCCAAAAAATGGACATTGCTCACTTATCGCTTGCGAGAAGCGGTGAATTAGGGAATTTGTAGGTAGGATCCAATGAGCAATGCTCCATTGAAGATCCCCAACACGTTTCGGCACAGGCGGTTTATAATACCAACCCCAAATTGGGTAAAGGGGAGTGGTATTCGGGAGGACTGCAGGCCATCTACACTCTACAGGGTACAGGGGACAGGGGTGGACAACAAAGGAAAAAGGACTTTTAAGCATTGCACATGCAGGGTCTTTCGATTGCTCCAAGAAAAGGATAGAGACCGGCCAAAACGAATCGGTTCCAAACTAAGAGAACCAGATAGACAAAGATCGGGGAAGGGTGGAGAAGATTCAGACGTGGGTATGGGAGGGTTGCTTGCCCAACCATGTGAGGCACAGTAGATGTGAAGCACCAATTTCAAAATGCTGTCAACTCTGCGACACGATCTAATGCCAACCGTCGAAGCCAGAGCGGTAGCACTTATCCACCTCTCATAGGTGGCATTTCTGAAATGACACACTTTTGTTATTGAGGCATTTATAAATTGTTGAATGAAGGTACTTTCATTCACACACTCACCAAATAAAGAGTTGTGAAATAATGGTTCGTTGAAGAACATGGATCGAACATAACTTGAGGGGTCACGGAGAGCGGGTAAAGGCTTGCCACGCATTCAGTAGGCTTTGGTGAAAGTAGGTAGCTTGGATAGGTCTATCTTGGTCGAATCCATCAGGAACAGCTCCTGTGCAAGGTCCAACTTCCCCACTTGAAGTAAGATGCAACTGGAAGTCTGTCTCCAGGCCAAACAAGGTTCAAACAAGAAGTGCCATGCTGTTCGTAGGCAGAAAGCCATGATGTGGTACTTCACATTGACGAACCCTTGGCCACCCTCTGCAGTTGGTAAGTTTAGGATCTCTGGTTTCAGCCAATGCTTTCCGGACCAGAAGAAATGGGTGATGCATTTTTGTATTCCATACACCAGAGTTATGGGCAGCTGTAGTAGGGAAATAACCTTGTACCATAACGTATTGGTGACGATCACCCTACCTTGGTAGGACAGTTAGAAGAGAAAGTTCTTCCATGTCAGTAAAAGTACTTCAATGTGTGCCAACCAGCCGTCCCAGTTATGCCTCACAAAATTTCCAGGGCCAAAGAACACCCACCCCCAGGAACTTAATCCCATCCCTTCTCCAAGAAACATTGGCAGGGAGAGGAGGAGGGAGAGGGAATAGAGGGGTGGGTAAGGGATAGGTAGAGGGTTGAAGCCACAGCGCTTCTGTTTTTGTCCAATTGATCTTGGCCAATGATGCCCTGCTGAAGCGATCCAACGCACTGATCATCAAAACAGCGTCTTCTGAATGTTTGATGCAGAAACAGATGTCATCTGCATAAGCAACGCTTTTTAAGGGGAGGGTTCCAATAGTAACACCAGACAAGGACTTATGAAAGGTATTTAAGAGGGGCTCAAGGTATAAAGCATACAAAATTCCTGAAAGAGGGTGGCCCTGCCTTACCCCTCTCCCAACACAAAAGGGAGGTGTACATGTTCATTATATATCTTTAAAATAGCCGGTATGTTTGAGCAACATAACTGTATATGGGATCGAAAAAGAGGTCGAAAACCAAAACATTTTAGCACTTTAAAAAGGTATGCATGAGAAACACAGTCAAAAGCTTTCTCAAATAAGGCACCAGTGGACAAGAACAAACTACAGAAAAACTTCTCTGTTCCCTTGCCAACCCAGTTGCTGGGCGTAGAGAGGAGACGTACAGAGACATCATGAGCCTTGTAAGTCAATTCAAAGAAGTTGATGCTGCATGCCCACCCAAACTTGGAACTTCCAGATAAAGAGTCTTTGTGCACGAATCGTGCATCCTGGCACAAAACATGTCGTCAGTTTTACAAGTTGTCAGCACTTGACCGGGCAAAAGGGCGTTATTCTCAAAAGTTACCTCCTCCAATAAAGATACCACGACGGACCAGTACAAACATTCAGCGAAATTTGTGCCTCTTCTGTGGTGATGAAACTCATGCAGCAGACCATTCTTTTGAGAAGCTAAGCCTCACCAAAGATATTCACGACAAAGGAGTTTCATTGGGAGAGGATCATATCATGTTACGCCTTGCGGAAGGAGATCTTGTGGCCATCAAAGCCAAGTATAATCGGAACTGCTACACTGGATTCTACCACCGACATCATGAGATGATCCGAAGCAGGGAACAAGGCAAAGCCAGCAAAAACATTGAGGGCACGATAGAAAATGAGCTGCTCCAATCAATCAATGAAGAAGTCGCTGGAGGACGCAGGGTTTTTGCGCTGCAAGATTTTACAGATATGATGACAGAAAGGTTGGAACAGCATGAGATCCAGAAGACGGTGAATCACACTCGCTTGAAGGAAAGAGTACTTGAACACTTCCCTGATTTGACAGAAGAGAAAGGGATCCGAGATCGAGTATTCCTTGTTTGCTCAGACAAGGCTAGGAAGATCATCTTGGATGCCAGTCAAACACCAGATGAAGAATCACGTACTTTACTCTTGGCAGCATCAATTCTACATAAAGTAGTTTTGAATCATGACACTACTTTCAATTTCAAAAGGTCATTTATCAACGGTTGTGGAGAATCAGCTGACCAACACGGCTGAAGTATTTCTTCCGTCAATTCCTTGCAGGACCTCAATCATCGCCTGCGCAAGACAATTCCAGGAAGGTCCTCTCTGTGAGCCAACTAGCCATGCTGAATGACTTCTCTTTCAGCAAACCTGAAGTGTGAGCCTCCCCTTGCAGTGTTTTTGGCCCTCAAATTTCATTCCCAAACAAGGAGCAAGAAGCTAGTACAACTACTCCACGAGCATTGTCTTAGTGTGTTCTATAAAAGAGTACTCACCATTGAAGTTAGCTTCGCACCGGCTATCGCTGAACAAACAAGGGCCAACTCTAATGTCGTCTGTCCTACAAGTTTTCAAAAGCATATCTTCACGGTTGCAGCTCTTGAAAACCTGGATTATAATCCCACATCCAGAACAGCCACGTCATCTTTCCACGGAACTGGAATTAAAAATTTACAGTTTCCTTCATCGGATAAACCTGGGTTGGGCCAAAAACCTAAACAAATTGACTCCTGGGCACGAGAATAAGACACCAGTGGCCCCATCCTGCCTCCGTCATCCACGTTAGTACCACCTGTAGGCTGAAATCTTCTCACCCAACCTCCGGTAAAATATGTGCAGCCACTGTCCATGAGTTCATTCCATAAGGAAGAACAGCATGAACAGGCATGGATGACTGTGGTGCATGCCAACCTGCACGTGGAATTTTGAGACAGAGAAAGTCACTCCGATCATGTGGTCTTCATACCATGCTTGTCGATCAGATGCTGTTGGACCACCAGAGATATGCATTTAAGCCCTCCTACCACTATTCCATGAGAATGCAGCTACACCAGGAATGATTTGACATGGCATGGATCTAGTGAAACAAACAACTGAGTACCTCAAAGCCCCAACAACCTCCAATCTCGGTAGTGGACCAACCACTTTACGACATCACGAAGAAAATGCAATGGACCTTCCCTGAAATCTTTGGAGAAGACAAGTTTCTGGTGATGCTGGGAGGGCTCCACATCGAAATGGCTTTGTGGGCCACTATGGGAGATTTCTTACGTGAGTCTGGATGGCCAGAAGCCCTGACAGAAGCCAGAATTACTAAGACAGAGGCAGCAGTCAAATCTTTTTTAAAGCATCCGCTCCAATGAGAACACGATATGCTTACCAATTTACCGTTGTGGTGCTCGACAGACGTCTGAAAGGAGACTATGAGGACTGTGGAATCAAGATGACCTTTGAAGATAGGGTATCGGTGGCTTGCAGGGAGAAACCAACAGTGCAATTCTGGCTACTCATTCACAAGTACCAACAATTCATATTCATAAGGTCACATCGGGAGCGCAAGTTCAAACTCATGGTCGCTACTCTCCGAAAGCTTGTACCCCTATTCTTTGTCCTAGATCACCAGAATTATGCTCAGTGGGTTCCTGTCCATATCAGAGACCTAGAAGCTCTTCCGGTTATCATCCAGGAGGAGTTTAAAGCAGGGCACTGAACGATAACTAGAAGCAATCGTTGGTTCTCATCCATACCAATTGATCACGCACATGAGCAGGCCAACAAAAGAGTAAAAGGAGTTGGTGGAGTGATTGGTCTCACAGAGTTCCCTGCCATGTTAGAACGCTGGATTGTGACTGGTCCAGAGATTAGCCACGTCGTTAAACAATTTACTGAAGCAAATGACGATGATGATGATGATGAAGAGCTCCCTCATCATGAGGAAAGAGGTGCATATCGGCACCGTTTTCGGCGCCACGTCACAGACCTGTTGGATGTCCTGCTAAGCAGAAGGAATCCCTTTGAGGAGAACAGTGCGAATCTGGTCATGTTAGACAACAAAGTGTGTATCAAGGAGTCCGCTGCCGCCTCTGTCCGTATTCTATAATCTACGGGACAAGAGTAATATGACAATTTCAGGAAAGATGTGTTTGGCTTGAATAATGTACTTCTATCAGCGCCAATCAATAAAAACAACTTGTTACTGTTCTATGAGCAGAAAACGCAAACGAAGACAGCACTTAAGAGGAAAATACAGCACTTCAAACAACATGCAGAGATGTATGGACAATCATTTGTTGGGCTTGAGAGCCGAGGTGGAAATCTGGAGGAATTTTTCCGCCAAGAATCTTCATCATCTCCACCTGCACTGTCTTCTGAAGGATCTCTCAACTCCTGTAGCAAGTCAGATTTATTGCTATGCATTGTGGAATCCAGTGAAACTACCGACCCTATAGTAGACGAGGAGCTGGTGGCACCGGATGTTTATGGGGTCATCGTTATCGATGGTGGAGCACTGATCCACGCTCTTCCTGGTACAACCGTCCAAGGCAAGTCATTCGATGAATATTTCACCAAGGTTTTCTGCCCAAGGATCCAGCATGACTTGAAAAGAGCAGCGAGAGTGGCTATTGTCTGGGCTCAGTATCGCACAATGACAATCAAAGGGGCCACAAGTGAAAAACAAAGAACGGGTACACGACAACGCGTGTCTGGTCGTGCCAAAGTCCCGGGAAAATGGCATAATTTTTTGGTAAATGCAGAAAACAAGAAGGAACTGTTCTCATTCCTGTCAACAAAACGTATGCAAGTACAGTTCCAAAATGACAAATGTGTCTATCACTTCAGGTGATCAAGTCCTCACTGCAGGGAATGGTCCTCCTATGGGATCATGCAATCACGAGGAGGCAGACACTCGAGTCCTGGTACATCTCCTTCACGCCCTCCAGCTCCAATATTCCTCACTTGCGATGGTTCATACTGGGGACACAGACGTTGTCATAATACTTCTGAGTAATTTCCACCACATCATTGCTGTGAACCCAGCGGCAGAAATCTGGATTTCATTGAAAGCAGGAAAAGCAACCAAAATGATCTCCCTCAACACCATCGCCTCAAGCTTAGGAGTGACAACGTGTAAAGCCATGGCCCTGTTCCATGCATTCACTGGATCAGACAGCACATCTTCTTTCAAATTCAAGGGTAAGCGATACTGCTTCAAGACGAAGGACAAAGTTCCATCCCTCATGCAAGAATTTGCGACTATCGCTAGCACTCCGTTTCATATATCACCAAAGTTGAAAGAAGTGGTGATGCAATTTGTCTGCAGGCTGTACTCCAACGAATCTATCACCGACGACAGCAACGTTGACCTCGTTCGAATGAGGGTGTTCTGCCATAAGACTAGGGACGTGGAGAGAATACCCCCTACAAGTGATGTGTTGGACCAACATCTCAAAAGGAGTGTCTTCCAAACGAGCATCTGGACGACAGCTCACAAGCCATTGGCGCCTGTCCAAAACCCCAGCAATCATGGATGGATGGAGAAGGACAGCAAACTGGTTCCCATTTGGATGACACTGCCCCTTGCCAAGGATGTCTTCGATCTCGATGTAAAATGTACTTGCACAAAAACCTGTTAGTCGTGAAAGTGCAAGAAGGCTAACTTGGAATGCAAATGTTTGTGCAAATGTGCTAACTATATGACTCAGAACTGTTCCCAAGCCAGAAAATAGTAAGTAATTTTTGCAGTGGTTTATATATGGTTTAGTTCATAAATTGATTAGTTCATATATATATTGTTTAGTTCATCTTCATGGCAAATGTCAGAACTCATCCCAACACTTATTAAACCATGTAACATGTTCAATGATAAATAAAAAATTTGCCCAGGTATTGCTGAAAAGTCTCTCAAAATAACATGTTTTTTTATGGATTTACACTGATATAGTCAACACGGTGGCCTCTAGAGGCAAAATACTTAAAAATGAGGTTGCTACTCCATCACAAAGCTGGTGATATCAAATATGTTCAGATCGGATAATCCGTTCAAAAGTTAGAACAGTTTGAATTTTTCACATTCCTCTCAGTGGGTTCAGGCACCCCCTATGCCCCCAAGTGCCCCAATGGGGGCTGATCGTTGTCCACTTGGACCGAAAATGTTACTCAGACACCAACCTTCAAGATGATACCAAAAAGTAAACTTTCTGGATCTGAGGTATGCTACAAGGCTGTCAACAAAAACTACACCAAACATGCATCCAGCAAGGGATGGTATTTCTATGGCCGAGAGACTGGAGCTGATGATATAGAGCAGCAGAGGAAGACAAGGAAGTTAAAGAACTCACTTGACACGTGATCCAAATTGACTCACTTAACACGTGATCAAGATGATACCAAAAAGTAAACTTTTGCATCAACTTGAAATTAAAATTTGACAATGCCGGGCGCCCCACTACTTTCCTCAGTCGGAGCATATACAGAGACCAGAGAGATGACACCCAAAGAGTGACAAGAGTGACGAATCCTCAGTCTCATAATACGCTTGTTGACCGGTGTTACGTCGACTATCATGGGAGTCAGCTTATTGGACACAGCTATAGCAACTCCCTGGGCATGGTAACCGTCAAAGCGACCAGACCAGTAGTAGGTGTAACCACCCACCATGATCTCACCACTATCCGGCCTCCGAACCTCAGAGAGTGCTGCAACACTGATGTTCAAACGCTGGAGCTCAGATGATAGCAAAGACAGGTGATCATCCTCTCTTAGAGTGAGAACGTTCCAGGCACCCACCCGAAGGGACCGCCTCAGGTTAACCCAAGGAGACCGTGGTCTGCTGGACAACACCTCAGCACCACCCCGACACACCTCCACAACCCAAACCAAGAAAGCTACCCCATGCTTTTCCTCCTATTATCAAAGAGTGGGGTCCTGAAGGTTTTGCCCCAATCCCGTCATCCGGTGAGCTGCCCTGCGCGAAGGGCAGCTGCACATGAGGTACTCCCACTGAGTGTTTTTTTTTAAAAGTTGTGTTATTTGTGCGTGTTGCGGAATGACATGTTTTTATGGTGGCCGGAGTGCAAATCCTGCCACCAACCTCTTGGAAAGAGGTAACCCGACTGCAGGAGGACGTCCGCAGACAGTTGGGCACCAGATAAGGATCGCCGTTGGCTCACAGGGAGCTCCTCTGCCCTTTTAGGCCTCAAGCTGAGGCCTGAAATAGTGCCAAAAAATGAGTTTCGTTCCGAACTCGTGGGACTACGATTTCTATGCATTTTTAAAATTGTATATAACATACCTGACCTTGTGTTAAAAGTTTAACTCTGAAATCCTGCCAGTTTCCGTGAACGACCACGTCAAACTAGGTCATGTAGAGTCAAAAAGGAGGGTTTTTAGCTCCGGTGCCGACTTTGCGGCGTGGTATCTCCGTCTGTACATATAATTCAGCCTAGGAATTTATGCTCGGCACAGACCTCCCATGGTTCTGTGGCCCTGTCAGTTTTGAAGGCTCTTACTTACGCGCGCATCATACAGCGGAAATGTAAAAAATGTACTTTTGTCGTACGTACCTACTGTAAAATTCAATGAATTTCTCCGAAATTAACCCAAAATATTTTCGAAACCATTAGAGATATCCTCTCGAAAATGGGTAAGCGTAGCATATGGAAGGGATACTGCTTATTGACGACGTTTCGTGGTTGTCTGGAAAACAACTGACGAAGGGGGTGACACTAAAAATGCCTCCAGATGCATATGGGGACTGCATGATGACCAGGGATACCATAGTGAACGTGGAGTAGGGAAGCTTGGTATTATGGTCGGCGGTAAGAATCCGATGAATACATGATAATCCATTGATACAATATGTATCAATCCATAGATAATAATAAGGCACACACCTGAAGTAAATCGCATGAGTTTATTCACCGTCGTGTCAATACGCAAAGATACAGGCTTCGATGTATGCGAAAATTCTGAATGTCCACGGCTCAAGTAGCACAAGTCTTCTTAAAATTTCAAGGCAATCGGATGAAAATTGAGGATTTTAGAAATTCGACAAAGTTGGTGAACTTTGGCTTATGTTGACCTATTGACCTTTTGATCCCAAAAACAATAAGCTTCTTGCTTATGATCAACTCTAACATTTGGTGAAGTTTCGTGAAGATCGGTTGAAAATTGTGACCTGTAGGCGACTGACTGACAGACAAACAGACAAACAAACAAACAGACAGACAGACAAACAGACAGAATAACGCACAAGATCAAGCAATATACTTGAAAAATCTCAGGTAGAATTAATCAGCAATTATTTAGCTCAGGTAGAACAGCAAGGTGATCGTGAGCATTTTATTATTAAAATTAGTATACAGTGCACGTTTTTATGCCTCCGCAGGACGGTTGTCGGTCCGTACCAGACTTTCGTTTCCAGAATAACCGCTTATGGGATTGGCTTATTGTTATAAACTGTAATAATTGGTATGATAACAAAATTGGTATGAACTGTAATGCAAGGATGAACTGGTTTGATTTTGGGTTGAAAAGGTCAAAGGGACCATGGTCATGTGACCTTTAATTTAAAATCTTGGTTACCACAACAACTTGTGGACGAGAGAAGGGATTTCAATCAAACTTGACAGTAAATATCGCGGATGCTTCTTCATGGTGGTCGAACCCTTCCCCCTCCTCCCCCCCAATGCAATTCGGGGGCAAAATCTTCCCCATTCTGTCCTGCAGCCCGGATTCGTCATGTCAGCGCTTTATTAGGGTCAGAGTGCCGATTGGTCCCCATGGACCGTCCCTTTCCCTCTTGTCCCTGTTTCTCTCTTTCTCCAACTCTGACGTGGCCCTGACTTGGTGAAGGTGGGTCACACCATCCTAGATGTGGGGGATCTTTGGGTCGTTTCTGGGAGATCGATCCGCTGTCTTTGTGTCACGGGATTGTTCGAGAGAACTTTCCGAAGTGATACAACAACAACCAAATTTGACACCACAATGGCCTGCTGTGCAAAGATGGACAGATTAAATTTTTGGGTGTAACAGGACATGTGCCCTCTGAAAATATTTTTGCAGATCATAACTCGAGTGACCTTTAATCGAGATCAAACGTAAACAGTGGGTTGACATCGAACGCAGGCGGACGCATATCCAATATCACCCACCGATGCAGACATTGTACAACAGAGCTCGTTTCGTCCCACCCTGCACAATAACGTGGGGTATAATTAGCAGTGTAGGTAGTTCCTAGACTCGTGGAGGTAGATCCTAGACTCGTGGAGGTGTATCCTAGACTCGTGGTGTATCGTAGACTCGTGGAGGTGTATCGTAGACTCGTGGAGGTGTATCGTAGACTCGTGGAGGTAGATCCTACACTCGTGGAGGTAGATCCTACACTCGTGGAGGTGTATCATAGACTTGTGGAGGTGTTGGTGAACTCGACGTTGACCAGATGCTGGTGTCTGTTGGCAAGATTGTGACACTCACTGTCCAATTGCAGCCACGTCTGCAGGCATTCACGATATTTACTCCATCTAAGAGGCGTAAACGGCGAAGTTATGTCATTCACGACGTGTTCAAAGTGCATGAAGCACTTTAAACGCGATTTTCCCAAGGCCATGACTAAACATTCAGCGTGACATGGGCGCTGCCATTTTGTATGTCATGTGACCCAAGCAAATGTTCTGATAGGCCTAGATTGAAAATTAGTGCCTTCGATGCAAGACAAAGGAGTGCGACATAAACGAGTGGAAAACTTTCAAACTGGCAGGATCTGTTAGTTAAACTTTTTGTATGTGCTACAACTCGGCACGTACTCAGATTACCAGTGATTATTTTTTAGTCTCTCTGACCTCAGAACGGGATTGAACGATACACGGTGTCAGCTTGAGGCCTATTTGACAGGTCTTGTTTTAGCCCTGCTCGGTGTCCATATCCAAACACCCTCTGGGGGCGACTCGACCAGGCGGAAGAAAACAAACTTTTTCCTACCCCCATAAAAATGTGTGACTACCCTTAGTCTGGGGCTCCTACCCGCTGACCTGCCTGGCTAGGTAAGACCTAACAGGAGCAAAGCTCCCACCAGTATAGCCCAAAGGGTCACAGAAGCATGCAAGCCTCTCCACTACGATCAAAGTGGTAGTCACAATCAGGGAGGATTTAGAAGCACAGTTTGAATTCCACTTCACTTGGTCCCAATTCCAGCCACCAACACGCAGAAGTAGCTGAGGGAATAATATATGTATTCCCCATGCAGTGCACATATCCAGGTTTGTTCCTTTATTTTCAGTTAAAATGCAGATAAGGTTAACATGGTGTTTATTGTGACCAAATCCAAGCAAATGAACCAAATAGAAAAGAAATAAACAGATAACTCGATAACTATAAAACTAGTCCAAAGAACACTGGTCCACAAGATAACTGGCATATTTTGAACAATGTACCACGTACATGAGTAGACACTTGGTGAAATAATCAATCTTTGAGAACATTTTAAAGTAATTGTTAAAATAAACAAAATAAAAAGACAAAACACTCAAAATAAAATAATTAATTTGTATAGACAATGCATTCCAAAATAAAAAATTATACGACCTGCACGTGTTGCCGGCTCCAAAGCAATCCTAAGATTTAGACATTTTGGGGAAAAATATTATTACACACCGATTAATCGGTCCCACCAAACATTTCAACTTTCACGCACGTGAAGCAATCCAGTTGCTATATTTTTTATTTCTGACACGAACACAACAAAGACAAGAAAAATATTTCATCGAGGAGTGCTTGCCATCACCGTAACTTATGGCACTCAAGACATTCCCCATGACATACAATAAATTGCATCTGTCACTTAATGTAAAAGTGACGTTACTATTCAAACTTGTCTCCAATGTTTTCAACAACATGAAAAAAAGTTTTAAAATTAATAAATAGACGACTTCCTGATTCTTGCTGGAACTGGGCGTAGGGCCACATGTCGCCGAGTAGTTTTTGTTTGTAAATTGTTGGCACCGTATAAGTTATTAATCTTGAGGGTGTCCTGAATCAGAAAAACGATGACAACAGGTTTTCATTGCACATTCACACCATGGTCATTTCCTTTTTAATTTTTCTCACAAATAAAGATTTATATGATAGAAAAATATTATTGTTGACTAGATAAGAATGAATAACTATTTCATACTAAATATGCACCCCCTCCACCCCCCAAAACAACAACAACAACATAGGAAAAGGCTATTTCTGGGAATAATTTTTATTCACAACTACCGGCGTAGCCGTGCTACGCATTGGGTGGGAGGGAGCCCGACATACAGAGGAGAAGAGGGAGGGTATGGGTGAGAGAGGGGAGAGAGTGACACTTCCACATTGACTTGAAAGATTAACGTGACTTGAAGGAGGGAAGGGGTGAGAACATGCCTTAATTGATTTACTTCTGTTGTTCATTTTTAAACTTGAAAGTATCGAATACATTTCACTTTACAAATTAGAAATTGCTTAAAAACAAACGTTATTATTTAATAAATATTGCATTCCATAGTGAGTCCACATATACATTTTATTATGTACAAAGTTTTCGGAGTATTGTTTAATTATATCGTTGGAAAAGAGTTAACTCACCTTAAATAAACTCTTTGTACAGTATATACCCCAGGAATATGAAAGAAAGAGGACCACTGAACCTGTAGCTTATTTGGGCCCTGGCCTAATGTTGCAATCTAAATTTGGTAGCATTCTGACTGGTGGGTCTGGAGAAGATTTTTGAAGGAATTCATGAAATTTTCCCCAAAATTTACCAAGCCGGCCATTTTGATACACTTCCGGTCACATGATCGGTGTGACCTCCGTAATTTAACATCCATACCCTGGCCTAATTTTTCAACCCCAATTTGGTAGCAAGCCGACTGGTGGGTCTGAAGAAAAAGATTTTTGACGGAATTTACTAAAGCCGGCATTTTGACACACTTCCGGTCACGTAACCAGAATGAGCTTTACAATCCCGTTTACTAGTCAGGAGCAGAACCTTGCTGCCAAATTTCAGCTGGAACGGCCCAGCAGTTTAGCCAGAAAAGTCAAAATAGGAGACAGACTGACAGACAGACAAAACAGTGCACGATGACAATATGTTATCTGGAATTCAGATTCCAGATATTCAGAATCTAAATTAGACTACATTTCGATGTCTAACTTCAGTTTTCAGTCGCTGTACTTTTACCAAGTAATAATAAATAACTAACTCCCTCGTGTGGCACCCCGCCCCCCCCTCCCACCCCCCACCTTTCATACGAGGGTATGAAACCCTCGTATGGGGACGAAATGCGATGTGGGGACGGGACGAAATGTATTCGTCCGAAATGGGGACGAAATGTATTCGATGTGGGGACGAAATGTATTCGTCTGACCAGATAATTTGAAATGATCAGAATGCATTTTTGCCAATAAAACACTGTTTGTCTGATTTTCTCACCTTTTGCTGCAATCGAGACTTAAACCATCTTAGCGACTACGAAAAATGAAATTATATGGTGAATTAGAGTCGAGATAAAGCCAAAAAGCACGAGCCTTATAAGTTATAATAAGTCAAAAGCCGAGCCGAGAGAAGAGGCTTCTAAAGTTATGAGGCCTCAACGATGCGGAGCAAACAAAATGGTGGAGATGGGATTTTGAAGCTTCTCCCTGAACAAGTGATGCTCTCCCTGAAAGGGGGAAGCTCCTTCCTGAACGGACGGACACAGCCAGACTGGAGGAGATTATAGCATTTTAGTGTAGATACTGTATATATCTCCACATGGTCAGTGGGCTTAATTTGTGATAGCACTATGTTGTTGAGCAACAGCCTCCATCCATCCAAGCTACTTAAGGTCAAAGAACATTCAGGCACAACTGAGCTCAAACAAACCAAAACATATGCAAGTAAACCTGCCATGCAAGATATTCTACTGACCTCCTCAGTGGATGACATGCACATCTGTTAATGACCAGAAAAGACTTCAATGTACATATATGAAATGAAATATGTGAAATTCATGTTACACACGACCATAACTGTGGATCACATTGCAAACATCAGTGGAATACATGAATGTTCCGACACCAAGAAAGTTCCGACACCAAGAAAGTTCCGCTAAAAAGAAAGTTCCGCTAAAAAGAAAGTTCCGCTAAAAAGAAAGTTCCGCGAACAAGAAAGTTCCGCTAACAAGAAAGGTCCGCTAACAAGAAAGGTCCGCTAACAAGAAAGTTCCGCTAAAAAGAAAGTTCCACAAACAAGAAAGTTCCGCCAAAAATAAAGTTCCACTAAAAATAAAGTTCCGAAAACAAGAAAGTTTGTCCAACATTTCTAGGTCCAACATTTCCCACATAATCATATAATAACATGACAGTTCCAACAATATGAAAGTTCTGACAACCCACATCTGTGGATTAGATGAGATTTGCGATTGGGCACATTGGTAGAATGCAGTCTGTTATACGATATCATCTTCCTCACCGTCATCGTCGATCAGGTAATTGTAAGTACGAGAACAGTTGTCAGCTAATGCTTCACATGAGCACATTTCCAAACAGACAAGACCAGCTCCGCAACAGGAGCAGTTATAGAACCTCTGCACTCACCTCGACTGCGTCTACACATGGTGAATTTGATTATGGGGCATGGCGTTGCCTTAAGTTCAGCAACAACTGGAATGTATGCACCTCCTTCCTTCTTCCAGCCATGGCATTCTGATTAGGGAGGCTGCGGGCATACTACACTGTCATGGCACCAGACCATTCATTGCCTGATAATGAGCACGTCGTCATATTGACTGCTTCAATGTGCTGGAAGTAATCTCTGCCTCAGCCTGATTTTTTTGGAACAGCTCCACGCAAAGCTACTTCACCTCCTTTATTGCTGTTTATGGCTGATACAATTTGCACACAAATCCCTCCAGTCTGTCCATTACATCCTTTGTAGGCTCTCCTGTGTTCCCAAGATGAATAAAGACATCTGTCACTGAAGGAATTGCTTTCTTGAAAATCTTCCAGCATGAAGTTTTTCCCTTTCCCACAAATCTCCTGGTGCTGTCACATCAACGAAAGCAGTGAAACACTGGCAGGGCAGCAGATAGCTGTTCACCAAGGGCTTTGTATATGGGCCTAAGGGGTACAGTCCATTGTTTGTCACTAGTTCCCAGAATGACATGGGTGTTTTCACCAAATTAAAAAAACTGGCGAAGTTCCAGAATAAATACATCTCTTGAGAGACGGGAGACCATGTTGATTTTTTTTTTTTCGATGGAACCACAATCATATATATCCACCTTGACATAATACCGAGTCAGGTTTTTTGAGCAAATCATTCAAATGCTTGCCAATTGACCATGTCCGAAGTTTGGACGATACATCACCTACGTTATGGGCCATGACAAGTTTATATCCATTTGTTGATTCTTTAATTTTTAAAACGTTAAGAACATTAATGCACATTACAGTTTCGTTTAAAAGCCCCACTCGTGTTCAGGCCGTTGGTGCTCCTAGGGTTGGCAGCGAGTGCCCTGGAAGCATTGACGGAAATAGAGTGGCAATCATATATATATATATATATATATATTTTGGTATACGGAATCGAGGCTCGTGAAAGAGCTAACATTTATTTCACAAACAAATCAACCAGACAAACAAAATATATAAAAAGAGGGAGCAGAAGACAAGATGGGGAGAGAAGGGGAAGCACATAAACATAACATTTGAGAGCAGGGAGATGTGGAGGGGAGAGAGCTTGGGGGGAGGAGGCGTGGGAAGGGGGGGGGGGGGGGAACTATAAAACACAAGGACACCAAGGACTTCCCGGACAGAAGTTGGTATTTCAAAAAAGTGGATTTGGGGTGAAATTAGCGGGGGTAGAAAAGATCAAGGTTTTGGATGGGGGAAGATAAGAGATGGTGGTGAACAGCTGTTTTAAAGACCTGGAGGGTGGAGTGGGATTGAAGAGAGTGAGGGAGTTTGTTCCAGTGGCGGGAGAAAAGAGGAATGAAGGAGTGAAGGTGAGCAGAGAGTCTTGATTTTGGCAGTTTAACCATAAGAGGGTTGCAGGCAGATCTTGTGCGACCTGTAGGAATATTTGGGGGACAGAGCCCAGAGAGAGCTGGGGGGCAAGGCCAGAGAGGAGTCGGTAGAAGACGGAAAGACCACCAACCTGCCTGCGGTGAGTAAGTGAGAGGCCCTTGGAGTTAGCTTCATCGCGGGAGATTCCAATGATTCTGAACGCTTTGGTTTCAACAGCGTGAAGACGAGCTAGGTGTGAGGCAGGAGCACCAGCCCAGAGGGGAGAGCAGTATTCCATTGAGCTGCGGATGAAAGCCTTGTATGTGGTGAGGAGCTCAGGTGTGCCAAGGAAGGACCGCACGACGGAGGATGCCCAGTCGGCGACTGGCTTTGGAGGCCAGATTTGAAATGTGGTTTTCCCAGGAAAGATCATGGCAGATAGTGAGACCCAAAAGCTTGAGTGACAGAACTTCTTGGAGAGGATTATTCAGAAAGTGGATGGGAGGGGGAAATATGTGTGGGAAAATTGCATGCACAGTCAGATCGCCCAGATGGCAGAGCACTGGTACGGTTTACCAGAGGAGCTGGGCTCGATTCCTGGTCTGGACATGTCATTTTTCCACATATATCAATTGAATTATTTAATCCTGTTCATATATATATACACACTCGTATACATGTTGTTCAACCCCACACCTGAAATACGTTAGACTCATCACCCCATATCATGATCATCATTATTATAATCATTAATATCATTCTGTTAAAACCTGTTATAGTCCTGAAAAAATATAGTCCTGTTAAAACTTCCGATCATTCCATCGATATGGTTGGTATATGTCACAACTACTTGAACATAAATTGGACAAAATGTATTGATGTGTGCATGTTTGTTGGGTAGTCAGGGTAAAATTAAATGAGAGGACCAATGTTTGTTCAAGCTGCTCTTAAATATTTGAAGTGATGGTGCAGTTACTACAAACTGAGGAAGGCTATTCCATTTCCCAGTTATTCTGATTGTAACGGTTTTTTCGTGGAGCAGTATAACTCCTCTCCTTAAGCAACAATGTTTCGATCGACCCCAAAATAAACCTCAATGCGCATTGAAAAACTGGCACCAAAGTTTTTTTTCTGATTCAGAACATCCTAAACAATAATAATTCATCTGGTGCCAACAATTTACACACAAAAAATACTTGGGTCATATTTACGACATTTGGTTCTAGACTATATTACACACAAAATTATTATGAATACCAGGCCCCATCATTCAGTCGATCTTGTACTGGCCATAAAACAAACAAATGTTAAGTATAATTGCATGGTATGACTCACAGAACACAGCGAGTGTGTTTGGAGAAAGATGCATCCACAGTGGATCTATTGATCTGATCCAAAAAACCGACAGCACCATTAAGTTTCGCTTCAGAGAGCAAAGAGGACAGAGGGGAGATACAAAAATATTTGGTTCCCTTAAGTAGACAACGGAACTCTGCAGCTACTTCAAGCCACAAAGCAACAACCTCTGTACATCTCTAAAAACAGTGCATACGAGGCCAAAGTGGAAGAGAATTTGCCACCTCAGTTAATCACAAGATTCACCTTCTTTGAGTTAGAATATATTAATGTAGACAATGTGTATACATTTCTGATTATATGACTTCGAATTTTAAACTTTCTCCAATGCATGATGGCCACATTTAACAGCTAGATCTTGTTTTGTTTGTTCAACAATGCACACATATCCAAGCAGATACAACTCTCCAGTCGTGCGAACAAGGTGCCAACGTAAATAAACAGTCATACAGATAAAGTCCTTCAGGGAAGAGTAATCTGTATTGAGTCAGCAGAAGCCTGTGCCAGCGTGGTGGTATTGATGGGAGGCCAGTCAGGATCGACCTGCAGCTCCTGTGCCAGGCGTTTGTAGTGAGCGCATGTATGCTGAGGCAGGCCAAAGGAGGCCACCATACGAGACCAGCAACCCCTCCGCTCAATAGATTCCTAGGGGTAAGTTCGACAAAAAATGTAGATTGCAAACCCACACACAAAAAAATTCAACTTCCAAATTAAATGACAAATGGCAATGACGAGCTGAAAATGAATAGTCCCAAGTGGGACAAATGCTGGTCTCCTGATGGAGGGCGGTCGTAATTGGGCTGTATTAGGTGATAAAAGGGGTCTTAATAGTGGGGCGGCTTAGCCCAAATATTCAAAAGAATTGTGCATTTTGTGATACAAGCACCAAATTTGGCACAAATGTACATTAATATGTTGCGAACATTTTCAGATATTGGGCCACTTGAAATTCCGTAATTTTTTTTTTCAAATTTTTTCAAATTTCGTAATTTCAAATTTTTCGGGTGACACCGTCACAATTTCGGTCTTCGAGGCCGGCCGATAGGCAAAGTGTGACCGGAAGGGACGAGGTTCTCCTGACCACGTGGCCCTCGATCTGGGAAGCGAGAGGCGTTCCATTAGTGGACGCGCCCCTCACGCCCGACTTTTGGGCGGCCCCGGCAGGCCGTTTGTTTTGACGTTCCGTGACAGGCCCCGCACCCCCACCTCCGGGCCGACCGGAAGCTTGTGCTGAGTACATCATACCTGAACAACTCAGTGAGGCAGAACACAGCAGTGCACACCAGGGTGACCCCTTCAGTGCATAAACCAATTAACCTGTCCACTGCAGGGCATATAGAAATGAAGTTATTTTCTGCATATAATAATAATATAAGTTCAGTTCTATATAACAATTTCTGTTATCACCACTACCACTACAACTACCACTACTACAAGCTTTGTCTGGAATTTTGTGGACTAACAGACAAACAGACATACAGACAAGCTGGGATCAAAACATTACCTCCTTCCACCATTGAGTGTAGAGGTAAACATCATGGAAATTATATCATGCCCTAGATTTAATTCATGCTTACCCGTGTATTTGCTTCACTGGTTCACAAGGTCTTTTGCATACATGTAATTCAGACTCTCGTCTTCATTGCTGACCACACAATGTTCGCAACATATTAATGTACATTTGTGCCAAATTTGGTGCTTGTATCACAAAATGCACAATTCTTTTGAATATTTGGGCTAAGCCGCCCCACTATATCGGCCGGCCTCGAAGACCGAAATTGTGACGGTGTCACCCGAAAAATTTGAAATTACGAAATTTGAAAAAATTTGAAAAAAAAAATTACGGAATTTCAAGTGGCCCAATATCTGAAAATGTTCGCAACATATTAATGTACATTTGTGCCAAATTTGGTGCTTGTATCACAAAATGCACAACAGGTTTGCTATGCTGCTACACTATAAGGGATTTTAGGAGTCTCAAGGTTCGACAACACTTTAGGGTTCTGGAGGGTCTTAAAGGGTCTTAAAGGGTCTTGCTGTCATGGGCAAAAATATTGGCACCCTTGCACATTTTTCAAATAATGCACCATTTCTTCCAGAAAAATGTTGAAATTTTTAAATATTTTGGTATCCACAAATCTATTTCTTTGGTTTGCAATGGAACAAAACAAAAAAAGCTGAAAAAATTACTAAATCTTAGCTTTGCGAGAGGACGCTGGCGTTGCATATTCGCCGCTTCTCCGACTGGATGGATGTACAGGGTCTGCTTCTACCTTTCTGACCTGACATCTCACACCTGTCCTGCCTTTTCACACCCGCACGTGCCGCGTGTTCTCCGGCTGGATAACGGAATCTGCTTTTGATGGTACGGAATACGGAATTCGAAAGGCCCGCTCCCGTTGATTGTGGCCGTGGCCTTGTTTGCCGGTGGCCTTGTGGCCTTGTTTGCCGCTGTGGTCTTGATTAGCGGCTGCAGTCGTTTGCCGCTGCGTTTGCCGCTGCGTTTGCCGCTTTGCCTCCTCGACCTTGGCCTCGTACTCGTCCCTTCGCTCCTGCCTGGCATGGCTCTGAAGTACTCCGCCGCAAGGCTTCTTCTGCTCAATACCCGCTCCACCCCATCATGCATCTCTGCCATCAAATCAAATGGACTCCTCCGACGACCCAGGTACATTCACCGTGGCTCCGGTCGCAAGTTTGTTTATTTGTAATCAGGTCACTCCATCCCCGTCCTCTGGTCGGCTCAGCGCACTCTCACTCTTCGTCCCAGCGCACCTGGTCACAGCAACCCACACGATCGCACCTCTTGCCTACGAACCCTGGCTAAATCACCTGAATTCATCCCTGCTGTTCAAAACAACATCAAGCTCACCCTGTTCAACACCCGGTCCCTCAACAATAAATGCCTCATCCTGAACGAATACATCCTGGATAACAAACTGGACTTTCTCTGTCCCACCGAAACCTGGCAACAACCTCTGGACTACTACACACTCAACCTCACCACACCCAATGGATATTCCTACGTCAATAAACCACGCTCGGAGGGCCGAGGTGGTGGAATTGCCGTTATCCACCGTCAAGACATCAAGACCAACCTCATCTCCATCTCATCTGCTCCATCATTTGAACACCTGGCTTTAAAACTCTCTGGTCACACGCAGTCAGTCATGGCTGTCGTCTACCGCCCTCCCAAACCACACCCATCATTCCTGTCTGACTTCTCCTACTTTCTGACCCAGCTATGTTCCCTCTCCCCCTCAATCCTCCTCCTTGGTGATTTCAATATCCACATGGACTCCACTGACTCCACAATAACCACTGACTTCACTGATTTACTCACCTGCTTTAACCTCACTCAACATGTCGACTTTCCTACCCATATCCGTGGTCACATTTTGGACCTTGTCTGCTCCACTGGATTAAATTTGCACCATCTCTATGGCTCCGACCTCACCCTCTCTGACCACTTAGCCATCACTCTGACCATCAACATCCCCGCCCCAACACCAAGGCATTATCGCACAATCAACTTCCGTAAGCTAAACGCTCTTTCACCTACCTCATTCTCATCCACCCTCTCTGAAAAAATGTCCACTTCTCCCTTCATTGACCTCCACACCCCTTCCGACCTCACTGACTACTACAACCACACTCTCTCCTCCTGCCTTGACCAGCTTGCGCCTGTAAAAACCAAAACAGTTTCTTTCACCCATTCTGCTCCCTGGTTTACCCCTGAACTCCACCTGATGAAAACTCGTGCTCGCCAACTTGAAAGACTCCGCAATAAAACGGGTCTCACAGTTCACTCCCAAGCCTACAAGGACCACATACAACACTACAAAGATGCCCTCTCCCGCGCCCGCTCTGCCTACTACTCTCAAATTATCCACTCTGGCTCCGGAAACCCAAAAGCACTCTTCTCGACAATAAACAAACTCCTCCGCCCCCTGAACACCACCACCCAGTCATTCACAGTAGACAACTGCATCTCCTTCCTCTCTTTCTTCCAACGCAAAATTGACAACATCTACAACAGCTTGACCACCGCCGCACCCGCTCCCCCTCCAACCACCTGCCCCCCCTTGTCCTGCCATCCCCTGTCTCGGTTCTCCCCAATCTCTCCTACTGACCTCTCTGAACTCCTCATAGGAATGAAAACTGCCACCTGCACTCTTGACCCCATCCCCTCCAGCTTTGTCAAAGCCTCCCTCCCTGCTCTCTCTCCACTTATCATTGCAACAATAAACTCCTCCCTGTCTACAGGCATCGTCCCACCTTCCCTCAAAATTGCTGCTGTTACCCCCATTCTAAAAAAACCTGGTCTAAACCCCGACACCCTAAACAACTTCAGACCCATCTCCAACCTACCCTTTCTGTCAAAAGTTTTGGAACGCGCTGTAGCCACTCAACTCAAACATCATCTCTCTGCCAATAACTTGTATGAAACATTCCAATCCGGATTCCGCTCCAACCACAGTACTGAAACTGCTCTCCTCAAAATCACCAACGACCTTCTCCTCTCCTCTGACGCTGGCAACCTCAACATTCTCGTCCTCCTCGACCTCAGCGCTGCCTTTGACACCATCGATCACACTATCCTCCTCACCCGACTTGAATCCACCTTTAACGTCACCGGCACTGCCCTCTCTTGGATTAAATCATACCTCTCTGACAGATGCCAGTTCATCTCCATCAATAACTGCAAATCCCCCACTGCTCCCCTCCCCCAAGGTGTCCCCCAAGGTTCAGTTCTTGGCCCCCTCCTCTTCATCCTTTACCTGTCCCCGCTCGGTCACTTAATCCGCCGTCATGGTCTCCAATTCCACTGCTTCGCCGATGACATCCAGCTTTTCATCTCCACCAAGTCCGTCTCCACCGACACCCACTCTATCCTGACAAACTGCATCACTGAAATAAAATCCTGGCTTCAAATCAACTTCCTCAAGCTTAACTGTGATAAATCTGAAATAATCATCATTGGCCCAAAAACGCTCACAAAATCCACCCATAACTTTGCCCTCAACATCGACGGTATCCCAGTATCCACCTCCCCTCACATCCGGAATCTTGGCGTCATCTTTGACCAAACCCTTTCCTTCGACAAATACACTAAACAGATCACAAAGTCAGCCTTCTTTCACCTGAAAAACATTGCCCGTCTCCGCTCATCCCTCTCCTCCACGGCTGCAGAAACCCTCATCCACGCCTTCATCACCTCCCGTCTGGACTACTGCAATAGCCTCCTCTATGGTTCACCCTCAAAAATCACCAATAAACTCCAATACATTCAGAACTCCGCTGCCCGTCTACTCACTCATTCCCGGACCCGTGACCACATCACCCCCGTCCTTTACAAGCTTCACTGGCTCCCCATCCCCCAGAGAATCCAGTACAAAATCCTCCTCTTGACATACAAAGCCCTCCATAACCTGGCCCCATCCTACCTGGCTGACCTCCTCTCCAGACACACTCCCACCCGCAACCTCCGCTCTGCTGGTACCAACCTCCTGACCCCCTCCATCCGGACCAAATTCAGATCCTGGGGGGACAGGGCCTTCTCCATCGCTGCTCCCACCCTCTGGAACTCACTACCTCACACCATCAGAGACTCCTCCTCACTCACCACATTCAAAACATCACTAAAGACCCACCTGTTCAACGCTGCATTCAACATTCAACCCACAGCATTTAACCCCTGACTATCTCTTCTCCTTCTCCCTCCTTTTGCTTTAAATATTTCCCTATTGATTCTTGTCTTGTCTTTTTGATTCTTGTCTTATATATATGCCGTATATCGCTGCTGTTTGTTTTCTTGATTCTTGTCTTTTTGCAATTGTTGTTTTCATGTATTGTTATGCATTATGTTTTCCACTCTGTCAAAGTGCCTTTGGGCTTCTGGAAAAGCGCTATACAAAATAAATGAATTATTATTATTATTATTAGCTTATTCCATACAGAAATCCTAAAATGGCCCAGACAATATTATTGGAACTTTTTAGAAGTTGTGAGAAATAATTGGATTTCAAGCAGGTGATTCTCTTTTACTTAGGGATTGAACCCACCTGTGGTGAGTTGCAAGGTGCCGACAATATAAGAATCACTCATTCAATCAGTTTGAATGGAGAAAAGGAGTCATTCTGCTGTTTTGTGTCACTGTGTGTACCGTAATGAAAATGGAGAAAAGAAAGAAAAGCAGAGACTTGTCTGATGAGGTCAGACACAAGATTATAGCCAAGCATGGACAATCTCAAGGCTACAAATCCATCTCCAGAGATTTTGATGTTCCTGTGTCCATCGTACGCAATGTTATCAGGAAGTTTAAGGCCCATGGCACTGCAGCCAACCTCCCCGGACGTGGCTGAATGAGAAAGCTTGATCGAAGATTGCAGCGAAGGATTGTTCGAATGGTGGAGAAAGCACCTCGATCAACTGCCAAACAGATTCAAGCTGACCTTCAGACACGAGGTACGACAGTTTCAACTCGCACAGTCCGTCGCCAACTCAATGAAAGGGGGTTATATGGCAGGAGACCCAGGAGGACCCCACTGACACCATCGATCACACCATCCTCCTCACCCAACTTGAAACCACCTTTAACATTACCGGCACTGCCCTCTCTTGGATTAAATCATACCTCTCTGACAGACGCCAGTTCATCTCCATCAATAACTGCAAATCCCCCACTGCTCCCCTCCCCCAAGGTTCAGTTCTTGGCCCCCTCCTCTTCATCCTTTACCTGTCCCCCCTCGGTCACTTAATCCGCCATCATGGTCTCCAATTCCACTGCTTCGCCGATGACATCCAGCTTTTCATCTCCACCAAGCCCATCTCCACCGCCACCCACTCTATCCTGACAAACTGCATCACTGAAATAAAATCCTGGCTTCAAATCAACTTCCTCAAACTTAACTATGATAAATCTGAAATAATCATCATTGGCCCAAA
Organism: Myxine glutinosa; assembly: GCF_964187855.1. NCBI lineage: Eukaryota > Metazoa > Chordata > Myxini > Myxiniformes > Myxinidae > Myxine > Myxine glutinosa. Next base: position 251,920,928 of record NC_136262.1, read on the forward strand.
AACGCTCATAAAATCCACCCATAACTTTGCCCTCAACATCGACGGTATCCCAGTATCCACCTCCCCTCACATCCGGAATCTTGGCATCATTTTTGACCAAACCCTCTCCTTCGACAAATACACTAAACAGATCCCAAAGACAGCCTTCTTTCACCTGAACAAGTACAAAAAGTTTTAATTAAAACAAAAGCCGCGTCGATGTTACACAATGCCTAGATGCAGCTGTGCCTATAACGTCGATGTTATAGGCACAGGACATTCCTATTGATTCGATTACTTGATGTTATTTTTGTGCAAAGTGAAAATATATCTCGGCAATTCCCCGTGTGTGGCGACGAATTTTTAATATATCTCGGCATTTTCCCGTCTGTTATTTCAGGCGGTGTATGACTGACCATGCCGCGATTTAAAAAATATATATCTCGGCAATTTCCCGTGTGTGGCGACACGTGAACGAAGCTATGCTCCTCTCTCTCCACATTATTGTGACGACGTATAAATTAAATATTTCATCGTGACGATTGTCATCAAATGGACGAATTTTTAATATATCTCGGCATTTTCCCGTCTGTTATTTCGGGCGGTGTATGACTGACCATGCCGCGATTTAAACAAAATATATATATCTCGGCATTTTCCCGTCTCTTATTTCGGGCGGTGTATGACTGACCATGCTGCGATTTAAAAAAAAAAATCTTAATGGACTTGAAGTTACAGGCCTTTGAGAATTCATTTCGTTCTATAAAGGGCAACTTTCATCGGATTTTCTTCCCGGTTTTTGTCAACCGAGTCTAAAACTATGTTAGCGACTGTGAAAAATGAAATGATATATCGAATTTGATTTCAAATAAAACTGTGTGAGAGAGGAAGACACCACAGGCCTACAAAACAGGCCTCAAAGCTATGCGAGTTAATAAAATGGTGGATATTTGTTTATATGAAGGCTCTCCCAGAATGGGTGGAGCTATGGTTCCCAGAATGGGTGGAGCTTTGAGGTTTTGTCTTCTCTGCAAGAACAAGAAAAAGAACAACAACAACAACAACAACAGCAGAGGGCACTCTATGAGCAGCGTCTGCGACGCGGCTAAAAACATCACCCGTCTCCGTCCATCCCTCTCCTCCATGGCTGCAGAAACCCTCATCCACGCCTTCATCACCTCCCGTCTGGACTACTGCAATAGCCTCCTCTATGGTTCATCCTCAACAATCACCAATAAACTCCAATACATTCAGAACTCCGCTGCCCGTCTACTCACCCATTCCCGGACCTGTGACCACATCACCCCCGTCCTTTACAAGCTTCACTGGCTCCCCATCTCCCAGAGAATCCAGTACAAAATCATCCTCTTGACCTACAAAGCCCTCCATAACCTGGCCCCATCCTACCTGGCTGACCTCCTCTCCAGACACACTCCCACCCGCAACCTCCGCTCTGCTGGTACCAACCTCCTGACCCTCCTCCCCCCCCCCCCCCCCCATGCGGACCAAATTCAGATCCTGGGGGGACAGGGCCTTCTCCATCGCTGCTCCCACCCTCTGGAACTCACTACCTCACACCATCAGAGACTCCTCCTCACTCACCACATTCAAAACATCACTCAAGACCCACCTGTTCAACACTGCATTCAACATTTAACCCACAGCATCTAACCCCTGACTATCTCCTCTCCTTCTCCCTCCTTTGTGCTTTGAATATTTCCCTATTGATTCTTCTTTTTTTTGCAATTGTTTTTATGTTTTGCTATGCATTATGTTTTGCACTCTGTCAAAGCGTCTTTGGGCTTCCTGAAAAGCGCTATATAAAATAAATGCATTATTATTATTACTGCTGAGAGATAGAGACATAAGAAAGCCCGACTGGAGTTTTTCCAAAACACACTTGAACAAGCCAAAATCCTTCTGGGAGAATGTCCTGTGGATAGATGAGACCAAATTAGAGCTTTTTGGTGAAGCACATCATCTCTATGTTTACAGAAAACAAAATGAAGCCTTCAAAGAAAAGAACACTTTCCCTACATACAAACGTGGAGGAGGTTCAATTTTGTTTTGGAGTTGCTGTGCTGCCTCTGGCACTGGGTGCCTTGAATGTGTGCACGGCATCATGAAATCAGGAGATTACCAAGGCATTTTGGAGCACAGTGTTCATCCCAGTGTCAGAAAGCTGGGTCTCCGTCGAAGGTCATGGGTCTTGCAGCAGGACAGTGACCCCAAATACAATTCAAAAAGCACCCAGGAATGGTTCAAGACAAACGCTGGACTGTTCTGAAGTGGCTATCAATGAGTCCAGATCTAAATCCCATTGAACACCTGTGGGGAGATCTGAAAACAGCAGTTGGGAAAAGGCATCCTTCAAATCTGGGAGAACTGGAGCAGTTTGCACAAGAAGAGTGGGCCAGACTGCCATTAGAGAGGTGTAGGAAGCTCATTCATGTTTATAGGAAGTGCTTGACTGCAGTTATTTTGTCCAAAGCCTGTGCTACCAAATATTAAGTCAAGGGTGTCAATAATTTTGTCAATACCATTTATTTTTATTTTCTGATTCAAAAGGATATATTAAGTTCTGAATCAAAAACAAAGGTTCTGTAATATTAACAGTGAAATTAAGAATTGTGGAGACCAAATACTTTTGTCAATTTCAACTTATTTTTCAAGAAAATTGTGAGTTATTTGAAAAATGTGCCAGGGGCCAATATTTTTGGCCACAACTGTATTCTTTAGGTCTTAGTCAAAACAGTCTTAAGATTCTGAAGGATCTTAATATTTTTCAATGTTATGTAAGTAATACATCTACTCACATGTGTGGACTCACGGACAGGCAGACAAACGATCCCAAATTCCACTGGTATGGGTAATTAAGAGGTTTAAATTAAAAAACAGTACATGTCATGGGGTGATGGAATCTATATGCTAGTTAGTTCGCTCATCCTGACCAGCCTTTCAGGTAACCCCTTCTTCCTCACACATGTAGATATGACCTCCCTTGGAACACCATCATATGCTTTCTCCAAACCCACAGTAGCACTGACTATTCCTTTCCAAAAACTTATCCTGTCTCTTTTAAGAATAAAGAATAGCATCTGGTTTCCCATACCTGATATAAGTCCAAACGCATGAACTCCATGAATCCCCACCAACCCTCTTACCTTATCATCTGACCTTACCATACCCTTTGTATTGAAAAAGTGGCACTTACAGCTTTAACTACTACTGTTAAAGTCCTTTGCAACAGTTTTGTCACATCCGTGCTTTTAAACACTTCAGAACATGCACGCCAGGTGAAGATGTCTTATTAGCCAATCACAGTGTTTGCTTTGCAAGGACGGTCGCAGTATGACTAATAATAATAATAATAATAATAATAATAATATTGCAATAAGCCTCATCCAAATTCAGGTGGCTGTTCAAAAATACCATACATCCTTGGCATTTCCATGGCTCAGTCAACAGCCTGAAGATTTTCAAGTTGTGAAGAAAAAATAACTTCATGATGACTGACGTAATTCCTAAACAGAGGAACCCCAGGTACAGTTTGTTTTTAAAACAACATTCATCACATTTGCACCAGTTTAATCAAAGCATGCCACATCTGTGTGGATAAGAAAATTAAAACATTGAAGATGTGCTTCGGGAGTACCAATGATCTACTTTGACTTCAGAGATTTTGTTAAGCAGTGAGGGGAGTGGAGGGTGTTTGTTAAGCTTTCAGGAGGTAAGGTGGTACAGAGATAACCTGAAGGAAAACAAGTACACATATATTCAAAGTACACTGCCCCCATGCCAAATGAATAAATAACATATCCTCCAGCGCGCGACAGGTGCCCGGCGATGCCCCGTGCAGCAGAGAGGGTATTGGAAAGGAGAGGTGTACAATATAATTGATTGATGAATGCATAATTAAAATAAATAAATAATAATCGTAAAAATAATTAATTTCTTCATCAATTAGCTAATAGCCCAAACCACCAGTGTTTCATCCGAAACTGTAACTTTTCAAAATTAATCAAATAGTTAATTAATCGAGTAAATAAATAAATAATAGATTAATCAATAAATAATTAATAGATTAATTGATTAATCAATAAATCAAAAATAGCCTTTATAGCTAAATCACTTGGTCATTGGCATGTCCAAGTATCAGCTTGCTAGCTCAAAAGGTGCCTGAGATATTGCCCAGATGAGAAAGGAAATGCTAAATAAATCTATAATTAAGTAATTAATCAATTAATTGATGAATCAATAAACAAAAAAACACCGTTTTTGCAAAAGTACTTGCTCACTTTTGTGCCAAAATTTCAGCTTCCTCACTCAAAGGATGGCTGAGATATCACCCGGACAAACAAATGAACAAGAAAACAAACAAACGCAGTGAAAACTGAATACGTCCCTTTCGGCGCGCTACATCGCCGGGGCCCCCTTCGGTGCCCGGCGATGACGTCATGCAGCGCCTGGAGATGGAATAGGAAAGGAGGGATTGTTCATTGTGGATGCAAAATCATTCAGATTTAAATAAAACTAAAGAATGTGCCTTGAACAGTAAGATAGGATTGAAGAAAATCAACATTAAAGGTTATTAAAACAAATGCCAGCAGTGTGAGCACCACACCTGTGCAGGAATTTGAGGGTGGTTGTGTGACGCAGAGATTGGAAAAATGAAAGAACTGGCTGATGAAGATTGATCACAAAGACAATTCTGTCGGGGAGAAGGAGACAATGAAGTTAGGCACAGTGGAACGGAAACAATTCAGTGGGGTTCAGGCATTGGAAATTAGTGAAGCTGAATGAAGCTGTTAATTAATGCTCAGTGGAAAAACAGCAAGTACAAAGCAATTGCAAGACTCAATGTGGAATCACAACAGTTACTGAATCAAAATGCTTTACAAAGAGTGCAGTGTTGGAATGGTTCACGCATTAGTGCAAAACATATCATCAGAAAAATCAGTCTTTTGAAATATGAGATTCATCTTTGCTTCAAAAACATATCTATCTAAAAATATATATATGTACATATATACAGACTTGGCAATTAATATGGAATAATTTTTTTTTCTTGACTTGGGTTTACTTTCTGAACTCGGTATATCAATCTGGTGAGTTTCTTTTATGCTTCGGTGATTTCTTTGTTAAAAGAACCATGTCACTGATTGTCTGTCGCAGCAAGAAGTCAATAACAGGATTATATCACAGGTGGCGTAACAAAATGTACGGACAGGTACATTTGACGATTGGCTTCACAATCGGGTATATAAGGGTTGTTGCGTTCTGTATTAGTGGAAAACAACTGCTGCACATCTACAAAAGTTATTGCCGCTTCCCCTGGAGATGGTCCGTCAACTCGACAATGCTGTTTGTCATTTAGTGGTGGCTTTACGAAATTCCGGCATGAAACAGCGTGCTATTGCTCGGCAGTATGGCATCACTGAAGGTCAGGTATCAAAGATCCTGAAACGAAATGCTCAGAGGGGTGTCTCTACTCCAATACCGAGGTCAGGACGTCCCCACAGAACCACAAGGAGGGATGATCGCCAGCTGCACCGGTTAGTCCGCAATGGCCGTACCAAGTCAGCTAATCGGCTTCGGGCTGAGTGGCAGCAACTGACAAATGTGCCTGTATCCAGAAGGCTAGTCAACCAACGACTGGTCAAGCAGGCTATCGTGCCAGGCGTCCACTGAGAAAGCCATGCCTGACCAGACAACACCGCCAGCGCCGATTGCATTGGGCCAGAGAGCACCGTCAATGGCAGCCAGGACACTGGAATCACGTGATCTTCAGTGACAAGTCAAGATTTCTGGTCTATCGTCAATATGGCCGCGTCCGAGTGCGCAGACAAGTGCATGAAGCCTACAACGAAGATTATATAGTGCCAAGAGTCCAAGCTGGAGGTGGTGGGTTGACAGTTTGGGCTGCTTTTCATGCAGGGGGCAAAACTGACCTGGTTGTTCTGAATGGAAACCTGAACCAGTTCAAGCACAGGGCCTTTCTGGAAGAAACATTGCTTCCATTTGTTTGTGCAGCCTTTCGAGGAAACTTTGTCTTCCAAGATGACAATGCACGGCCTCGTCGTGCTCGCATGATCCAACACTTTCTTGCTGACCGTGGTGTAGAGCATATGGAGTGGCCTGCCATGTCCCCGGATATGAATCCGATAGAGAACTTGTGGGCAGAATTAACGCGTCAAATCGACAACTTGGACCAGCAGCCTGCCTCTGTGCGTGAATTGCAGCAGGCTATTGTAACTGCATGGCAAGCAATTCCTGTCCAAACCTTGGCAAATCTCGTGAACAGCATGCCTCAACGTGTACGTGCTCTCCTGAATGCTCGTGGGGGTTACACGAAGTACTGAACTGTAATTTTACTGTCCGTAATCCCAGTCGTAATTTAACTTTTGTTTTTGTTAAAAAAAATTTGCCTAATTTGCAAAATAAAGAGATACTTCTGGAAAACGCACAGAAGTTTAACACAGTACTGTCCGTGAATTAAGTTCGATATCAGTTTACATCACTTTCAAGGATCAATTTATTTGCTTCGAAATGTCAAATGTGGTTTTTGTTTCTTTTAAAGGTCACATTAACAAAATCTAGAATAATTTCAACATAATTCCAATGAACTTTTGGTTCTAAGTCATCTTGAAAAGTAAGTTCATCCCCACAAAAAAATATTCCATATCAAATGCCAAGTCTGTTTATATATATATATATGTGTATACCCTTGGGTATATGTATACCCAAGCTGGCGCCTCGTGCCTGATGCAAACCCTGGTGTTGGGCTAGCGGCTAGGGTGCCGGCTTAGGATCCTAGGATCCTGGGTTCAAATCCCGGTCGATCGCTGAATTAACGCCAGAGGGGTTGACTCAGCCTGTCATCCTTCCGAGATCGGCTAATTGAGTACCAGTTCACTGGTAATTCCCTGTTTGTCGTTAAAGGCGGCAAAAAGGGTTGGCGTCAGGAAGGGCATCCGGCCGTTGAAACATTGCTTCAAAAAGGGGACCGAAAAACAACAACCACGGTTCCCGAAAAAGGCCAACCCCCGCTTTGTGGGGAAAAATGGCCTCTAAAGGTGGTGTTATATATACTAGGGCATGCCCGTACGTGGGTGCCTGTTCCTTGCCAAAAAAAAAAAAAACGCTACCCGTACGCTCTACCCCGCCCGTACGCCCGTAAACAAAAAAAACAACGCTCTTCGCTTCCGCCCTTCGCTCTGACTGAATTGGGAGAAATAATGCGCATAAGAAATCGAGAAATTATTATTTTCTCCGGAAGAAATCGAATTACGAACCGTAATGGCGCAGGCTCTCGGGCTCGCAACAACGCGTTCTGTGATTGGCTGCCGGAAGTGAAGTCTTCACTGTCGCAAATGTGAAGCGATGAATACGATGAATCGCAAATTAGTTTTTATTAGTTTTAAAACATAGTTTAACGGCAACATAGTTTTCCAACGTGAAATAAATGAATACGCTCTCAAATGTGCCGTCCGAGGCAGAGTCTGTTCGCCACGTTCGGCACACGTGATAGCTCGCTGCTCTCTGATTGGTTGAATCGTTTTTTGGACATAGCTCGGTAAGTACTTGTCCGATTAATATGAAACCTTGAAAAGGCACATCCTCGGGTCCCCAGCAATATACCTGGCAAGTTTAAAGTATATCGGACCCGTGGTTGTCGAGAAACAGCGGTCACAGACATACAAACATACAAACATACAAACATACACACAGAGATTACTGGAATTATAGATAGATAATATATATATATATATATATATATATATATATGTCATTATAATTAAAATTAATTAATATATATATATATAATTAATTAAGATATATATCTATATATAATGGAGCAAGTGTTTTTGTATGTATGTATGTATGTATGTATGTATGTATGTATGTATGTATGTATGTATGTATGTATGTATGTCCGCTCTTCACCCATTGGTTGGACAGCTGACCTGACCACCGACAAATGTAACCTGAAATACTTAACCTAAAGTACCCAGAGGACCCAAAAGACCCTCCCCTCTCCCTCCCTGAATACCCCAAGGACCTACAAGACTGAGAAGAACCAGAGGACCCAAAAGACCAAGAGGAACTAAAATACCCCGAGTACCCTAAATACCCCCAAGGACACTAAATCCCCAAAAATAACCCAAGGACCCAAAGAACCCAGAGGAACCAAAATACCCTGAAGACCTAAAATACTCCAAAGACCCTTAAAGACCCCAAATACCCAAAGACCAAAAATACCCCAAAGAGCTTAAAGACCTCAAAGACCTAAAACACCCTGAAGAACTAAAAGACCCCAAAGACCCAAAATACCCCAAAGACCCAAGAGAATCAAAAGACCCTGACGACCCAAAAGACCCTTAACGACCCCGAAGACCCAGTGGACCCAAAATACTCCAATGACCCTTAAACACCCAAAAGACCCTGGAGACCCCAAAAAACCCAAAATATCCCAAAGATCCTTGAAGACCCAAAATATAAAAAGACCCCGAAGACCCTTAAAGACTAAAAATGTCAAAAAGTCCCAAAGACCCAAAATACCCCAAAGACCCTTAAAGACCCAAAAGATCCTTAAAGTCCCAAAAAACTCCAAAGAATGAAAAAAACCAGCTGTTCACCACCATCTCTTATCTTCCCCCATCCAAAACCTTGATCTTTTCTACCCCCGCTAATTTCACCCCAAATCCACTTTTTTGAAATACCAACTTCTTTCCTGGAAGTCCTTGGTGTCCTTGTGTTTATACTTCCCCACCTCCCCCCCTTCCCACGCCGCCTCCCCCCAAGCCTTCTCCCTCCCACACATTCCTGATGTCCCTGCTCTCAAATGTTGTGTTTATGTGCTTCCCCTTCTCTCCCCATCTTGTCTTCCGCTCCCCTTTTTATATACTTTGTTTGTTTATCTGTTTGATTTGTTTGTGTGATAAATTTTAGCTCTTTCATGAGCCTCGATTCTGTATACAAAAAAACAAACAATAAAAAAAACCCAAAATACCCCAAAGACTGAAAAGACCCTTGAGACCCAAAAGACTGAAAAGACCCTGAAGACCCAAAAGACCATCAATACCCAAAAGACCCTGAAGAACCAAAAGACCTTTAAAGAGGAGCCCAAACGCATTTTATTTTTCTGAAAAACCATTGGCAATCATTAATCACGGTCTAGTTTGAAGGGAATCTTACTATAATTCACCAAATATCCGTCTGTCCGTTCGAAGGTACCGCAAAAACGGCTCAACCGATCGCAACGATATTTTGGGTGGGTATTCCTGGGACACCTGGGAGTAAAATAGGCTATATTGTTTTTCCAATTTTTCCAAGTTTTCCAATTTTCCAGTTTTTCCAAACACGATGGAATAATATTTACCGATATGAACAGTGATGTGGTTTTGTTGAAATTCTACAAATACTGTTTATTCAACGTACCAGGAGAGAGAAGATCGACTCCTGACGAACTCTTCCTATATAAACGTGCAGCTCCGAAGTAACATGGCAGCGTGTGCAAAGCGACTGAGAAACAGATGTAGCGGCCGCTTCCGTGTTACAGATTCGGCGCGCACTCTTCACACATAAACGGCGAACTGAGAAAGACGTGTAGCGGCCGCTTCCGTTTTGCAGAATTCAATCTTTTTTCAAAATGGGCGCCATGTCCTGTTTCGATTTTGATAATTTGCGTGTGATATGATTCAACGGATGTTTATATGAATCGTTTAAAATAAAAAAAAGCGTTCAATTTCTGATATTTTGCCTTTTCATTTGGGCTTCCCAATTGAAGCCCCGCCCATAGGGCGGGTACCGTTGCTAGTTTTTTTAATTTGCCAATCACAAAGTGCTGAAAAAAACCGAGACTGACGATTTTCGAGATTGCCAGTGACGTCACACTGTGAACTGAAGTCACATTGTGAATTGCGAACTTGGATTCCGACACAGATTGGGGATGATGAGGGGTGGGGAGGGTTGTGGGGGGGGGGGGGGGGTATTGTTAGTTAGGATGATGGTTGATGAGGGATTGTAAAGGGATGGTGGAAGGGGGGGGGGGTTGGGGTCATGGGTATTGTTAGCTAGGGTGACGGTTGAAAGGGGATTGTGGGCGGAAGTGGAGTGGGGGGGGGGGGGGTGGAGGGGTGTGGGATGGTCATGGGTATTGTTAGCTTGGGTGACGGTTGAAAGGGGATTGTGGGCGGAAGTGGAGTGGGGGGGGGGGGGATGGGGAGGAGGGGAGTGTAGGGTTGTTATGGGTATTGTTAGGTCGGGTGGTGCTTGATGGGGGATTGTGAGGGGGTGGTGGAGGGGAGGTGAAAGAGGGGGTGTGGGTTGGTTGTGGGCATTGTTAGCTAGGGTGAAGATTGATGTTTTTCTCTGGAAAATTGAGATGCCTCGAAAACCAAGGCCACCTAAGTTGAACAGAGAACCAGCAATATTACCAAAGGAAATCATCAAGTAATCCAAAGCAAAGCAGTTGTATCAGCAAAAATATCCTCAATAAGAGATGGCAGATATTGTGTTGTACACTTGGAACAGGATCGGCCATAGGGTCGCCGTAGGGCGAGTACTTTGCTAGTATATATAATTACTTTATATATATATATATATATATATATATATATATATATATATATATATATATATATATATATATATATATATATATATATATATATATATATATATACACAGACTTGGCATTTAATATGGAATTTTTTTTTTTTCTTGACTTGGGTTTACTTTCTTAACTCAGTATATCAATCTAGTGAGTTTCTTTCACACTTTGGTGATTTATTTGTTAAAAGAACTATGTCACTGATTGTCTGTCGCAGCAAGAAGTCAACAACAGGATTATATCACAGGTGGCGTGGCAAAATGTACGGACAGGTGCATTTGATGATTGGCTTCACAGTCGGGTATACAAGGGTTGTTGCGTTCTGTATTAGTGGAAAACAACTGCTGCACGTCTCCAAAAGTTATTGCCGCTTCCTCTGGCGATGGTCCGTCAACTCGACAATGCTGTTTGTGATGGAGTGGTGGCTTTACGAAATTACGGCATGAAACAGCGTGCTATTGCTCGGCAGTATGGCATCACTCAAGGTCAGGTGTCAAAGATCCTGAAACAAAATGCTCAGAGGGGTGTCCCTACTCCAATATCGAGGCCAGGACGTCCTCGCAGAACCACAAGGAGGGATGATCGCCAGCTACACCGGTTAGTCCGCAACGGCCGTACCAAGTCAGCTAATCGGCTTAGGGCTGAGTGGCAGGAACTGACAAATGTGCCTGTATCCAGAAGGCTAGTCAACCAACGACTGGTTCAAGCAGGCTATCGTGCCAGGCGTCCCCCGAGAAAGCCACGCTTGACCAGACAACACCGCCAGTGCCGAATGCAGTGGGCCAGAGAGCACCGTCAATGGCAGCCAGGACACTGGAATCATGTGATCTTCAGTGACGAGTCTAGATTTCTGGTCTATCGTCAAGATGGCCGCATCCAAGTGCGCAGACAAGTGCATGAAGCCTACAACAAAGATTGTATAGTGCCAAGAGTCCAAGCTGGAGGTGGTGGGGTGACCGTTTGGGCTGCTTTTCATGCAGGGGGAAAAACTGACCTGGTTGTTCTGAATGGAAACCTGAACCAGTTCAAGTACCGGGCCATTCTGGAAGAAACATTGCTTCCATTTGCTCGTGCAGTCTTTCGCGGAAACTTTGTCTTCCAAGATGACAATGCACGGCCTCATTGTGCTCGCATGATCCAACATTTTCTTGCTGACCGTGGTGTCGAGCATATGGAGTGACCTGCCATGTCTGCGGATGTGAATCCGATAGAGAACTTGTGGGCAGAATTAACGCGTCAAATTGACAACTTGGACCAGCAGCCGACCTCTGTGCGTGAATTGCAGCAGGCTATTGTCACTGCATGGCAAGCGATTCCTGTCCAAACCTTGGCAAATCTCAACAGCATGCCTCAACGTGTACGTGCTCTCCTGAATGCTCGTGGGGGTTACACGAAGTACTGAACTGTAATTTTACTGTCCGTAATCCCAGTCGTAATTTAACTTTTGTTTTTGTTAAAAAAATTTTGGCTAATGTGCAAAATAAAGAGATACTTCTGGAAAACGTACAGAAGTTTAACACAGTACTGTCCATGAATTGAGTTCGATATCAGTTTACATCACTTTCAAGGATCAATTTATTTGTTTCGAAATGTCAAATGTGGTTTTTGTTTCTTTTAAAGGTCACATTAACAAAATCTAGAATAATTTCAACATAATTCCAATGAACTTTTGGTTCTAAGACATCTTGAAAAGTAAGTTCACCCCCACAAAAAATATATTCCATATTAAATGCTAAGTCTGTGTATATATATATATTGTTACGGATACGGGGGACGGCTCTCCCGTTAGCAAGGGGTGATTAGCCCCTTGTCCTGTTCAGCTGGCCGTCTCCCCCGTCCTGGCACTTGTAACGCTATCCCGCGGGATGGAACGGATCAGGGTTATGGGTCCAGGGTTTATCCCGAATACCTTTATCCGTCCCTCCGCAGACTAGGGCGACAAGTACCGCTCGAACCCCGGTTTGGATGGTCTACTTGCTGAGCGGTTTTTAGCAACCCGAAGTTCGAGTCATTAGCCTTCACTAAACCCGATCCTGAACGTTGGCCGAATCGCGCCACGTACACTCAATATTGAAACCACTAAAGCGACCGAACGAGAATGAAGAAGAAGAAGAAGTACGGAGGAGTAACAGTATTTATTAATTATTTACACAAGCCAAAGCAAAGAGAGCAGTCAAGGTTATATACAGAAAATGGAAGGAGCAGGAGACACAGTGAAATCATTAGCTTACCTATACAAGCTTAATTAATAAACCCCAGGACAACGTGGAAGACGGACAAACATTCACACTTACACGGGGAAATGATGGCAGGAACGAATGGCTTGGAGATGGATGGCTTTGAGAGGCAAGGAAGGTTCAGCGGGGCCTGGGCACGGTCGGGCCAGAAGGCGCCGCCGTCAAGAAGCCGAGCCGCGGTCGCGCGAACTCCCGCTGTCCCAAACTGCACGGGCGAAGTTTCTTTCTCCGCACTGCTGCCTCGCGCGCTCCTTGCATTGCCTCGGTCCGTTTCTCCTGCAGCGTGGCACATATCACGGCGCTTGGTCACACTTGCTCATCTCCAGCGCATCTCTTGGAGTCAGAACTCATCTCGCCTCTCAGCTCATCTCCCGTGGGGAGCGTCCCGCTGCCGGTTATATAGGCCCCGCCCTTGAACCTTTGCGAACCTCCCCCAAGCGTTCTCCCTTCGCCCTCTCAAGCCAAACCCCTCGTTCTGGGTTGGATGAGCGGGGCCGACTTACTCCTCCCCTCTATGACGGGGTGGAGACCCGCCTTTCTTCTTCGTGGTTACCTCGTGCGTAATGGAGTCAAATGCAGCAAAGTGGACGGGAGATGAAAATGCAGCCAAGTGGCTAAAGAGTCAAATGCAGCAAACCTGGCAAACCTGGCACTTGGAAGCTGCCATGGGGCGTCGGAGGGGCCTACTCTTATTTAATTCGGTGCAATGAAGAGTCAAGCTATTGGGAAACACATCCTTAACCTACATAGAATAAGGGACGAACTATTTAAAAGGATATATGGTGTCCTGTGTGTAGGTTTATGGAATTAACTAAGAGGACGAGCTTCGACCTTTCTTTACATTACAGAGGGTGCCATTTACACACAACAATACCATAATTCTCACATTCTTTACATTTTCTCAAATTCGTTACACTTCTCAAATTCGTTACACTGCACCCTCCTTCCTTCAGGCCCGTGCTCGGGCCTATAAAACTTTACTTTTAGTGTGACACGTAGGTGTAATTCCCTCTACAATTAACCTGACCCTGAGTGTGACAATTTTAAAACACAAATAAATATGTCCCCCTGCTGCATTGCACCCTGCCTAACAGATTTGCGCCCACAGGATAACCGAATTACGGAATTGTTTTCAAGCTATACATTTACGGTGGGGAGCATTATTTACAGTGACGTCATTCCTTATTTACAACGCAACCCAGGACCTGTGTTTTTTTTTTCTTTTTAGGGAAACAAAGAGAAGGAAATTCCTGTTGGGAGGGAGGAGACAGCACGCATTGCATCGATGCACCAGTACCAATACCACCAAAGCACCCAAAAGCACCAACCACCAAACTCACCAACCAGTGCACAGTCATTACTGTTTGTAATAAACACACAAAAAAAAAACTGGTGGTGGTCTTCTCCTTCTCTGCTGGGCCGATGTTCTTCCCGATGTCTTCTTGCTTCATGCGGCCTACTTGGAAATATAAAAAGCACAAACCGTGTCCATTTTTATTTAGGGCCACAGGGGCCAACTCGGGTGGTCCACCTGTTTGGCATAGGTGCCACCTTACCGAGGTCCGCAAGCAAGATTCCCTGGCCACTATGGCCGGTCTCCAACAGAGGTGCCCTGCCCCAGAACCTGGGGTCCATCAAGTGGTACTTGGCCGCAGAACAGCGGTCCATAAAGTGGTACATCAATGCAATGCATGCTGGTTGCGAGAGTCCTGGCACACAAGGCGACCTCCGCACGCTCCCCTCAATGCCCAGTGGCGCACAGTCCTCGGGTGGGAGACAAGGGGGGGGGGGGGGGGGAAAGACAGGTGAGCGAGGGGTAAGGTCACAAGGGTACACATCAATAAGGCAATGCAAAACGAGGTGCGTACGGAGAGCGAAGCGGAGCAAAGCTCGTCCCTACCGTACGTCACCCCCCCCCCCCCCCCCCCCCCCGTCACCTACTCTACCCTTGCCCTTACCCCATATTTACAACAATCTACACATTTACAAATTCGTCACTACTGTCACGTCTCCCCCATATTTCCCCTATACCAAATTCGTCACCACAATCCCTCTAACCAATGCCATCACCAATTCATCATCAATCCTCATAAGGAGGGAGAGATGGAACAACAAAGCACAATGTCCCACCCACGTCATGATGCGTCTCACATTCCAAACATTTGCATCAAAATAATAAAAACCAACAAACCATGGCATGGTGTGGAGTACCATCGTTACCTCAGGTGAGTGGATGCAGATGGTGCAAGGAGATTCTTAATCCTAACTATCTTCTAAATGACTTTAACACACTTTACACTACCCGGGGTCTTTCCCTGCCAAACCATTGGCCAACTTACTCTATGGGTTCTAAAAACCAAATTCCCATTGACCAAACTGTGGTGCTTCTCAATTTGGGGTCTCAATCCCCCGATTCATCTCCCGGTGCCCTTGCACAATTTCCGGGCTGAGTCGTGTAGCTCTCCCATCAGGTCTACCCACCTGCACACCTCCACCACTGTAGTTGCCTCCGAGCTTACCTAGCTCCTCACCCTAACCTATCTAACTGGGGAAAGCCCCTCCTGGCTCTGTCACCCCTCGGTGCCCTCTGGCACTGGGCTACCCGGGTCCGTCCTCCGGATCCTCGGGCCCCATCCACCACAACTCTACCGGCTCCCAGAGCCCACCTGCGGCCTCATCTGGCCGACATCCTAACAGTGGTGGAGTGCTCAACCAATTACACATACTAACAGGCTACACGCCCAGCCATTTCCACAACACTAATGCACCCATCCAAGTACCATTCTTCCACCACGCACCACAGATGCCAATATCCAACCACAATTTACCTATACCCTCTACCTAACTCTTACACTACCCTCCCCGGGTATTCGTGATGGGGGTCCATCCTCCTTTCCCCCATCCACACCTTCGCACCATCCACTCCACTCCACAGTTTCCACCATACTCACTCCACGACCATCCATTCCATACTCCATATATTCCACACTCCATGTATTTCACACAACCATTCTCCATACACCTGCAGTTGCACACCTGTGCAATCACCTGGTGCCACCTGCACCCTCCTTCCTCCCTGGACCATTTGGTCAACACAACTCCAATACAATGCACAACCAAGTATTCCTCATACACTGCTTCATACACTTCCATGCTCAATACAACTCACAATCACAATCATTTACTCATACCCTGCTCAATACACTTTCGATCCTCAATACAATTCACAATACATTTTTACACACACACACGGCATCATCTCATCTAACTACTCCCCTCTGGAACTTGCGCTTCCCAGTCGTCCCTTTAAACTATTGCGCTCCCACGTCATTATAATCCAAACTAATCTACCTGCGTCCCCACTACAGGTATCATTGTCACTGCCTAACCTTAATGTTACCTATTGTCAATCTCTAGGTCCCTACACACTATATCCTAACCCTCCCGGACTAGTTTTCACTGCCAAACCCCATAAACCTATTGCTCCTTTGCCCCCGTTGTGAGAGATGGCAGAGTTGCCATCCCACCACATCGGGTATCTCTCACTACCAATTTTGCTCACCAAATTCCAGCCAATTAAAAATTTGCCAATCACTACCAATTCTATTCACTTTTCTAAATTTCGGTTCAAAAACATCACACATCCTCATCACACGTCTACTCACTTGAGCCTCTCGGTGCGCCAATTCACTTCTACAGCCCGGCTTCGCACAGCCGAGCAATGAATGCGGGTTGCTTGGTGCCGGCGGTTGGATACGTCCGGCATTCGGTGCAGGGACGGGGGCTTACCCGGGCCGAGATCCCACGCACCATTTCGGCACGGAGCCGTCCAATGGCCCGATCTCGCCCTGCCGGAACGTCTCAACCACAAAGGGTTGTCGTGACGACCCTTCCTACCGGGCAGCCCGCTCCGCTTAGTGGAGCACGGACGCAGCCGTTCAGAGCGCGGCCCGGCGTGGATTCTGCACGGCGGTTCTTTCGAAACCGCTGCGGGTCCCCGCGGCACGCGAAGCTGCCCGGCATGCACCGAAGGCCCGCTTCGGCTATAAGTCGCTCTAACCGCTAACCCGGTTAGCGTCGATGCTCCACTCGCATGCTTACACCCCGCAGCCCGTTCCTTGCTCATACATCCAGCCGTTCCCATGCTCCTCGTCATTGCACCTTCTCTTACACACCCAGGTACACTCATTCCGCTCACAGACTTGGTCACACACCTGACCACCGCACACCTTTGCACACACTCGTCGTTCGCACATCTTACCAACACACCTCTTCGCGCTCCCTCCTCGGTCACCTCCTCTGTGACAACCACAGGTGTGCTCTCCTCCGTACACCCAACCACGTGCCTCACTACCAACTCCAGTGTGCATTCCCATACACGCTCTACCATTCCAGGTGTGCATCCTTCCATTCCAGGTGTACATCCTCTTTCACCTGCCACAACCAACTCACTCTCAGTGTCACTCTTACTACTTTCACCACCACTCTCGGTCACGCATTCACCCTTACTCTCGACAGCACACTCTTTCCTCATGCACCCATCCGTTACACACCTTTCTCGTGCATCATCTTGCATCCTCTTGCGTGACCTCTTGCGTGACAGTTCGGGTGACATAGTCACAATTTCGGTCTTCGAGGCCGGCCGATAGGCAAAGTGTGACCAGAAGGGACGAGGTTCTCCTGACCACGTGGCCCTCGACTTGGTGGGGTTTGTCCGCACAATGTGGGCGCTTCCAGGATGAACTTTAGCCGGGGAGCGTTTGGGCGCCTCGGTCTGATACTGCCGCCCACGCGCAGAACAACTTGTGAGTGCACGTGGGTCCCGGCGGTCCCACTGGCCTAGCGCTACCATGTTTAGACAGCGAACTCCGTCCCCGGGCACCGGCACCTACTCCCCGACGTTTGAGAGAATAGCGGCGCCAGGCACGGTAGGACACCCGCGGAGCCCCGGCGGACCAGGGACGCGCGAGCCTACGCGTTAGCGTGCTACGGTGGAATCAACGGCTTCGGCCACGGTCGGGCCGATACTCGGCCCGGTCGCACCGGGAATGAACTGGTTCGACGCCCGCGCTGGAGAGGTCGCGGGCGACGGAGATGTATTAACAAATTAATTGATTAATTTGAGACGTCCGATTTCTAGTGTTTGGAAATTTGGAAGAGCTTGACCCTAGCCTTTCCCTTGCGAGGGCAAGGAGGAACTCAACGCTTTACACTTAAGCTTAGTTTGAAGTACACCCTGACCAGCGCTCACGGTGGGGCGGCAAGGCAGCCAGAAGGGACGAGGTTCTCCTGACCACGTGGCTCTCGATCTGGGAAGCGAGAGGCGTTCCATTAGTGGACGCGCCCCTCACGCCCGACTTTTGGGCGGCCCCGGCAGGCCGTTTGTTTTGACGTTCCGTGACAGGCCCCGCACCCCCACCTCCGGGCCGACCGGGCGACCGGAATGAATCCCGTTCCAATCGCATCCTCTTGCGCACACTCTCCCGTTACACCCTCCGTAACACTCACCACAGGTGTGCATGCTTCCGTTACATCCCCCGTAACACTCCCCACTCCGCGCTTCCATGTGCCCCCCCGCACACGCGCTACGACCAACTCACTCTCGACAGCACACTCACTCCTCGGCGCGCACTTTTTCCTCACACATCCCATAGTCGGACATTCTCGCACACCTCCTCTTTCGCACTCCGTACCTGCCGCACACTTCACCAGCGGCCTCTCACGAACACCCAGGTCCAAACCAACCCCCAAGTCGACTGAATCTCCTCTCACACCATATACATTTCCGCGTATATCGCCACTCACCTTGGCACCTCGTCCCCGCCCCTCCTTCGCCACCTGCAAACTCTTTGTCTGGTTAGCAAGCACACCATCACGATTTGAGCACCGACCTTGCACATATTCCATTACCTCCTCCTTTATCTTCTTCTTAGTTTCCCTCCGTCTCTTCTTAATTTCACTCACCCCCTCTTCCACTTCCTCTAACTTTTGCTTCACCTCTTTTATTTCCCGGTGCGTCTCCTCAATTTCGTCCTCTAAGGCCACCTTGACCGTTTCTATGTGCGTCCTCACCTCCCGGTCCGTCTCAATTGCCTCCGTCACCTCGTCCAACCTCGTTGTCAGTCCCTCACGTACCATCTGACATTCCCTCTTCGTCGCTATCAAGTCATTTTTTATTTCTTTTTGTGTCGCCTTTAACCCTCCTAGTACCGCAGTGTTCTTTTCTACTTGATCCACTAGTTCTTTTTGTCCCACCGTCAGCTGTTCTACTCCCCTCGTCAGACCCTCTATGCCCCCCTGTAACCTAGCCGTATTATTCCTCACCTCTTTCTCCATACGCTTCTCACCTCGCTTTACCTCCTCGCGTACCCCCGAGACCTCCTCGCTCACACCTCGTCTTATTTCCTGCCCCAGCTCCCCCATCTCCCCCATCTCCCCCATCTCCTCCATTTCTTTAGTAGATGCCGCCCTCATCTGTCCCAATTCATCCCTCTGAGCATCCAGTTTACCTTCCAACCCGATTTTCACCTCCTCTATCTGGTTCCCCATCCGTTTGATTTCCCGGGCGGATTGCTCCCCTATCTCCCGCAATTTGCCTTCCATCTTATCTTCTAGCCCCATTAACCCATTCTTTACCTCTTTTATCCCGTTGTTTAACCCCTCAAATTTATTGTCTAACCCCGCAAATTTACTGTCTAACCCCGCAAATTTACGCTCAAATTTCTTGTCTAAACCCTCAAATTTAGCTTCTAGCCCCCCGTTTTTTTTTTTTTTTTTTTTTTTTTGTATACAAGATCGAGGCTCGTGAAAGAGCGTAATCACACAAAAAGACAAACCGACACATAAAACATATAACATCGGGAGCGGTAGACAAGATGGGGAGAGAGGGGGAAGGACACAAACACAACATTTGAGAGCAGGGACCGAGAGACATGGAGACATCGAGAGATCTGAGAGAGGGCGAGGGCTTTGGGGGGGGGGGGCATGGGAAGGGGGCGGTGGGAGAGGTATAAAACATATGGACACTGCCAGGACTTCCAGGAAAGAAGTTGGAATTTCAAACGAGGTGGATCTGGGGTGAATTAGCGGGGGTAGAAAAGATCAAGGTTTTGGATGGGGGAAGATAAGAGATGGTGGTGAACAGCTGTTTTAAAGACCTGGAGGGAGGAGTGGGATTGAAGGGAGTGAGGGAGTTTGTTCCAGAGGCGGGAGAAAAGAGGAATGAAAGAGTGAAGGTGAGCAGAGAGCCGAGATTTCGGCAGTTTAACCATCAGAGGGTTGCTGGCAGATCTTGTGCGACCTGTAGGAATATTTGGGGGACAGAGCACAGAGAGAGCTGGGGGTGCAAGGCCGGAGAGGAGTCGGTAGAAGACAGAAAGACCACCTACCTGCCTGCGGTGAGTGAGTGAAAGGCCCTCAGAGATAGCTTCATCGCGGGAGATTCCAATAATTCTGAAAGCTTTGGTTTCAACAGCGTGAAGCCGAGCTAGGTGTGAGGCAGGAGCACCGGCCCATAGAGGAGAACAGTATTCCATTGAGCTGCGGATGAAAGCCTTGTATGTGGTGAGGAGCTCAGGTGTGCCGAGGAAGGACTTCGCACGACGGAGGATGCCCAGTCGGCGACTGGCTTTGGAGGCCAGCTTGGAAATGTGGTTTTCCCAAGAAAGATCATGGCAGATAGTGAGACCCAAAAGCTTGAGCGACAGAACTTCTTGGAGAGGATTGTTGAGAAAGTAGATGGGAGGGTTGTCCAGTCGATCTTTTCGGAGAGACATAGTAAGAGTGTGAGATTTGTCAGGATTGAAAGACATGTTCCACTTGTTTGACCAGTCTGTGATTTTGTCCAAGTCTTCAGAGAGTGAGGAGGCTGCAGACTGCCGATCTGAGGGAAGAGGAATGGAGCGGCAGAGAGTGGAGTCATCAGCAAAGAGATAGAGAGGATTTTCAAGAGAGTCAGAGAGATCATTGATGAAGACCAGAAAAAGCACGGGGCCCAGAACACTGCCTTGGGGAACTCCAGCCTGAACAGGAAGAGGAGATGAGAGAAACCCATTCAGGGCCACACGTTGACGACGACTAGAGAGGAAGTCCGCCAGCCATGCGTGGAGATTTCCATGGATACCAAAGGAGGAGAGTTTGGTGAGCAGAGCGGGGTGCCAGACCGTGTCGAAGGCACGTGATATGTCGAGGGAGACAGCTCTAATTTCCTGTTTGGCATTGAGGACCTCCATCCATTGTTGAGACAGCAGAAGCAGCATGTCCAGAGTAGAGTGACCTGGTCTGAAACCAAATTGATGATCAGAGAAGGCTGATTGGTCTGCAGTTGCTAGGATCTGTTTTTGCACCTTTTTTGTGCATAGCGGTGATGTTGGCTGATTTCCAAGCAGATGGCAGTTGACCTTGAGCAAAAGAGAGGGTGAAGAGAACAGAGAGAGGGTGAGATAGAGCGGCAGAGCAGGATTTTAGGACCCGTGGGCTGATGCCGTCGGGTCCAGTTGCAGAATCAGAGTCGAGGGTTGACAGAAACTTTTCCACCTTGTCAGGAGGAAAGGACACGGAGTCCAGGAGCAGCAGGGTACGACTGGGTATGGTGGGTACAGAGAGGGATGGGTTTGGGACACAAGATTTAGAGGCAAACACAGAGTTGAGGCATTCAGCTTTTTCACGTGCGGAGTCAGCTGTGTAGCCGTTTGAGGTAATGGAGGGGATGGAGGGGGAACAAACACCAGAAACGGATTTGACCAGATGCCACCAGGATTTGGAAGAGGGAGACAGATAAGAGAGTTCGGTCTTGAGAACGGAGAGATATTGTTTCCTGGCTCTCCTGAGGGTGGACACACACTTGTTTCGGGCTTTGTGAAAGGAAATGAGATTTCCTTCCGTTGGATTTGCTTTCCAGGAGACGAAGGCAAGTTGTTTCTGGGCAACAGCCTCACCACAAGATTCCGTGTACCATGGACGGGAGGAAGGGTATGACAACTCAAGACGAGATGGGATAAATCTGTGCATGAGAGAGAGCAATTTACTTTGGAAGAATTCCCAGGATGAGTTGATGTCAGAGGTGGTAGAGATGGGAGACCAGTCCAGATGATTGATGGCTGCTTGAAGACCGTGCCAGTTGGCCTGAGTGAAATGCCAGACTCGTCGATGCTGAGCAGGCTCCCTGAGGATGGTCAGAGAGATGTCCACTTTAACAAGGACATGATCAGATGATCCGATTGGAGCAGAAGAAGAGCAGCAGACATTTTCAGGGAAGTTAGTCATAACCAAGTCCAGAGGAGAAGATGTTCCGTTGACTGAGATCCGGGTCGGGAAATTGACAGGATGTGTCAGTCTCAGTGAGTCGCAGAAGTCCTTTGCTGAGGAGCCATGGCTGATGAGAGAGGTACCCACACCCAGCCAACTGGCATGATGACAGTTGAAATCACCACATATGAGGAAGAGAGAGTTGGGATGAGTAGATAGAAGTTGGTCCATATTATCAGACAGCGAGATGTAGATGGAGTCATCACTGTTTGGTGGATGGTACAACACACATATGAACAAGAGGTAGGAGCGAAGGGGAAGCCGTAGCCAGAGGTATTCCTGGGGGTGAGGTGGAGAGAGTGCAGTGCAGGGTGAGTGAGGAAGAGAGTTTTTGATAAAGATAGCAACCCCACCTCCAGGACGAGGCTCAGGATTTGATTTCCTAGTCGCTCCCCCATTCTGTTATCCATTTTTCCATTTCCCTGCTTCTTTTTTCGTTGTCGCACTTCGACTCTGCCATGTATTCGCTGAACCGTGCCATGAACTGCTGCATGTCAAACGGCTGCATGTTAAAGCCCGCTGGTACAGCGGGCTCGGCTACCGCGCGCTCGTGCGAGGCGGCATTTTGCGCCTCTCCAACCACGTGCGCGAGGGCGCCATTTTGTGCACCTGAAACTCCCTCAACCACATTGCCATTGTTCTCCTCCTCCATTTCTTCCCTGTGGTCCTGGGTTACCCATAACCCCTCTTCTAGTTCACCCACCTGCATCCGATCGCCTTGATTGTCCATGGCACGATTTCCAAATTTAGGATTTTATAAAACAATTTCGGGCACTCTTAATTTTTGACCAAATTTTTTTGAAGTTATTAAAAATTTGGTTCGGGCCTCAAATCTCACTCCCAGACACCAATTGTTACGGAACCCAACGTCGGCCTATGGTTCCGCCTTGAGGGGGGATTAGTCCCCTCGATTATTGCTGACCGACGTGGTCCCTGAAGCTGCACCGCGGCCTCCGGAAAGGCCGGTGCACAGCCCCGTTCGTACCGCGGATAAGATGTTACTTGATTGCCGAGCCGTTTTTAGCAACCCGAAGTTCGAGTCATTATCCTTCACTAAACCCGATCCTGAACGTTGGCCGAATCGCGCCACGTACACTCAATATTGAAACCACTAAAGCGACCGAACGAGAATGAAGAAGAAGAAGAAGTACGGAGGAGTAACAGTATTTATTAATTATTTACACAAGCCAAAGCAAAGAGAGCAGTCAAGGTTATATACAGAAAATGGAAGGAGCAGGAGACACAGTGAAATCATTAGCTTACCTATACAAGCTTAATTAATAAACCCCAGGACAACGTGGAAGACGGACAAACATTCACACTTACATGGGGAAATGATGGCAGGAACGAATGGCTTGGAGATGGATGGCTTTGAGAGGCAAGGAAGGTTCAGCGGGGACTGGGCACGGTCGGGCCAGAAGGCGCCGCCGTCAAGAAGCCGAGCCGCGGTCGCACGAACTCCCGCGGTCCCAAACTGCGCGGGCGAAGTTCCTTTCTCCGCACTGCTGCCTCGCGCGCTCCTTGCGTTGCCTCGGTCCGTTTCTCCTGCAGCGTGGCACGTATCATGGCGCTTGGTCACACTTGCTCATCTCCAGCGCATCTCTTGGACTCAGAACTCATCTCTCCTCTCAGCTCATCTCTCTGGGGAGCGTCCCGCGGCGGGTTATATAGGCCCCGCCCTTGAACCTTTGCGAACCTCCCCCAAGCGTTCTCTCTCCACCCTCTCAAGCCAAACCCCTCGTTTTGGGTTGGATGAGCGGGGCCGACTTACTCCTCCCCTCTATGACGAGGTGGAGAACCGCCTTTCTTCTTCGTGGTTACCTCGTGCGTAATGGAGTCAAATGCAGCAAAGTGGACGGGAGATGAAAATGCAGCAAAGTGGCTAAAGAGTCAAATGCAGCAAACCTGGCAAACCTGGCACTTGGAAGCTGCCATGGGGCGTCGGAGGGGCCTACTCTTATTTAATTCGGTGCAATGAAGAGTCAAACTATTGGGAAACACATCCTTAACCTACATAGAATAAGGGACGAACTATTTAAAAGGATATATGGTGTCCTGTGTGTAGGTTTATGGAATTAACTAAGAGGACGAGCTTCGACCTTTCTTTACATTACGGAAGGTGCCATTTACACACAACAAAACCATAATTCTCACTTTCTTTACATTTTCTCAAATTCGTTACACTTCTCAAATTCGTTACAATATATATGTATGTATATGTATATATATATATATATATATATATATATATATATATATATATATATATATATATGTATATATATATATTAGGGTGGTCCTCAAATGTAAACATTAACTTTTCTAAAGTGCTTTTCCATTTTTTTATTACACCTGTAGAGAGAACAAATTGGGTAAAATTTCATTTCATTTTGAAAACTTTTACCACCGTCACATGGCCCCTGCTAATCTGCTAATCAGCACGAAAAAAGAAATTATTTCGGTTTGTTTCAGTTATGATGGCGAGTGCAAGTACTTCAAGAAGAGCAACCTGAAAAAAGAACCATGTGTGGCTGATAGGCTGCCATATTGAAAAACTACCAGAAACTCGGCTCCCATCTTGGCAAGAGATTCTGCAGCCATACTTTAAGCTACATCATGCTGAGAAATTGGACATAAGCAGTGCCGCAACAACTGTTGTTTTTGAGACATTATGCATCTGGGAGAAAGCACGGATCCCCACTGCAGATGAGCGGAATATCATTGCAAAACTAGAGAGAAAAGTAGAACAATACAGATCCATCCTGAAAGGAAAGAGCCGGCGATCTGTCCCTCAGATAAAGAAAGAAGAGCACTTTCAAACCGGTCTACGTGACTTATTTGACATTGCTCATGTTGATGTCCTTGATCTGATCAAAATACCAGAGGACCGTGAATTCCTTAAGGCACAACGGGAGCCAGGTCGACGGGGCTTTATGGTTGGTGTTGACAAGGTGCTAGCAGGAAAAGAGGAGCGGGCACATCAACGCGACAAGGTGTTGACTGAAAGAGAGCAGCATGAAAAAGAGAAGCAAGCAGCCCGAGAGGAGACCTGAGCTAGCATCATCAACAGACAGCAGTGCTGAAGCCAGTGATCATGACGACTCTGCTGTTCTATCTGCTTAAAAGAGGCAGGGCCGAAAGCGTGCAAGTAGCATTGTTACACCGGATCTAACAGCAGCTCTCGACCGCACCAAGGTTAGCGATCGATCAGCTGTTCACATCTTGTCAGCAGCAGCCTCTGCTCTGGGACACGACCCTTCAGAGTTGGCCATCAACCGCACATCGATCAGGAAATCCAGGCGGATCCAACGGAAGACAATTGCAGGTGACATCCAGGCATCCTATGCTCCAAACACAAGTCTGGTGGTTCATTGGGATGGCAAGCTCCTTCCAGACGATGGGACTAAAAAAGTTGATCGCCTTCCTGTCATTGTCAGTGACCCACAAGGAACTGGAAAGCTTCTGGGTGTGCCAAAGCTGCCAGCAGGAACTGGACTAGCACCAGCTGCTGCTGTTATGCAATGCCTCGAAGAATGGCATTTGCAAGACATGGTGGCAGGTATGAGCTTTGACACGACAGCCAGCAACACTAGTTCAGCACTTGGTGCATGCACTATTTTGCAGCAAAAGCTTGGACGACCACTATTACATTTTGCATGCCGGCATCACATTCTGGAACTAGTGGTAGAGGCAGCAATGGCAGCATTCAAACCATTTCTTGGTCCATCAAAAGGACCTGAGATAGCCGTCTTCAAGCGTTTCCAGTCAAACTGGAATTCCATTGACCAAAGCAAGTTTAAGCCAATGATGCCTGATGACCTGGACTCTGTAGTTTCAGGTGTATTTTTAAGTTGCAAAGAAGATGTCGTTTCATTCTGCATCCAGAAACTGGAATCGGGCCAACTAGGAGATGACTACCGTGAACTTCTTGAGTTGACTATTATTCTGTTTGGTGAGCGTCCTCCGAGAGGATTCAGGTTCATGCAGCCAGGAGCCATGCATCGGGCAAGATGGATGGCCCGTGTGATTTATGGAATCAAGATCTACTTGTTCCGTGATCAGTTTCGACTGACCCCAAAGGAACTCACTGGCATAAAGCGTTTTACAGCATTTGTTGGAGCAGTGTATACCAAAGCCTGGTTCAGCGCTCCATCTGCCAATGGTGCTCCCGCTGGAGACCTAGCTCTCTTAAAAGCACTCATTTTCTATCCCGATTCAGTGATTGCCGAAGCCACCAGCAAAAAGCTTTCCAATCACTTGTGGTACCTCAGCGAAGAACTGGCAGGACTTGCTCTGTTTGACGATAGTGTTGAGCTTGATGTCAAGCGAATGATAGTAGCTGCTCTTAAAGAAGAATGCCAAGAGAATCCTCAACCACGGGTACATGTGGATCTTACAGCAAAAGAAGCCATCGCTGCCAAGACTGTTGCAGATTTTGTTACTTCTGCCTCACTGCGAATTTTTACTGCATTCAAAGTCAATACTGACTTCCTAGAAAAGGACCCTGGTGAGTGGGCCGATGACCCATCATTTCAGTCATCACAGCAAGTCTTGCGCGGTATTGCCACTGTCAACGACTTTGCAGAATGTGGTGTAGCATTAATACAGGACTACAATCAAGTCTTGACAAAGGATGAACAGCAGCGCCAGAACCTGTTGCAAGTTGTTGAGTGGCATCGCCATCAGTTCCCCAATGCAAACAAGATAAGGAGGGAATAATTTACCACATAACTTATTAATGAGGAAACAATGGTCTGGAGGACTCCTACTCTGTGTGTTTATGATGATTGTCATACATTCTTACTGATTTGGGATTACATCTGAGTGTTAGTTTATTAAAAACAATTTTGTGTGTCGATACTGAAACGTAATTTTCAACCCATGTGTGACAGTAGTAAATAAAGTTGTATAGAAACCATCTTTGGCACATTTCATTTTTTCACAATAAGGAACAATTTTAGCAACAAGCACCTGAAAAAAGTCCAATTTTATTTTTTGGTGTACATTTGAGGACCACCCTAATATATATATATACTGAAACGCAAAAGAAACTTACCACCTTTGAAACCTTTAAATATCAACAATAACACTGCATGTAGTAAATGTGTGAACTTATTTGTGGACAATAGTGTCCTCGCTGTCAGACAAAACGGTCACGGATGGTCACTTGAACCTTCAATGGTCACTTCATAGCACAGCTGTTGAACAGCCGTTTTGACTGTCAGTGATTAGCCAAGGGGTACGGGATGATTTTAATGAGCTGCACGTGATGTCTTGATATTGGCTTTAAAAAGGCCAGTGCAAAATGGGCATTTCAATCAACATGCCACGATTGTCAAGGGATCAACGGCAGCGTGCCCTGGGCATGCTGCAAGGCGGACTGAACTACCGTGAGGTGGCACGTCACCTTGGCTGTTCACACCAGACGATATCGGCCCTGGTGGACAGAGACACCCTCCACAACTCTGCAGATGACAGACCTCGATCAGGGAGGCCAAGAGTCACCACTGCAAGGCAGGACAGGCAGATGGTCCGAAGTCACCTGCGGGATCGATTCCGGCCAGCATCCCGCACTGCGGCAGAAACTCCGGGGCGTGCAAACCCACGGATCTCCAATGATACTGCACGAAGACGACTGCATGACTATGGTCTGACTGCCAGAAGACCATACAGAGGCCCCGTGATGACGGTTGCCCATCGCCGCAACCGTCAGAGATGGTGCCAGCAGCATCAGCGGTGGACCTTGGCGCAGTGGAACGAGGTCGCTTTCAGCGAAGAGTCAAGGTTCTGTGTGGACAGTCCTGATGGGCGTGAGCGTGTCTGGAGAAGAACTGGCGAGCGATATGCCGATTGTTGCGTGCGTCAAGCCAACAGGTGGGGTGGCCCAAGTGTGATGGTGTGGGCAGCCATATCAGGCCGGTACAGGGCGCCACTGGTGGTTGTGGATGGGAATCTTAACGCCCAGCGGTATGTGGATAACATCCTGCGACCTCATCTGCTGCCATTCCTGCTAGACCACCCAGAACTGAGAACCTTTCAGCATGACAACGCTCGTCCCCATGCTGCTCGCTTTACCACTGCATTTCTCCAAGGCGAGAACATCAACACCATGCAGTGGCCTGCGCTCTCCCCTTACCAGAATCCCATAGAGCACCTGTGGGATGAGCTTGGGAGACGCGTAGTTGGCAGGGCCAGGACACGGGCAGAGCTGCTTCAGACATTGAGGACTGAGTGGGACAGAATCCAGCAGCAATCCATCCAAAGACTGGTAGGCAGTATACGCCGACGATGCACTGCCTGTATCCAAAACAATGGTGGCCATACACGCTATTGAAAGGGGACTGACATTGCACCCTGTGCTGTTCTGTACTGTAGAACAAACTGATGAGATGGTGTATCTTGGTCAAAAACTTGACATGTCATCAATAAAATGCCAATGTTTCAATTAGCAATTGTTGGTTTGTTTTATTTTGAACTGTTACAATTTTATTACATTTCAAACAAGTGGTAAGTTTCTTTTGCGTTTTCGGTCTTTTTGAAGTTGGTCAAAATGGTCAAAATGGTCAAATGTTTCGGTCAAAATGCCCATTTTGCACTGGCCTTTTTAAAGCCAATATCAAGACATCACGTGCAGCTCATTAAAATCATCCCGTACCCCTTGGGTAATCACTGACAGTCAAAACGGCTGTTCAACAGCTATGCTATGAAGTGACCATTGAAGGTTCAAGTGACCATCCGTGACCATTTTGTCTGACAGTGAGGACACTATTGTCCACAAATAAGTTCACACATTTACTATACGCAGTGTTATTGTTGATATTTAAAGGTTTCAAAGGTGGTAAGTTTCTTTTGTGTTTTCGGTCTTTTTGAAGTTGGTCAAAATGGTCAAATTTTTCGGTCAAAATGCCCATTTTGCACTGGCCTTTTTAACGCCAATATCAAGACATCACGTGCAGCTCATTAAAATCATCCCGTACCCCTTGGCTAATCACTGACAGTCAAAATGGCTGTTCAACAGCTGTGCTATGAAGTGACCATTGAAGGTTCAAGTGACCATCCGTGACCGTTTTGTCTGACAGCGAGGACACTATTGTCCACAAATAAGTTCACACATTTACTACACGCAGTGTTATTGTTGATATTTAAAGGTTTCAAAGGTGGTAAGTTTCTTTTGCGTTTCAGTATATATATATTGTTGTGGATATGAGAATGGTTCTTTTTTTTGTTGTTGTTGTAGTGTAAATTGTTGTAAAGATCACCCTTTGTAAATGTCATGATCCTTGTAAATACCTCCGTAGTGTAAAGGTCAAAGGGCGTCTCGGTAGTTATTCCATGAAACACCACATTGCAGGACCCGATAAAACCCTTGTTCAGTAGCTTATATCTTATTATGTGTCTTAGGGTAAGGCCGTGTCTCCCATTAATTTAAATACTCCATTGCACCAAGTGAAATAAGAGTAGATCCCCTTTCATTTCATTTCAATGGCCAACTGCATTTTGGGCGGTTTTCTTCATCCACCATTGGCCACGAGGCAGGGTTGGGGAAGAAAGGCGGGTCCCCACCTCGTCAGAGAGGGGAGGAGTGGCCCGGCCCCGAACAACCAACCAAGCACGAGGGGTTTGGTTTGAGAGGGCGGAGGAAGAGCGATCGGGGAGGTTCGAAAAGGTTCAAGGGTGGGGCTATATATAACCCATGAGAGATGCCCCCATGAGAGATGAGTCCAAGAGATGAGCTGAAAGGCTGAGCTGAGCGCGTAGAGAGGTCCATGACAGGACCTGAGTTGGTCGTCAGGGGTGGTCAGTGGTTGCGTTGAGTGGTTGCGTTGAGTTGTCGGTAGAGAAAGAGTGGTTGGACCAAGAAAGAGAGAGGAGAGAACCCGTCACGCCAGACCCCCCACCAGCGCGTCGGCTCCACCAAGCAGCTCCGACCCGTGATCCCGCGCACACGACAGGCTCGGTGGCATCAGCGGCCGTCGAGGTCCAGCCCGACGTCCCGTGCGGGATCAAGCTCCAGCCAGCTCCGTGCCGTCCTCCCCCTCCAGCCACACACCTCCTTCCAGCCAATCCACTCTGCAATTCCCCGCGTGAGTCTGTGTCTTCGTTTGTTCTGTCCTGGGTAGTAATTAAGCCTGTTAGGTAAGCTAGTATTTTCCCTGTGTCTCTAAAAGCTTCTGTATATTATTTTATTATCTTTCCTTCTCCTTGGTTACTTTGAGCCTGTAAATAGTAATAAATAGTAATCGTATTTCAAACCTTTCTTTGCCTTCGTCTTCCTTTTCTTCACATCCGTGTCGTCTTAGTCTTTTCCCGATTGAATAGCGGTGGCGCGATACGGCCAACGTTTTGGGTGAATCGGGTTTAGTCAGGGAACAACTGTTCGGCTGCGGTTATACCTCCGCTCGGTAAAAATAACATCCTAATCCGCGGACCGTAACAATATATATATATATATATATATATATATATATATATATATATATATATATATATACATATATATATATATATAGATAGATAGATATATTTCTGTCAGTAGATTGTTTGCTTGCCATTTGTATTACAGTGTACAAGAAGGCAGAAATAAATGAATGACATGTTTGTCTAACCATTTATTCGGGGGAAAATTCGCCAGAACAGAAACAGAACAGAAAGCCGAAAAAACAGAATTTGGGTGCTACTTTTGACTCACTCTGTGTATATATACACACATACACACAGACATACACACACATACACACACACACACACACTGATGATAATGACATATATATATATATATATATATATATATGTGTGTCATTAGTATATGTGTGTGTGTGTGTGTGTGTGTGTGTGTGTGTGTGTGTGTGTGTGTGTGTGTGTGTGTGTGTGTGTGTGTGTGTAATCGGCTCACTACGCTCGACTTACCACATGTCGCTGCACAGGGACAGGCCTGTTTTAACTGATGATAATGAGACTGTATGTGAGTTGCTTTGTTGTCATGATCTTCACCAATCATAATACTGTAGGAGCTGTGCTCCAACGTAAATCGGAAGAATGGACGCGACAAAAAGCTGGAATTCGTCCGAGTTTCTTTATTGTGTCAAATCAACTCGGGTACTCTGAAAAGCCCGTTTATCGGGCAGCAATATATATACACATTATCCCGGAGCGTTTGCCCGGGCGTCCTGGGCGAACCCTGGAAAGGCGAGTCTGGACATGCCCGGGCGTCCTGGACGAGGCCTGGCAAGTCGAGAGCGGGCATGCCCGGGCGTCCTGGACGAGCCCTGGAAAGGTGAGGCTGGGCGTGCCCGGGCGTTCTGGGCGAACCCTGGAAAGGCGAGTCTGGACATGCCCGGGCGTCCTGGACGAGGCCTGGCAAGTCGAGAGCGGGCATGCCCGGGCGTCCTGGATGAGCCCTGGAAAGGCGAGGCTGGGCGTGCCCGGGCGTCCTGGGCGAGCCCGGCATGGTGATCGCTCCGCGTCCT
>NC_136262.1:251952731-252060231 GCF_964187855.1 Myxine glutinosa
ATTAACTCAAGCGGCACAGGTTTGAATGGGAAAGGAAAATAATACAAGGGTTTATTCAGGAAAAGGGGCAAGGACAGGAAAAAGCACGTGCCGGTAATAGGGCCTAATAAGAAGCCTAAATTTGGGATCCCACACACAACAGCTATCAAATACAAAAACGAGGGAGATGAATACGAAAATTAAACACGTCTTTTGTTCAAAATGTACGCGGAGCGCGGGCTTATCTGTCTCGTCGTCTTCTTCCCGGCCTGGACGAATCCTCCGTCCCGCCGCGCACGCCCCGCTAGGGCCCGAGCCAACGCCCCTCGCTAATGCACACGAGGTCCGTGCACCAATCTCCAAAACACCACGAGGTCCCACAGCAGGACAGCGAGCTCCACTCGGGCTACACCTCAGCCCAACTCGGGTCGGGGTCTCTGAACTGCGCTGCCAGGAATCCAACTGCTTGGGATCAACTACTGAACTGCGAACTGCGCACTGCCAACTCCTGCTCAAAATGCGCACAAGAACTCTCGATCCAACTGCCAGCAAAGGCGTCCGGTGCTCACTCTCCTCATGCTGAACTCAACTCAGGATCTCAACTCTGGATCCAACTCTCCTGTCAACTCAACTCCAGGCTCATCCGAACTCGGGTGCACACGAACTCTTGACTCAGACCTCACTCAACGTGCTGAACTCTCTACTGCCAAAAATGGCGTCCAGCCCTCGGTAATATCTCTGGTCGATGACGTCAGCATTGGCGCACTCCTCAGCCAATCAGAGCCTCCCCCGGCTTGCCGGCTTGTCCAGGGGCACGCCCACTGCGCCACTGCCACTCCCGTCCCCGACTCCGTGGTCACAGCACGTGCTATGCGAGGTAGGTAGGCCTCTCGGAGGTGTAAATGGTGGCGGCCAAGGGTGGCGGTGTTCCAGCCTGATTTCTTCCTAAGTCATGTCAGGGGGGAGGGTGTCATTTAGTGTTGTACTAAAGGTCCTAACTAATGTTTAAGTGGTGTGCAGTGCCAAAATGGACAAAGGTTTGATTACCAGGTGAGACATACAAGGGCTCCACTCATTATTTCCTAACACTAACTATCACACGAATCTCCTGGTAGATCCACAATCATACATCTTATCCCGACAAACGCCTAAACATGAAGAACTTATTAGAGGTAGATTCCCTATCATGACAGTCGAATACCTACCTATACAGATCTACCTGGCTCTCGATATTGCTTTACCCCCAGACATAAAAAATATGTATGTATATTGTTGCGTTTGTGGGGTTAGGAGATGAGATACCTTAGTGAAGTCAGGAATGTATAGTTTAGAATGGCCCATAGCTGCGAAGAAGTAGAATCTCTTTGTTAAGGTGGCCGACTGTGCGAGTAAGAGAGTTTGCATGTCACCATAAGAAGGGTGGTTTTGTGCTCGTTAAATGGGGCTTATGGTTAATAATCCCCAGTGTGTAACTCCCTCCTGTAATTTTCCCCTTGTTCTTATCAAATTCACTCGGCCAGCCATGCAATCGGCACATTGCTATAACAACACTGACAAGCCCGACAGAAACCCAGCACATTTGCAAATCGATAAGTAAATAAACCCAGACGTCATCCGAACATTCCCCCGAACAGAGATTAGACTCCCCCCCCCCCCCCCCAAGGACTCGTGACGGGAGGCCATGCCTTGACCTTCGTCATTGGGCATTAAGAAAGGCCGTGAGGCCCCGCCCCAAAGACAATGATTGGTTGTGACGATGGACTGATGTAAATGGACATCAGGATTGGACGGGGAGTGACAGCGAGGGAAAAAGCCTCCCTCGCTCGACAGCATCCCCCTCCCTCACTCTCTCTCTCTCGTTCTCGCTCTTGTCTCGAATGGGTGCTGTTGTCTCGGGTGTGCTGGTGAGGAGACATGTCGGAGCTTTGGAACTTTTGCAACTTTGGAGGAGGGGGTGTTGTTGACTGTGGTGCTTTGGGGGAGGAGAGAGCAGCGTCTCACTTGGCGCTGGAAGCGAGGGAGGGCCGGTTGGCTGCTTGCTCACGCCTTGGCGTTTTCGGCGCCATTTGTTGGAGCGTTTCCCGCGCGGGTGGCTGCACGGACTTCCAATGACCACCAGGCACCTCGAGGGCATTTGAGAAGCAAAGTGCCGGCCAGCTTTAAACATTTTTTATTTAATATTTTCCCTTGTGTGTTTTCGTGTACGAGTGGAGACGTCTCACCGTAGGATTTATTTGACCTCGACATTCATTTTATTTCCATGCCTTAATTTCATTAAATGTATTAATGTGCATTTCATTTGTTATATTGTGAATTTTGCTGTGTCGTATTTGTGTTTGTGGGTCGAGTAATAAACCACGTGGCGGCTGTCCGAGTAGATAAGGCTTCAGGCTTTTTCCGTGCGCGCCAAAGACAATCCCGCCAAGTTTCGAAATACGCCTCGGAGTTAAAGCTCGTTTCGGCTATCTGTCATCTTGGGCAATTGTCCACAGAGTGCAAAACGCTGACCCAGTCATGGAGAGGTACCTCAAGTTCAAGAGGGCCTTGGATGATGGGCTGCTCCAAGATATGAAAAGTCGACATAAAGCCAGTTGCTGGCATGATACACATTATTTTCTGATGGGGCGGTCCCTGTGGAAATGGGCGTGTTGCATATGTAACCTTCTGTGAGAATGACAGAAGGACACTCGATGCCTTGATTCTATGAGAGCTAGGTAAGGACTTGCTGTTTAGTAGTAGTTGCTTCATTCAAATGTATTGCAATGTATTCCTTGTATCATGTAGACTAATGTTATGCTTATGATGTTATGTTTGTCGATTGAATTGAAGCCTCGCTACTTCTATGAGAGGTTTTTGGCTCCATTTTTACTACACTCCCGTACAAAGAGCTGCATCAAAATGTTGGACAATGCGTCAGGCAGCTTCCCATCACCCATTTCTTCAGCTCTGCTCCCTCCACCTCAAGATCACCAGCACCCTCTCCTGCCTTCCTCTCAGCGTCCTCACCAGCATTCTCACCAGCGTCCTCACCTTCTCCCACCTCTCATGACTCTCCCTTATTGCACGATTTTGCTGCACCATCATTTGGGTCACCTTCAAAGTTCGAGGAATTCTTGGGATTTTAATTCATCACCATTATCATAACCATCGTCATCATTTGAAAGTTGTGTGTGTGTTTGTAAAAGAAAAATTCTAAACGGTACATGATGGTGTGGTTTCTACTTTCACGTCCTGGATTTGTTCCTAAAAACTGCGACATTATTCACACGATTTTCCCATATACAGTGCTGGACCAGTGAAGTCAAATTTGTTATTATTGCTATACACTCAATAAATTTGGATTTGAGATCAAAAGATGAATATGAAGGAAGAGTACAGAAGGTCATCTTTTATTTCTTGCTATTTATATGTATTTATGTTTTACAAGTTTTTACTGCAGCCATTTTCAGTTGTTGTTTGTTTGTTTGTGTTTTCTGAGAGGCGGGGGAGGGGTTGGGGAGTAGGATAATAATGTTGTTCCTGGACCACCCTCATTTTCCCATTGACTTACATGTTAATTTTTCTCTCACCCTCATTTCCCCTAAACACCTCTATTTCTCCCACCCTGTTCTTTACGAACCTTTTGGCCTTTTGACATACTAGCTATAGCACCTATCCTCAATGTTGTTCATTAGACCACTCAAACAATGATCCTACGAATATTTGCTCCCTCTCACTCTCTTCATATCAATGATCCCGAGTAGACCACTCAAACAATGATCCTACAAATATTTGTTTATGCGTAGGAAATAATTTAATTCTCTTACCACTACCATCTAATATATTAACAAAGAAGATGTTTGAGTTTGGTTCTTTATCAAGATATTTTAACTGAGCTAAGATAAAATGATAAACCTCCCTCAATGTTCTTGTTTGAGCGCCTCCAGTGCCACACACCATTTTAAAATTAAAGTATATATTTTCCTGACAACCATCAAAGTTTTCCGTCCACTCAAAAATATTTCCATCTTTTTTGCCCAACTCACCGGTATTTAAATTAATTCTCTTATTTGTTTTGTGAACTTTTTTACCAGTTACCTTTTCAATTATACCTATTTGATATTTTTCACATTCGTTATGTTTTCCATTTATATACCAAGGTTGATTACACCTCCACTCTTTAGTCTGGTTGATACTTGGTTCTATCATTTATTTATTTATAAAAAAGGCGGCGGTAGCCCTTAAAATCCCTAACCCCATTATCTTATCACTTATATATATCTTATCACTTATACATCTCATCACTTATATCTTATCACTTATATATCTTATCACTTATATATCTTATCACTTATATATCTCATCACTTATATATCTTATCACTTATATACTTATATAACCATAAGGGAGACTATCAATTCCATTTTTTAAAATAAACCTCATCATCAAAAGCCCTTAATGCTTTCTTATTTATCTCTTCTGTATATAATTGATGTTTATAACTTCTTATTCCATTAATCTTTCGAAACTCTTCTTTCTTTGTTGTTAAACAGTTATAATAATCCTTAAAGTTTATTGTTTCTTTAATAACATTTTTCTTTACACCTTTTAACTTCTTATCAGTCTTTTCAACGTTATTCACAATGTATTTATAAGCATAAGCCTTTGACCTCAATCCCACAAATTCACTCATAACATATCCTCCTAATTCATCCTTGAACTTTCCAATCACCTTTTTATTTTTAGAAGAGAACACCTCACTCTCTGGACTGTAATTACTTCTATCATAGATATTAATGTCCTTTTTCATGTCTGAATAAACATCATCAGTATTAATTTTCAAAATAAAACTATCTGTATCCATATAAAGTAGATTAACATCATTTTGATATTTCTTCCTCAAGTTATTGTAAAAGTAATCATACATCAAGGACTTTGATAAATCAAGTATTGAGGTACCAATGTAAATAGGTTTGTCCATCTCAGCGCTTTCTCTCATCAAATGTATCGCACAAAAGTTTTCCGTAAAAACTTCTACTCTCGAGAAGCTTGGTCTGTTGATTAATTTTGATGCTTGTTTCCATGATGTTGATAGACGAATGTTTTGTCTCTTTCTAACATTCTCCATCCTTTTTCCAAATACAGCATTATTCATCAATTTATAAAAGTCTTTCTCAAAATCTGTTTTTGACTCTGTTCTTCTTTGTGTATTAAAATCAATGTACTCTTTCAACCAATGACTGATTAAACTTGAGAATCCTATGTATCTTTTCAACACAGAGACCCTTTGAAAGACATTGTCTCAAATTTCTTTGATGGAGTACATAATTTTTCTTGTTGTATAGTGTTGTTAGAAGCTTCTCTGACGCTTTACCCTTTACATTAAATGATTGTTGATAATCACTTAACCACTCCTTCTTTGGAATTTCCTTTTCACAAGCAAATGGGAGATCTTTGTGTTAGTGTAGCAGCATAGCAAACCTGTTGTGCATTTTGTGATACAAGCACCAAATTTGGCACAAATGTACATTAATATGTTGCGAACATTTTCAGATATTGGGCCACTTGAAATTCCGTAATTTTTTTTTTTCAAATTTTTTCAAATTTCGTAATTTCAAATTTTTCGGGTGACACCGTCACAATTTCGGTCTTCGAGGCCGGCCGATATAGTGGGGCGGCTTAGCCCAAATATTCAAAAGAATTGTGCATTTTGTGATACAAGCACCAAATTTGGCACAAATGTACATTAATATGTTGCGAACATTGTGTGGTCAGCAATGAAGACGAGAGTCTGAATTACATGTATGCAAAAGACCTTGTGAACCAGTGAAGCAAATACACGGGTAAGCATGAATTAAATCTAGGGCATGATATAATTTCCATGATGTTTACCTCTACACTCAATGGTGGAAGGAGGTAATGTTTTGATCCCAGCTTGTCTGTATGTCTGTTTGTCTGTTAGTCCACAAAATTCCAGACAAAGCTTGTAGTAGTGGTAGTTGTAGTGGTAGTGGTGATAACAGAAATTGTTATATAGAACTGAACTTATATTATTATTATATGCAGAAAATAACTTCATTTCTATATGCCCTGCAGTGGACAGGTTAATTGGCTTATGCACTGAAGGGGTCACCCTGATGTGCACTGCTGTGTTCTGCCTCACTGAGTTGTTCAGGTATGATGTACTCAGCACAAGCTTCCTGTCGGCCCGGAGGTGGGGGTGCGGGGCCTGTCACGGAACGTCAAAACAAACGGCCTGCCGGGGCCGCCCAAAAGTCGGGCGTGAGGGGCGCGTCCACTAATGGAACGCTTCTCGCTTCCCAGATCGAGGGCCACGTGGTCAGGAGAGCCTCGTCCCTTCCGGTCACACTTTGCCTATCGGCCGGCCTCGAAGACCGAAATTGTTTGGGTGTCACCCGAAAAATTTGAAATTACGAAATTTGAAAAAATTTGAAAAACAAAATTACGGAATTTCAAGTGGCCCAATATCTGAAAATGTTCGCAACATATTAATGTACATTTGTGCCAAATTTGGTGCTTGTTTCACAAAATGCACAATTCTTTTGAATATTTGGGCTAAGCCGCCCCACTATGTAGGTTATGGAGTTCCTCTGGATATTTCAAATCAACTTCAAAATAATAACCAACTTTTTCTTCATCTAATTCAGCTTGTGTAGAGATACATACATCTTGTAAAACCTTTTTGTAGTCTTTTTCCTTCACCCATCTAAGTTTTCCATAAGGAAGAGCCTGAGACATTGCCCAGCCATAGAGGTTGTTCGCGTCATAGTACATCAAGTAAGAACTCTCTTTCGTTGAATCATAATTCGGAAGATATTTGTTATTTGCTTTTGCGTATCTGCTCGAGCATACTTGTGAAATTCCACCTCTTTTTGCCTTTTCAATCATTAAAAGCATATCGACATCGGTTATCAAATCCAAAGCTTGTTTTGTCATTTTCAACATCGCACTCCAGGCCAATCCAGGTGCTGTGTAGTAGTGAGCAGGATCCAATCCATATCCAGTGCAACAAACAGATCTAAAGGCTTCAAATACATCAGCCAATAAAAGCACATCAGTTTTGAGATACAAAATCGTGATACTCGCCAAGATTCTTGATGTTATATTATTCCCAAACATTTTGTGCGTGTACATAATCTTTATCAGATATATGACTATTATTTAATTTATTATAGAAATTTTCTTTTGAAGGAAGTTGTGTTTCATTGAATCTCTCAAATGAGTTCATATAGTCATAGGGATAAATTCCCTTTTGTGTTAGTAAATCTTTGTCTGAAAAATACTCTGAAAGACATGGGAACTCTTTTAGATTTTGAACCAAATTAGCCAACGGACTTGTCATGAATTTAAATGTATCAAGAAATCTGATCTGAGTTATAGGAGATGTATAGAATTGTTTTTGTGAATGAAATGTATTTCTGATCTGTGTTTGGAATTGCTGAGATACCTCCAGAAGTCTTTGAGAGTTCCTTGATAAATAGATGAGTATCATAATTAGCATTGTTATGAAGAAAGACAGGAATGAAAGAGGGGAGTTTATAATTAATATTACAACTTGGATGAGCCGGCCCTCTATATTTACCAGTGAGATGGCAATGATCTCTAACCTTTAGACCTTCACCAATTTTCTCCTCACAAATATGACAGACATTGTTTTGTATAAATTCCCTTTTCTCTTCACTCGTCAAGGACATTGGTTTATTGGTTTCTCTCGTTATCTTTCTTAATCGAACAGTCTTTTTCTAGTCGTTTCACAAACTCCTCTGGGGTATTTGAGCCTCTGTACACCTCTAATTTGTTATATTCATCGCCAACGGATGATTTGATATAATAACAAAAACCACAAGGAGTATGTTTTTGATATTTATTTGTGTATGATTCTTCTGGATCTGGAGAAGCAGTATCAATTTTTTCTAAATACTTTCAAAATCAGCATATATAACAAATGGATGTTTTATTGTTTTCTTTTCATCTTTGAATGAGATCTTTGAGCCTTCTTTAGGCATATTGATTACCGTTGATTTATGTTCACCACAATAATTTGAATGTTTATCTAATCTTTCTTGTGTATGGAAGAAGTTAAGACAACGCAAACAAATATATATTTTATTTGTTCTTTTACATACTTGTGGTTTTATTAATTTTGTAATATCTTTGATGTATGCATAATGTGAATTTTCCTCTGAATTAAAATAAAGAAGATTAATATGAGTTTGATTATAATTTTCAGAAAACTTTAAAATCTGAATGTTGTTTGTTTCCGTCAGACCATAAACATTAACTGATAAATTATTCATCTTTTCAAATTTAGGAATATCATTAAAAGCCATTGGAAAATTTAAATCTTTTGTTTTCAACGTATTCTCATATTTTTTATTATGAGATACTCTTTCAACATGGCTATCTTGAGGATGTAGATGTGCAAGAATAGACCAGAGAAAACATTTATTGTCTTTATTTTTGATATTGATAACTGCTTTTCTATTTTTAATAACACTTGGTAAATCAATGTAAGAAGAAGTGTTTAGAAGATCTGATTTAAGAATATGAATGTCAATAAATAGTATCTCATCTATATTCCAACCACTTCCAGTAATAGTATGCTCAAGTTCTTGTTCTTGCTGGATAAGTTCAACATAAGTGGGATTAATCTGATTGTATGTTGTTATAAAGTGTGTGCCTGTTCTCATGTAAGCTAAATCAGTGGTTTTCACCAGTGAATGGACAATCTTTTGAGATTAACATTTTAACACCCAAGTAAAACTTGATTGAATTCAATTCGAGAAGAGTCTTTTCAACGAAGGCTTTCATTGATGGTTCAATAATCTCTCCAGCTTCAAGTATTGTGGACCAGGAGGATTAAAGTTAAAGATTCGAATCCTGATATGTCTTTTGAAAGCACCATCAGTATTTTTAATAGTAAACATCAGTAAACACTTTAATAGTAAACAGGTTTGATCTCGCGAGATCTCGGAGACGGTGGGAGGGATTTTCGAAGCTCCACACGGTCTCCACGTTTTTCGAAGTTAAGTCTGTTGACAATTGTATTTTGTCGAAACTGTATTTATCTTTCGGTGTGTGAAGTTATTGTGTGCAACTTTGGTTGTTTCTCGGTGTTTATCTTTCATAAATTGATCGTCTGTTTGCCGTGTCGTGTCTTGAGGCCTTGTACAGTGTGCACTGTACAACCTTGAGGCTTTGTTTTTCTCTCAGTGGTCCATCGTTTGTGATCCAATAACTTTCGTTCTCTGTATTCCCAGGCTTTTCACCCATAGCCTACTTCCTTGTGTAAATCTCAACTCAAAAAAAAAAAAAAAAAAAAAAAAAAAAAAAATTTCCTTCTCTGTTCTCATTCGTTTATTCATTCTTATTCGTTCGTTCGTTCTTCGACCACGTGTTTCTCCCCCATTTCCCCAGATAGTTTTCACTCATTAACCTTCAATGTTTACACTTTCCCCTCAAGTTATGTATTCCGTCATATTTTATAACACCTTTTTCTTCTTCTTCTTTAAAAGGCTGCTTTCGACTTGCTCACCAAATCAATTCATCCCAAAAAAAATATCCATCTCCTATAGTGCCTTTTTTCTACATTCCCTAAACTCTCCTGCACTCCATCCTCCATCCAGCGTCCTTAAACGTATTTTTAACTCGAAGGTCACAAGAAACTCATTTTGCAATAAATGTTCGTTTCCCATAAATCGTACACTTTCAAAAATCCAATCTCACCCCTCCCCTCCAAATCTTCCCCATAACCCCTCCCCTCCAAATCTTCCCCATCACCCCTCCCCTCCAAATCTTCCCCATCACCCATCCCTTTCAAATCTCCCCCC
Organism: Myxine glutinosa; assembly: GCF_964187855.1. NCBI lineage: Eukaryota > Metazoa > Chordata > Myxini > Myxiniformes > Myxinidae > Myxine > Myxine glutinosa. Next base: position 251,962,541 of record NC_136262.1, read on the forward strand.
TTGCCCCCTCCCTCCTAAACTACCCCCTCACCCCTCCCCGCCAAGACGCCCCCTCGCCCCTCCCCTCCTAGACTCCTGCCTCACCCCTCCCCTCCAAATCTCCCCCATATCCCATCCCTTTCAAATCCCTCCCCTTGTCCCTTCCCTCCCAAACTCCCCCCTCACCCCTCCCCTTCAAATCTCCCCACCCTCATTGCTTCTCAATTTCCCCCCTCTCACTCCCCCTCCTCAAAGCGTCCTCCCCGCTTCTTCCCCCTTCAAACTCTCACCTCCATCTCCCCCAACCTTCTGCCTCGCTCTTCCCCCTCCTCAAATAACACCTCATTGTGGCTCACCCAATCACCATCAAACCTTTTGTCCGCCCCATCCTTCCCTTTCTCCGAGCTATTCTGAAATCTCTGACACACCTTCAACAGCTCTCCCTATCTCTTCCACCTCTTCCACATCTTACCCTACCCCTCCTCCCCCCTGTTCTGTATCTGATGCTCCCCCTTCCTCTTCATTAACGGTATGGACCTCAAACATCCGGGGCCTTCGTTCAAACTTAACTGATCTCTCCATACAGGTTGCTTCTGTCAAACCAGACGTGATCTGCTTAACAGAAACTTTCCTCCTTTATGATGTCTCTGATTCCATAGTATCTCTCCCGGGCTACTCCCTCCTCCGGTATGATAGACCTGAGCCTCGTCCTGGAGGCGGGGTTGCTATCTTTATCAAAAACTCTCTTCCTCACTCGCCCTGCACTGCACTCTCTCCACCTCACCCCCAGGAATACCTCTGGCTACGGCTTCCCCTTCGCTCCCACCTCTTGTTCATATGTGTGTTGTACCGTCCACCAAACAGTGATGACTCCATCTACATCTCGCTGTCTGATGATATGGACCAACTTCTATCTACTCATCCCAACTCTCTCTTCCTCATATGTGGTGATTTCAATTGTCACCATGCCAGTTGGCTGGGTGTGGGTACCTCTCTCACCAGCCATGGCTCTTCAGCAAAGGACTTCTGCGACTCACTGGGACTGACACAATCTGTCAATTTCCCGACCTGGATCTCAGTCAATGGAACATCTTCTCTTCTGGACTTGGTTATGACTAACTTCCCTGAAAATGTCTGCTGCTCTTCTTCTGCTCCGATCGGATCATCTGATCATGTCCTTGTTAAAGTGGACATCTCTCTGACCATCCTCAGGGAGCCTGCTCAGCGTCGACGAGTCTGGCATTTCACTCAGGCCAACTGGCACGGTCTTCAAGCAGCCATCAATCATCTGGACTGGTCTCCCATCTCTACCACCTCTGACATCAACTCATCCTGGGAATTCTTCCAAAGTAAATTGCTCTCTCTCATGCACAGATTTATCCCATCTCGTCTTCAGTTGTCATACCCTTCCTCCCGTCCATGGTACACGGAATCTTGTGGTGAGGCTGTTGCCCAGAAACAACTTGCCTTCGTCTCCTGGAAAGCAAATCCAACGGAAGGAAATCTCATTTCCTTTCACAAAGCCCGAAACAAGTGTGTGTCCACCCTCAGGAGAGCCAGGAAACAATATCTCTCCGTTCTCAAGACCGAACTCTCTTATCTGTCTCCCTCTTCCAAATCCTGGTGGCGTCTGGTCAAATCCGTTTCTGGTGTTTGTTCCCCATCCATCCCCTCCCTTACCTCAAACGGCTACACAGCTGACTCCGCACGTGAAAAAGCTGAATGCCTCAACTCTGTGTTTGCCTCTAAATCTTGTGTCCCAAACCCATCCCTCTCTGTACCCACCATACCCAGTCGTACCCTGCTGCTCCTGGACTCCGTGTCCTTTCCTCCTGACAAGGTGGAAAAGTTTCTGTCAACCATCGACTCTGATTCTGCAACTGGACCCGACGGCATCAGCCCACGGGTCCTAAAATCCTGCTCTGCTGCTCTATCTCACCCTCTCTCTGTTCTCTTCACCCTCTCTTTTGCTCAAGGTCAACTGCCATCTGCTTGGAAATCAGCCAACATCACCGCTTTGCACAAAAAAGGTGCAAAAACAGATCCTAGCAACTACAGACCAATCAGCCTTCTCCCAATTATCAGCAAAGTCATGGAATCCATCATTGCTTCGGATATGAAATCTTTCCTCTTCTCCAATGGCTTGATCTCTGATCATCAATTTGGTTTCAGACCAGGTCACTCTACTCTGGACATGCTGCTTCTGCTGTCTCAACAATGGATGGAGGTCCTCAATGCCAAACAGGAAATTAGAGCTGTCTCCCTCGACATATCACGTGCCTTCGACACGGTCTGGCACCCCGCTCTGCTCACCAAACTCTCCTCCTTTGGTATCCATGGAAATCTCCACGCATGGCTGGCGGACTTCCTCTCTAGTCGTCGTCAACGTGTGGCCCTGAATGGGTTTCTCTCATCTCCTCTTCCTGTTCAGGCTGGAGTTCCCCAAGGCAGTGTTCTGGGCCCCGTGCTTTTTCTGGTCTTCATCAATGATCTCTCTGACTCTCTCGAAAATCCTCTCTATCTCTTTGCTGATGACTCCACTCTCTGCCGCTCCATTCCTCTTCCCTCAGATCGGCAGTCTGCTGCCTCCTCACTCTCTGAAGACCTGGACAAAATCACAGACTGGTCAAACAAGTGGAACATGTCTTTCAATCCTGACAAATCTCACACTCTTACTATGTCTCTCCGAAAAGATCGACTGGACAACCCTCCCATCTACTTTCTCAACAATCCTCTCCAAGAAGTTCTGTCGCTCAAGATTTTGGGTCTCACTATCTGCCATGATCTTTCTTGGGAAAACCACATTTCCAAGCTGGCCTCCAAAGCCAGTCGCCGACTGGGCATCCTCCGTCGTGCGAAGTCCTTCCTCGGCACACCTGAGCTCCTCACCACATACAAGGCTTTCATCCGCAGCTCAATGGAATACTGTTCTCCCCTATGGGCCGGTGCTCCTGCCTCACACCTAGCTCGGCTTCACGCTGTTGAAACCAAAGCTTTCAGAATTATTGGAATCTCCCGCGATGAAGCTATCTCTGAGGGCCTTTCACTCACTCACCGCAGGCAGGTAGGTGGTCTTTCTGTCTTCTACCGACTCCTCTCCGGCCTTGCACCCCCAGCTCTCTCTGTGCTCTGTCCCCCAAATATTCCTACAGGTCGCACAAGATCTGCCAGCAACCCTCTGATGGTTAAACTGCCGAAATCTCGGCTCTCTGCTCACCTTCACTCTTTCATTCCTCTTTTCTCCCGCCTCTGGAACAAACTCCCTCACTCCCTTCAATCCCACTCCTCCCTCCAGGTCTTTAAAACAGCTGTTCACCACCATCTTTTATCTTCCCCCATCCAAAACCTTGATCTTTTCTACCCCCGCTAATTCACGCCAGATCCACCTTGTTTGAAATTCCAACTTCTTTCCTGGAAGTCCTGGCAGTGTCCATATGTTTTATACCTCTCCCACCGCCCCCTTCCCATGCCCCCCCCCCAAAGCCCTCGCCCTCTCTCAGATCTCTCGATGTCTCCATGTCTCCATGTCTCTCGGTCCCTGCTCTCAAATGTTGTGTTTGTGTCCTTCCCCCTCTCTCCCCATCTTGTCTACCGCTCCCGATGTTATATGTTTTATGTGACGGTTTGTCTTTCTGTGTGATTAATGTTCGCTCTTTCACGAGCCTCGATCTTGTATACAAAAAAAAAAAAAAAAAAAAAAAAAAACATTTTGACAAGTGTTTGTTTGTTTTAAGATGGGCTTTGAACCCCTTCTTTAGGATTTCTCTATTACAGAGACTACAATGTTTTTTGTTCTTAGGAAGTGGTGATAATTGATTTAGAATGTTGTAAGTGTGTTTAACTGTGAGTATGTGTTTTCTATAATGTTTTACTTCCTTTTCGCAAGTATCACAATAGACCATATTTATAGGGTAAGAAAACAGTGTTTTATATATATCACTGTGCTTAAACTAAAACACCTTTTCGAGCTTTTTAGGCTCGTTTTATATATATATAACTTTACTTAAACTAAAACGCCTTTTTGGCTTGTTTTATATTGTTGTGGATATGAGAATTGTGTTTTTTTTATTGTGTAGTACATTGTAAAATATCACCCTCCTTCCTCCAGTTGTGTATAAAGGTCAAAAGGGCGTCCCTTAATTAGGTCATATACAATCACGTTAGCCAATCATAGATTTCCTGCTTGTTGGTAGTTATTTCCTTATTCTGTGTATTAGGTTAAGGCTTTGTCTTCCATTAATTAATACTCCATTGCACCGAATTCAAATAGATAGATCCCCTTTCATTTTCATTCCCAAAGCCTCTATTGCCAACTGCATTCGCCGCCATTGCCCATGTGCTACAACTCGGAGAAGAAGGGCGTGGCCCGCACACCATCATCAAGAGGTGGAGCCAAGAAGCCCCTACGACCAACCAAGTATGAGTGGGTATGGCTCAAGAGGGCGGGGTTATAAAACCCGTTGCATCAGCCCCCACCGAGAGTTGTGCCAGAGACGGCAGATGAGTCGAGACGAGCCCTCGGAGAGAGAAGGGAGACGCGTCCTGAGGTGAGCCAGAGAAGCAGCTTTGGCTCCACCAGCAGTTTTGGCTCCACCCGTAGTTTTGGCTCCACCAGCAGTTTTGGGTCCACCAGCAGCTTTGGCTCCACAAGCAGCTTTGGCTCCACAAGCAGCGTTGACTCCACCAGGCAGCTTCGACCCGTTACCCCGCGGGAACCAGGATCGGCGGCATCGGTGACCGTCGAGGTCCAGCCCGACGTCCCGTGCGGGATCAAGCCCGAACCATCTGCCCCAGCTGAACCTTCCCATTCCTCCTTCCAGTCATTCCTGCCTCCATTCCCCAGTCGTGTAAGTGTGATCGTAGTCTGTCTTTTGTCTTGTCCTTGGGTTTCTAAGTAAGACTGTAATAGGTAAGCTAAGTTTCACTGTGTCCTTCTGGTCCGTCCCTCTTTCTGCCTTTATTTTATTATCCTTCCTTCTCCTTGGTTTCTTTTGGTTGTAAATAGTAATAATAAATCATATTCGTATTTCCTACCTCTTGTCTTCTTCTTCTTCACACCCGTCGTCTTTGTCTTTTCCAAATTGAATACCTGTGGCACGATTTGGCCAACGTTCAGAATCGGGTTAGTCATTGTTAACGGTTCGGGCCGCGGCTGCCATCCGCTCGGCAAATTAACATCTTATCCGCGGTCACGAACGAAGCTGCTCACCGGCCTTTTCGGAGGTCACGGTGCAGCTTCAGGGACAACGTCGGTCAGCAATAATCGAGGGGACTAATCCCCCCTCAAAGGGGAACCATAGGCCGACGTTGGGTTCCGCAACAATATATATAACTTTACTTAAACTAAAACACCTTTACATCTCCCAATCCATATCAAAACCAGGGTCATATTCAGAATCAATCTCTCAATCAGAGACATCTGAGTCATCAATAAAACTACTATCATAACTATCATCTGAGTTCAATGAAATACTATCATCATGATCGTCCGAGTTCAATGAAGCAGTAAAATCTTCACTGCTGTAATGACATATTTAATTAGCAGAAAAAACCTTTCCATCTACACCAATATACTTTCTTTCATTAACGGATTCAATCTCTACATTTTTAATATCAAAAGTTATCTTTAAATAATCTCTAACTACCATAGAACGAAATGACATTTCACCAGAAATATTAACATCATTCATTTTACTTAGATCTACACCCTTTGGATTATTAAAGTAAATACAAATTTCTCCACGAGTATTGTTGATGGTCTTATCATTCATTTTCAAAGTATCGCGATCGATCACTTTTTCAAGCTTTGAATAAATTGCCAGGAGTCGAGGAGAAACTTTTGTTAGATTTACTTTAATGGATGTCTTTCCAGGTATAGTTAGAGCTCTTCCTTTAAATGAAATAGAGGGACTCATGTTATTTTCCATAACTGGTTTTACCCAAAAATTTCCATATTTATCTTTGTTCAATTTAACATCTTTGACATATTTTTCTATATCTTCCCCCGAAGTAGAGATTTCTTGAAATTTGTCTTTTGTGCTTTGAAACATTGTATTTATTAACTAATAAACTTGCGTTTAGTTTATGTAAAAATTTACTGTTTAAATATGATAGAAGGAGATTTAGAATTTCCAGACTCTCCATATGATAATTTAGAAATCTGCCGCCGTTGTGATAGAATAGGGATTAATAATGAGGGTTCATATAAACAATGTATTTTCTGTGATTTAATTTTAATTAATGATAATAAAAAATATTAAAATATATATAACTCTTTTAAATTAGAACCAAAAATGAATTACTTTACAAGATTAATAAGAGAGATGAATGTTAAGCATTATGATGATAATACACCATTTATTTCAAGGGAAGAGACTATTTGTATTGGGGAAATGTATAAGGGTTTAATGATATTTATTATTCAAAATAATTTTAATGGAAATGTTAACACAAGATACTATATAAATAAAATAATGAATTATTTTGAAATTTTTTTTTTTTTTTTTTTTTTTTTTTTTTTTGTATACAAGGTCGAGGCTCGTGAAAGAGCGAACATTAATCACACAGAAGGACAAACCGACACATAAAACAAATAACATCGGGAGCGGTAGACAAGATGGGGAGAGAGGGGGAAGGACACAAACACAACATTTGAGAGCAGGGACGTCGAGAGATCTATGGGAGGGAGAGGGCTTGGGGGGAGGTGGGAGAGGTAGGAAATTAATTAATTAATTAATTAAACCTGAACTCAGGATAAAATATAGAGTTTCTAAAATAACTCAAAAAAAGTTAGGTGACTTGTTTTCCAAACATATAAATGAATGATTTTTTACCCGTTTGGGAAAATAACACAAAATTTAATAACCATAAAAATATTCCAAATTCATTGAGATGTCTAATAGTTGGTTCAAGCGGATGTGGAAAAACATGTTTACTTTTAAAGATGCTCCTCAGCCCTAATTTTTTAGATTATGATCATTTAATCATTTTTACGAAGTCAAGTTTTCAACCCGAGTATCAACTACTATCACAAGGTTTTAATGCGGGTCTTAAAAAGGAAGACATTATCGGTTTATTTAAACTTCAAAACAAACTAAATGATTATAATATTGAAGATATAATACAATTATTTTGTGATACACAGAAATCAAAACCGAAACCAAAACCCATAACTTGTATTCTCAGTGATAATACGGATGATATACCTTCACCTCAAGATTTAGATAAATCAAAAAAGAACCTCGTCATCTTTGATGATTGTGTTAATGAGAGAAACCAAACAGTAATGGATAGCTACTATACAAGAGGGAGACATTCTTCTTGTAATTGTATTTATCTTAGTCAGTCATATTTTCAACTCCCCTGGCACTCAATAAGAAACAATGCTAATACTTTTATTTTATTTAAGTTGAATTCAATAGATGTAAATAATTTTTGGAGAGATAATTGCTCTACGTTATGTAGTAAAAATGAATTTGAAAATTATATGAAACACACGATTGGAAAATATAAATATATTGTTGTGAAACAAGATGAGATACTAACTGATATTTTACACACATAAATGACAACTATTATTATTAATCTTGTGGGTAAATCTGCTTCAGGAAAGAACTTTCATAAATCTAAACTCTTGAATAGTAAAAATGAAAAGATTGTAAGTTTTTTTTTAAAAACACCCTATGATTCGTTTTGTAGGTACTACAACCAGAGCAATGCGACCAGGAGAAGTAGAAGGGAAAGATTATTACTACATTTAAATGGAGGAACATATGCGATTGAGGAATGAAGGTCAAATATTTGAGGAGGTCTCTCTTGGTTCTACAAAATATTCACATTGTAAGAGTGAGTTAAATAAAGTAAAATCTAATGGTCTTGGGATTTTAGAAACGAATCCTGAAGGAATGAGACAAATTATTAAACATTTGCGTGGTGATGGAGTTAAGATTTTATCATTCGGTTTTGATATCGATGAGGACTCAACGCAAACACATGAAAAGCAGAGATACAAGTATTAGTGAAGAAGAAATAACAACTCGTATTAATACCAATAAAGAATTTGATGAAACATTTAAAGAAAAGGATTTATTTCAACACATTTACTATAATGACAAAGAAAAGGAAAATTTTCCCATTGACCTTTACAATTCATTAAATGATATTTTTCAATAAATAAATACAGAAAATGAATACCGAAGAAAGAGCAAGAAAGTTTAAAGAACATCAAGAGTTGGTTTCAAAAGTTGTAAAGCAACAGGAAGAGATAAAGAAGAAACGGAGACAGAAACTAACTGGTGAAGAAGCCTTTGAAAGAAAACAAGAGAAATTTTTTAAACCACTTTTAAAAACTCAACAAACGATTTCACCTACAGTTCCCACGTTAGAATTTACTCCGAAAAAACTTCAAATGCTCAAAGATTTTAGTCAAATGACAGAGCAAGAACTTGGAGAATTAGAATATGATGATGAAGGATTATTTCGGAAACTTGAGGTAAATCAACCCCCTAATTATGTTGTGGAAGCTCTTCAAAACAATGAATATTCGGCAGGTTCAAAAACCAGAGCAGGTATCATTCCAACAGAAGAACCAGCACAGTTCCATCTTGTGAAAGAAAAGTTATTGATATTTAATGATAAATTGGTGTTCTTAAGTTCTGCTCAACCAAATGTTGAATTAACTCCAAGATTAATGTTTCTTCTAACAAACTCCGGATTCAGCGGTTCAAAATATTTTGAGGAACCACTTGATGTGGAAAGAGAGGAAGATAGGGTATATATTGAGTTGCTAAATGCACTTGATTATGGAGTTTCTGTTGCTGGTAAAAGTAAGAAGAATGAGGAGAAACATATTATTGATGCTTTAAGTAAGCTTGTTTCGGGTGTTAGCTTTCTTCCAAATGACCCATCACAATTAGTTAATAGGCTATTATTGTTGTTAGGTAGCAAGAAGGCTGGAAACAACAATTGTTTTAATGAAGCCTCAGCCATTTTAGATCAGTTGATGAACATGAAAATAATTAATAAAGTCAATACAAAGATATTATATTCGATATTAAATAAGATGAGAAGCACAATTCTTAGTTTTGATTTCACAACGAGTGATTAGGCCGAAAAAAATATATTGCTGGTCTCTGGTCAGACCAAAGTTCCAGAATTGATGCGGCGATGCAGTTTTTTTTTTTCGTTTTTTTTGAAAAGCATGGATTGCACATATAGAGGTGTTTTTTGTGTCCTCATGCCTTGCGGTCCTCGTCATCTGCTGTGGCGCCGTCCAGAGAGAAATTAAAGACAGCCAATGGGACTTGTAGGCCTTTTTTTTGTAAATAATGAACACAAGCTTAAGTTATTTTAAAATGTATTTATTCTGAAAATTATTAAGTTCTTCAAGCATATTATAGACTGCCATTTCGATCTCGAGATCGCCTCGCCGTACCGTTAAACATTCCAATGCGTCGATCGCGTCAACACTGCGCATGCGCAAGTGGTCTAACAGGCCGATGGTCTCCCACGATCTCTTCTCCCTGTCCACCAGATTATCACAGACACTTACTACTTCATGACAAACGAGATAGGATGCAGGCCTAACTAACGAGACCACCCACAGCTCTCTAGGCCTTCTGGTTGCTTCACACGAACCCGACAAAGAACGTCTTTGTTGCAATAAATGACAATATCCAGCCGATAGAGGCCTTGCATCGCGTGGGCGTCGTCCATGGCAACCGGTTCCGGCCGCCATCTTGGGTGGCATAAAAAACATGGCGGGAAAGCTGTCGTTTCGGCAGACGGACCTGTAAGTTTACGTCCGTAGCTTGCCCGTTGAGGCGTTTTCGCGGTATTGCGAGAAACCGAGGCTGTGTCATCTGCCTGTGGACCCGTGTGGACCCACAAGTACGCCACACGCACTCCACGGTCCACACACACTCCACAAGTATGCCACACACACTCCACACGGATGCCACAAGTACGCCACACGTACGCCACACACACTCCACACGTACGCCACACGTACGTCACACACACTCCACACATATGCCACAAGTACGCCACACACACTCCACACGTACGCCACAAGTACGCCACAAGTACGCCACAAGTACGCCACACACACTCCACACGGATGCCACAAGTACGCCACACATACGCCACACACACTCCACATGTACGCCACACACACTCCACACGTACACCACACGTACGCCACACACACTCTACACGTACTCTACATGTACGCCACACGTATGCCACAAGTACTCCACACACACTCCACAAGTACGCCACACGTACGCCACACGTACTCTACACGTACGCCATACACACTCCACATGTACGTAACCAAATGCCGAATCCTGCTTTTCACTTCGCGAGCGAAGGTAACAACCTCATGAGCCATATTCTCACCAAGGCAGCTATGAAACCGTTTTAGCGTTGTGTCGTCCGGATGAAATCGGGCTGTACATCCGACAGCACAACAACTCTTTACCATCGTGTAGGGGGCAATTTATATGTGAGACGAGTTTCAAATTGCCGCCATGACGTATGGTGGCAGAAGCAATGTTTTGTCACCCAAGCGGTCACGTGACTAAGACGATGACGTCACATGCAACTTCCCTATTGGATTCATGACGTCACGGCACACAAAACTACTCATATCCCTGGAACGGCTGGTTGGATTTGGACAAACTAAACGCAGTTTTGTAGGGGAGAACCGTGCGTGAACGTCGATACCAAATTTGAAGAAAAAAAATTGTTGACGCGCAGGGTCAAAATCGATGCGTGCGCTGACCAGAGACCGGAAATATATTTTTCTCGGCCTTACACCGCTTCATTCCCTTACCCACTACAACCTGACCCCACAAAAGAATATGAGGCTTCTTTGTTGTCAATGGAGACTTACAATACCCTTTTTAATATCACAGAGAAAAACAACAAGTTTAGTTATAATCCAGGAAGTGGATATAAAACTATAACCGTTTCACCCGGAGCTTACGAGATTTCTCAAATATCTTCAGAAGTCTCTCGCCTTATGAAAGAAAAAGGTGATGAACCAAAAAATATTGTAATAGATATTCAATAAAACACTTCAAAATCAACTATTAAACTTAAAAATAATTATAAAGTTGATTTCACAATTGAAAATTCGTTCAGAGAGCTATTGGGTTTCTCTTCAAAAAAGATTGAAACTAACGGGACGTTTTACAGGGATAATGTCATTCAAATATCCTCTGGTATAAATTCAGTATTAATTCATTGTGATTTGATTGATGGTGCTTATAACGATGGAATAAGAACAAATACAATATTTTCATTCAGCGCATACTCAACCCCGATTGGTTATAAATTTAATATGGAACCAAAAAATCTTGTCTATTTACCTGTGTCAGGAAAAACCATATACAGAGTAAATTTTAGGATAACCGACCAAGATAATCGTACGATATCCTTTAATGATGAAATGATATCCATCAGAATTCACCTACGTGAAGTTTTTCAATAAATAAATAATGGTTATTGTGAGAAAACACGAGTTGGGAAAATATAAAATAATTAATAATAATAATAATTCATTTATTTTGTATAGCGCTTTTCCAGAAGCCCAAAGGCGCTTTGACAGAGTGGAAAACATAATGCATAACAATACATGAAAACAACAATTGCAAAAAGACAAGAATCAAGAAAACAAACAGCAGCGATATACGGCATATATATAAGACAATAATCAAAAAGACAAGACAAGAATCAATAGGGAAATATTTAAAGCAAAAGGAGGGAGAAGGAGAAGAGATAGTCAGGGGTTAAATGCTGTGGGTTGAATGTTGAATGCAGCGTTGAACAGGTGGGTCTTTAGTGATGTTTTGAATGTGGTGAGTGAGATATTGATGAGTGAGTGATGAAGGGAATTACAGGGGATGGGATGTTCCTTTCACCATACTATAAGGGTGAAGGTATGTTTCTTGGTAGAGGATATTATAAACCAAAGAGACAACGGGGTGTGGGTCATCAATTTAGAAATAAAGGAGATGGGATAATTGATACTCTAATGGGTATTGGTTCAACCATCCTTAAACATAAAGACCTAATTGGTTCAACTGCTTCTGCCGTGGGCTCAGTTGCGGGTGGTATAAAGAGTATAAAAGATGCCCAAAAGGAGTCTCATAAATTACAAGCAATCAAAGAAATAAAAAAAGGTAAAACTCAACTACCTTCACAAAAAAAAAAAAAAAAAAAAAAAAAAAAAAACCTTTAGAGGCCATTTTTCCCCGCAAAGCGGGGGTTGGCCTTTTTCGGGAACCGTGGTTGTTGTTGTTTTTCGGTCCCCTATTTGAAGCAAGTTTTGTTTGATAGTGTTCGCCTGTATATTGGAACACAAGAGGTTGAAGCGGTTGATTATGTCTCTGCTACATCTGAAATGATGAAATTTACACTATATTCGTTTCGTGATAGAATGGTTAAGGGAGCTATTGAAGGTTTTATTCCTGATATGTCAACGGGTACAAACGCAGACCCTGGTTATAGTCAAAGGAAGGCAATGTATAATGATGATACAAAAACAGAGAATAGTTTTACCATAGCAGTACCTCTGAAAGGTATATTTGGATTTTGTGATTATGACAAAGTTTTGTATGGGCTTAAAATTCGATTTCAACTCCAAAGGAATGATAATGTAAATAGGTTGCTTTTTGGGGCTGAAAATGCTTTTGGAGACAATAATAAATTTGTTATTAATGATTTGTGTTGGTATATCAGTGAATATACTCCTAATCTTAAAACGGAAGAGATGTTAAATAGAAGACTTAACTCAAAGAAACCGCTAAATGTATCATACCTTAAAAGAAGATGTCAACACGTTAAACTGGAAAACATTATCTACACTTGGAATTTAGGTGTTCTTCAAGGAAAGCCGCGATACCTATGGCTCATTTTTTAAAAACCAGAAGAGAGGAGGGACTGATAAGAATAATGCGCTGAGTGATAATGCTAAGGTGAAACAACTTCGGGTTTCTCTTGATGGAACATTTTATCCGCGAGATAGATTGGAAATTGATTGGGAAAAAAATGATTATGCGGAAGCCTACAAGTCTTACCAAAAGGTGTGTGAAAGCAACGGTAATAATGATCCTATTTTGGATATGACTGCGTTTCAAAAACTTTATACAATCTATGCAATTGACCTGAGTTCTCAAAAGGAAACTATAAAGTCTAATAGAGTGGATACTTCTCTATACATTGAAAGAGGAGAGAATGAAGAAGTTGATGCTTATTGTTTGCTTTTGGAGGAAACAGAATTACAGATTAATACAGATAATGGTGTTATGATTAATATCACATAGGTTTTTTCTCATAAATAAATGAGAAGGAAAGAACAGGTATATATTAATCAAATCAATCTTAATAAATTAACATCTTGTATTCAAAATTAAAAGCCTTGTATTATTAATGTTAATACAATTCAAAGAAAAGGAGCAGTAAGAATTGATGTTTTACTCACAAGAGAGCAGGTGAAAACACTAAATGATGTTGGATCACTTAAAATTAAAATGACAAAACCTATGTTAAAGAAATATTCAATACAAGAGGGAGGATTTCTCCCGTTTCTAATTCCTTTATTTGCTGGTTTAAGTGCGGCGGGAGCATTGACTGGTGGTATTTCAGCAGCGGTAAAAACTGCTAACGAAAGGAAGGCACAACTAAAAGCTCAAAAAGAATTGGAAAGACAGAACAAGGAGTTGGAGAAACAAATTAGTGGAAGTGGTGTAATTGTAGATTTTGCTCAAAAACCTGAAAGTCTACCTGATAAAGCTAGATTGTTGGTTGGAGATATGCTTTCCTCTATCGCTCAAGCGGGTGTTAAACTAACTAAACGGGGTAATGGATTGTATCTTTCTCATAAATAAATGGATAAATGGTTTAAACAATTTGGAAAGAATACAACGTCAAATATAGAACGAGCTAAGTATTGTAAAAAACTAAAAATTGATAACGTGGTAATCTGTATGAGAGATGAATTAACAAAGTTGTCCAAGAATACAAAGAATATTATTATGAATTTAGACACACAGAATGGTTCTCATTGGGTTTGTATTCATAATAGTCAGAATAAATATTATTTTGATAGTTATGGTATGCTACCACCTGTTGAAGTAATACAATTCTTACAGAATGGTGTTTATCAAACATTTCAAGTTCAATAAATTAATTCTAAATGTTGTGGCCAATTATGTTTATATGCATTATTTCAACTGAACAATAATGAAAATTTTTATGGTCATTTTTAATCTAATATAAATGACTTATGTCGGAAAAGATGGTTCTATCTTTGGAGAATCCTCTCAGGATATTGATTTATCAAATTATTATACAAAGGCACAGGCTGAACGACAAAAATATAGTCCAAGTAAAAATATTAATATGAAGAATACTTATAAATTAATCAATTATCCAAACCCTACAGATGCGAATGACTTAATTAGATTCAGTGATTTATCACAATATATATTTTTAAATAAAACAGCACGTTTTGTTAAACAAGTAAAATTTACAACCACAACACCTGGTTATACTGACCATACACCTTTCCTCATTCAATTTAACTACCTGCTTACAATTGAATTTTATAAAGAAGGACATATAGTTAACATGCGAATTAATAAATGGGGGTATAATATGCCTGCTTTAGGGTATAATTGGTCTTTTTCAATAAACTTAGAAGACCTACATGATTTGAATCAGTCTCGTAAAGAAGAATATTATCCGCTTGGTGAGGATAAGGATTTATGTGGAAGTACAATTAGTAAACAACAAATACATGATTTTAAGAAAAGAAAAATATATGATAGTATAGCGATGGTTAGCATGACAAAGAAGGATGGTAATGAGATAAAGATAGAAAGCCGAGGAATACAAACCGATTTGGTAGTGGGAAGATGGGGTGGTATTACCTGTCATCTATCTATAATTCCAGTAATCTCTGTGTGTATGTTTGTATGTTTGTCTGTGACCGCTGTTTCTCGACAACTACCGGTCCGATATACTTGAAACTTGCCAGGTATATTGCTGGGGACCTGAGGATGTGCCTTTTCAAGGTTTCATATTAATCGGAGAAGTAGTTACCGAGCTATGTCCAAAAAACGATTCAACCAATCAGAGAGCAGCGAGCTATCACGTGTGCCGAACGTGGCGAACAGACTCTGCCTCGGACGGCACATTTGAGAGCGTATTCATTTATTTCACGTTGGAAAACTATGTTGCCGTTAAACTATGTTTTAAAACTAATTAAAACTAATTTGCGATTCATTCGCTTTCCTGCGCGTTTGTGCACGCGATGGCGATTTCTTTACCAAACTCCGCAAGCCGTTCGCTTTGGACCAAACCATTTCATGTAAATAGAGGGGGGGGATTGTCACCGTACTCGCAAGCCGTTCGCTTTGGACCAAACCATTTCATGTAAATAGAGGGGGGGGATTGTCACCGTACTCGCAAGCCGTTCGCTTTGGACCAAACCATTTCATGTAAATAGAGGGGGGGGATATAATTTTAGATATATATATAGTACGGGCATGCCCTAGTAATATTAATCTCACATATATTTCTGATACATAGAATGGCAGGAAGAAGACTACAGGAGAATTATAATTTTGGTATTCAGGGGTACCTACAAGAAAAGGGCGCTCGGTATTACATACCTTATGATTTGGAGCATATACTTGGAAATTTTGTCATTAAAAACTGGCCTTATACTGATATTGCTAAACCCACAAATAGAGACTTGTTTAAAATATTAAATAAAAATGAACTTCTCAAAGTTATGAAATATAAAACTCTTTTAGAAATCATCAACAAATCTTATTGGTATCCTATTATGAGAAAAATAATTATTGATACAAGAATATCTCAAAATCCAGATGAGTATATGTATAATATTCTTTGGGGTTCAAACTCAAGGGTAGCAAGGGAAGGAGTTGAAGAAGAGAAGGAGGAATGAGAGAAGGAGGAAAGAGAGAAGGAGGAGAAGGAGGAAAGGGAGAAGGTGGAGAGGGAGAAAAAGGAGAAGGATGAAAGGGAGAAAAAGGAGAAGGATGAAAGGGAGAAAAAGGAGAAGGATGAAAGGGAGAAAAAGGAGAAGGATGAAAGGGAGAAAAAGGAGAAGGAGGAAAGAGAGAAAAAGGAGAGGGAGGAAAGGGAGGAAAGAGAGAAAAAGGAGAGGGAGGAAAGGGAGAAAAGAGAGAAGGAAGAGGGAGGAAAGGGAGAAAAGAGAGAAGGAGGAGAGGGAGCAAAGAGAGAGGGAGGAAAAATATAAAAAGATGTAAATCAGTGAGATTCGTAAAAGATTGCATGTATTACAGCAAATAAATCAATCTCAACGCACCGAAGAGGAAAATAAAGAATTAACGACTCTTACTAAGATAATGATTTTAAAGATGGTTGAAATGAGTTCAGCGAGGAGATTTACATGAAGAAGACAAAGGTCATATAGTTGATGATGTTGGTGTTATTGACCTTAGTTAGTCTTTATTTGTAAATAAATGGAGGAGAGAGTGAAGGCATTCCTAAGGATTCTTTGTTTTAAAAATTAAGATAGAAATGTATATGTTGAAAACCAAAAAGGTTTTGATACTCTGTCGGAATTTTTCTGATAAATAAATATGAGTTATTGTCTCAAATGTAAAAAGAAAACCAAATCTAAAAATATCTCTTATGTTAAAGCTAAAAATAATAGAGTTTATCAAAAAGGAATACGTCAAGTGTGTGGCTCTAAAAAGTGCCAATTCATCTCTCCTAAAAGTGGAGGAGACATACAAAAGTTTCTGTCAGGAAGTAAATTTACAACAACTGGAATTCCTGTGGAACTACATCTACCTGGATATTCTTTCTGTGGTCCTGGAACAAAGCTGGATAAAAGATTAGATGAGGCTGACAATCCTAAACCTTGGTCTAAGCCTATAAATAGGGTTGATGAAGTGTGTATGAAGCATGATATTGCTTATGGGAATACCACTACATTGGATGAAAAACATGAAGCAGACAGAGAAATGTTGTATAATTTGTCCTTGATACGAAATCCTACATTGAGAGAGAAAGTCGATAGCTTTATTGTGAAAAAAATGATAAGTGCTAAATTGAAACTTGGTCTTGGTTATTCCCCAAAAAACTATTAAACTCCAATGATGTTATCAAGACTGAGGAGCTTTTGGCTAATGAATTACATAAACCTATAATCACAAAGTTTAAAAGAAGGAAAGTTTATTCTAAATACACCGACCACATATGGTCCGTTGATTTAATCGAACTAAATAATGATAAGGGATACAGGTATGCTTTAACCGTTATTGATTTGAGGAGTAGATTTGCTTGGGTTGTTCCTTTGAAAAACAAAAGGGGTAATACTCTTATGTTAGCTTTCAGTGGAATATTTAGTAAAAGTAAAAGAAAACCAAAGAAGTTATGGACTGACGAGGGAACAGAGTTCCATAACAAAATATTTATGAAATTTCTTAAGGGGGAGGGTATTAAATTATACAGCACCTTTAATGAAGGAAAGGCAGTTGTTATTGAGTGTTTTAATCGCACTGTTACATATTTAGGTGAATGTATGTAAATTACCATTCAGGTTGCTTATCCGTGTGTATTATATTAAGGGTTGTTGTGATGGGAGGGTCAGGAGCCCTTCGGAACCAGTGGCCGGAAACGGAAGTGGCCGGAAACGGAAGAAGAAAAGACACGAGGAGAGAAAAGGACGGTGCTTCTTCTTCCTCGCCCCGCGACGACGAGAAGGTGGAATCGACCTTACGCTGCGCGGAAAACGCGCCGTTGCGAAACGTCTGGCGAGAGGAGTTACCTGGGCGGTAAATACCTTTTGACACGTCCAGTCACCGTGAGTTCGTGCACGAAACCAAGCGTCCGGGACAGTTTGCCCCGTCTACAAAGACGCGTACGGGTCCGCACGTTGGGCCTCGCTCGCGTCGGAAGCCGCGCTGGGTTTTGCCCCGTCTACAAAGACGCGTACGGGTCCGCACGTTGGGCCTCGCTCGCGTCGGAAGCCGCGCTGGGTTTTTGCCCATCTACAAGGACGCGTAAGGGTCGCACTTGGGACCTCGCGCACGTTGGACGCCGCGCTGGGTTTGCCCCGTGGCTTGGCAAGGAGGTGCGCTGCAGCCGCGGCCCCAGTCCGAGACGGCACGTTTAGAGCACGTCCGCCCGGGGCTCGTTCAACCGCCCGTGTGCGGAGAGGAGAGACATTGACCACGGAGGGAGTCAGGAGTAGGGCTCACGTGAGGAATGTATAAGATTAAGATGGCCATCTTAGAGTTTGTGTAGAGGAGTTCACATGGTTGTAATATTGATTGTGCATTGTTGATGGTTGTTGATTGCTCAGTGAATATATTATTGATTATTCCGGATCCTTGGTGTGGGGTTTCTTCTTGACCGGAATTCATATTGATTGCGTTACGAAAGCGTATAAACCATATATAATTCTGGCGGGGTCCCTCCCACGGTCCGGGGGTCACCAAGACCAGGTAGTTACCGGGAGGACCACGTAACAGAATTGGGGGCTCGTCCAAATTACGATTTGCGGTTTCGCAATTGGGTCTACGTCCGGGATCTAAAAGTGTATAAAATAATAAAATAATAATATTTTTGGTAATTAAAATTTATTAATTAATTATTAATTGGTAATATTTTTTTTGAGAAATTGGGGAAAGTCTTGGGGTGAAGGTTAACAGGTGTTAACGATAGGCACCATGGCGTTTGTGGCACAGAACTTTGGGGTAACCCCGAGTGAGGCACAGTTCCGAGCGTTGCTAAAGTCGGATCTCTTGAAATTGGCCAAACATTTTAACTTGGAGGTCCGAACTAATTTGAGGAAGGCAGAGTTGCAGGCCACGGTGATACAATCTATGGTGGGATTAGGAACATGGGACGAGTTAGCCTGGGAGTGGCTACCCGAAGAACCAGAAGACGTGGAGCTCCGGAAACTGGAGTTGCAATTACGGAGCCAGGAACGGATCAAAGAAGAAGAAAGGAAAGCAGAAGAGAGAAGAGAAGAGAAGCAAGCAGAGGAAAGGAGAGTGGAACGAGAACTCCAGGAAAGGTTAAAAGAAGAAGAAAGGAAAGCAGAAGAGAGGAGAGAAGAGAAACAAGCAGAGGAAAGGAGAGTGGAACGAGAACTCCAGGAAAGGTTAGCAGAAGAAGAAAGGAAAGCAGAAAAGGAAAGAGCAGAAGAAGAAAGGAAAGCAGAAAAGGAAAGAGCAGAAGAAGAAAGGAAAGCAGAAAAGGAAAGAGCAGAAGAAGAAAGGAAAGCAGAAAAGGAAAGAGCAGAAGAAGAAAGGAAAGCAGAGGAGAGGAGAGAAGAGAAACAAGCAGAGGAAAGGAGAGTGGAAAGAGAACTCCAGGAAAGAAGAGAAAAGGAACAAGCAGAGGAAAGGAGAGCTGCAAGGGACCTCGAAGCAGAGGAGAGAAAAGCGGAAAGGGAATTAAAGGAACGTGACATGCAGCTTCAGCAAGAAATCAAATTCAAGGAGCTGGAGTTAATGAGAGAACGGGGAGAGGCACCACCCTTGCTGACGGGGTCGACACCTAACCAGAAAACCTGGGATGTGGGCAGACATGTGAGGCTGGTTCCACCGTTCAGTGAAAAAGAAGTCGCGAAATTTTTTCCACACTTTGAGAAAGTGGCTCGACAATTAAACTGGCCGGAGGAGGCATGGACCATACTCGTGCAAAGTGTGCTGGTGGGGAAAGCTCAGGAAATTTATTCGGCGCTACCAATGGACCAATGTGCAGATTATGAGGTACTGAAGAAGCACATCCTCAAAGCCTATGAGTTGGTTCCGGAAGCTTACAGGCAAAAATTCAGGAATGCCAGGAAGAGGGAGAGTGAGACCCATGTGGAGTTTGCCAGAGTGAAAGAAAACATGTTTGATCGGTGGTGTGAGTCAAAAGGAGTCGGGAAAGACTTCGAAACATTGCGGGACTTGATCCTGGTGGAGGAATTCCAGCAGTGTGTCCACGAGGACATCAAAGTGTACCTGCAGGAAAAGAAAGTACCGAAGTTGTGGGACGCAGCCACCATGGCAGATGATTATGCCTTAACCCACCGAATAGGGGTCCACGAACCTAACTCCTCGCCTAGATCTCCGCAGGGGAGGTGGGGAACAGCAGGTGCGGAGAACGACCATACATGGCGGCGGCCTCGAGATGATTATGGGGACAACTATGATACCCCACCGGTTCGAAATCAGAGGGATGCGGGCCCAAGACAAACTTATAGTTCGGGGGGCCCGAGGCAGACCCCGAGTTTTTCCTCCGGGCCTACTTGCGCGTTTTGCAAAAAACCTGGACACTTGATGTCCAGTTGTTACCTCATGAAAAGGGACAACCCAGAGCGGAGTCCGACTATTACAACTCCGAATGCGATGGCTAGCGTAAGAAATCGCCATCAAGAGGGTTACCAACCATTTATTTCCGAGGGGTTTGTGTCACTGGATGGAGCCTCGACTAACCGGAGACCGGTTAGGATATTGAGAGACACAGGGGCCCATCAATCTTTAATGCTTGAAGGCATTTTGCCATGGTCCGAGGAGACGGCAACGGGGGATGGTGTTCGTTTACAGGGGATCGGGGGCGGTGTTAGTGCTCCCCTTCAGGTCATCCAGTTGGAGTCCGATTTGGTGTCAGGACCGGTCACCGTCGGTTTACAAGCCACGTTTCCTGTAGAGGGTGTATCTGTGGTTCTCGGGAATGATTTGGCCGGGGGTCAAGTTTATGGTAACCTGAGGGTTGATAAAGAGCCCAGCAGGGAAAATAACACCACACCAGCTCGGGATGGTGACAAAAGTGCCAAGTTATTTGTAGGGGGACTGAACTTCAAAACAGAGGAAGAAGTTCTGACCTCTGTCTTCAACAGATATGGGCCGCTGGTGGAAGTGCGGTTGGTAAGAGACTGGGAAACGCAACAGTCAAGAGGGTTCGGCTTTGTCACGTTTGCCAGCACAAAAGACGCCAGAGAGGCAGAGAAGAATTGGAATGGCAAGGATTTGGAGGGTCGGACCATAACAGTAGGGAAGGCATTTCGTAGGCGTCGAGAGGTCTACAGGAGAGGACAACTGGGCGGTAGTTTTGGTGGTGGCCGCAGTCAATATTATTATGGAGGCTCCCTGAGTTACGGCCGCTCCCGAAGGAAGAATTGGCAAAGTAGTGGCCGAGAAGAAGACCGGTATTCAGGGGACTACAGGGACCAGTGGTCCCACCCTAATTATTAGGGACGTTCTGAGAAGTTGAAGCACTGAAGGCGGCGGAGCCACCGAGCCAAGATTCCTACACGAATTAACCGTGAACGCCGTTCCTCAAGGCGCCCAGGTAGAGAACTTTCCTGCACGGACTAACCGTGAACTCCACGTTCCTCAAGGCGCCCATGTAGAGAACTTTCCTGCACGGACTAACCGTGAACTCCGCGTTCCTAAAGGCATCCATGTAGTGAATACTCGGCTTGGCCTCCCGGAAAAGTGCTATCGAGTGGCTTAACTGGCTTTATTTTTAAGTGATAACTGTGCCCAGGGGGAACTGATAATGTGGGGGGGTTGAGTGATCTGGTTTGTTTCTCCAAATTGGCCGGCAAAGAAAGTTTTCGCTGGGTTCAAACTTTCTTTCTTGAAGGGGGGGAGTGTTACATATTTAGGTGAATGTATGTAAATTACCATTCAGGTTGCTTATCCGTGTGTATTATATTAAGGGTTGTTGTGATGGGAGGGTCAGGAGCCCTTCGGAACCAGTGGCCGGAAACGGAAGTGGCCGGAAACGGAAGAAGAAAAGACACGAGGAGAGAAAAGGACGGTGCTTCTTCTTCCTCGCCCCGCGACGACGAGAAGGTGGAATCGACCTTACGCTGCGCGGAAAACGCGCCGTTGCGAAACGTCTGGCGAGAGGAGTTACCTGGGCGGTAAATACCTTTTGACACGTCCAGTCACCGTGAGTTCGTGCACGAAACCAAGCGTCCGGGACAGTTTGCCCCGTCTACAAAGACGCGTACGGGTCCGCACGTTGGGCCTCGCTCGCGTCGGAAGCCGCGCTGGGTTTTGCCCCGTCTACAAAGACGCGTACGGGTCCGCACGTTGGGCCTCGCTCGCGTCGGAAGCCGCGCTGGGTTTTTGCCCATCTACAAGGACGCGTAAGGGTCGCACTTGGGACCTCGCGCACGTTGGACGCCGCGCTGGGTTTGCCCCGTGGCTTGGCAAGGAGGTGCGCTGCAGCCGCGGCCCCAGTCCGAGACGGCACGTTTAGAGCACGTCCGCCCGGGGCTCGTTCAACCGCCCGTGTGCGGAGAGGAGAGACATTGACCACGGAGGGAGTCAGGAGTAGGGCTCACGTGAGGAATGTATAAGATTAAGATGGCCATCTTAGAGTTTGTGTAGAGGAGTTCACATGGTTGTAATATTGATTGTGCATTGTTGATGGTTGTTGATTGCTCAGTGAATATATTATTGATTATTCCGGATCCTTGGTGTGGGGTTTCTTCTTGACCGGAATTCATATTGATTGCGTTACGAAAGCGTATAAACCATATATAATTCTGGCGGGGTCCCTCCCACGGTCCGGGGGTCACCAAGACCAGGTAGTTACCGGGAGGACCACGTAACAGCACTTTGAAAGAGAGACTATATAAAAAATTCACACAACTCGGTTCTCAACAATGGGTATATTTAATTCAGAATATTGTAGATAATTACAATAATACAGTTCATTCATCAACAAAATCAAAATCATCGGAAACATTTACAAAATTAAAATATGAAAAGGAGATTAATTTGAGAAAGCCCAAGTTCAAAGTTGGTGATATTGTAAGAATATACAGATGGAAAAGCCATTTTGAGAAAGGTTATACAAAAAAATGGACTAATGAATTATTTAAAATTGTTGATGTAATGGATACAGTCCCTTGGACTTACAAATTATATGATATGAATGGGGAAGAAATCTTGGGTTCATTTTACTCACAAGAATTACAAAAAACAAAACTGATAAGCCATTAAACAACAACCATCCATACTTTTATCTACCCCACCCAGATTAGTTCATTTAATTACTAGACTAAAGAGTGGAGGTGTAATCAACCTTGGTATATAAATGGAAAACATAACGAATGTGAAAAATATCAAATAGGTATAATTGAAAAGGCAACTGGTAAAAAAGTTCACAAAACAAATAAGAGAATTAATTTAAATACCGGTGAGTTGGGCAAAAAAGATGGAAATATTTTTGAGTGGACGGAAAACTTTGATGGTTGTCAGGAAAATATATACTTTAATTTTAAAATGGTGTGTGGCACTGGAGGCGCTCAAACAAGAACATTGAGGGAGGTTTATCATTTTATCTTAGCTCAGTTAAAATATCTTGATAAAGAACCAAACTCAAACATCTTCTTTGTTAATATATTAGATGGTGATGGTAGTGGTAAGAGAATTAAATTATTTCCTACACATAAACAAATATTTGTAGGATCATTGTTTGAGTGGTCTACTCGGGATCATTGATATTAAGAGAGTGAGAGGGAGCAAATATTCGTAGGATCATTGTTTGAGTGGTCTAATGAACAACATTGAGGATAGGTGCTATAGCTAGTATGTCAAAAGGCCAAAAGGTTCGTAAAGAACAGGGTGGGAGAAATAGAGGTGTTTAGGGGAAATGAGGGTGAGAGAAAAATTAACATGTAAGTCAATGGGAAAATGAGGGTGGTCCAGGAACAACATTATTATCCTACTGTGGGGGGTGTCTGACTTTTGTGTCCTCTTCAGCATGCTCCAATTAAATCAGGAGATTGACTTGGCAAGTCTAAAACCTTCCATTTTTTCTTCTGATGAACTCCTTGGTTGCGTTGTCAGTGTGTTTTGATTCATTGTCTTGCTGCATGGTGAAGCTCGCCCAATAAGGTTGGATGCATTTGCTTGTACATAAACTGATAAAATGTTTCTGTACACTTCTGAATTCATTCTGCTGCTGCCATCATTAGTTCCATCATTGATAAAGACGAGTGAGCCAGTTCCAGAGGCAGTCATGCAAGCCCAAGCCATGACACGACCTTCACCATGCTTCACAGATTATGTAATATGGTTTCGTTCATTTTCAGTTTTATCACTTTGGTGAAGACTTGCTTTGGTCTCATCTGCCCATAAAACTTTGTCCCAGAACTCGATTGGCTCAACTCCGTAATTCTTGGCAAATTCGAATCTGGCCTTTCTATGTATAGCTCACCTGGATTTTAGTCCGGTGAGCTTGTGCGATCGAGCAGTGTTTGTAGGTAAGTCAGTCAGTGAGTGAGTGAGTGAGTGTCAGTAAACACTTCAGTCATTATCGCTTGAACCAAACACAATTTTGATGCTGAATACTATTACGTTTATGGGGGTAGGCAATGGAATACCTTAGTCCAGGTAGATTGTATAGGGTAGTGTGCTCAGAATGTCATGAAGAAGAAGAAACCCTCTTGTAACTAAGTCAGCCCGCATGTCCGGTAAGATCGTATATGTGTCTCCATGCGAGGAGTGGAGCTATGCTAATTAGTTAGGGTATAAGGTAACTTTCCCTGTGTGAAGTTGCCTCTGTGGTTTTCCCCTTTGTTCCTTATGACATGCGCAACACCAGCCATGCATTCCGCACCTACACTAAATAACATAACTGCCAACAGGATCCGGACATTCGACTACCACTGACGCCACCAGCCGAGTCATCGCAAGGGACGGCAAAGGGGACCGTGGGCCCCGCCCCGAGAGGTGATGATTGGTCGTGGCCATGGAGCGATGCGATGGCACTCGTTGGTTGGCGCGCGACGTCACAACAGAACATTCCAGCACGAGGGACAAAAAGACAGAGCACTGCCATTTTCGCTCTCTTGGTTTGTGGGTGGTATCACAAGCGGTCACGGTTCATTTGCTCTCCTTTCTTTCTTTCTTTCTCTCTTTCTCTCCCTTTCTCTCCCCCCCCCCCCCCCCCCCCCCTCCTCTCTCTCTCTGGGCTTGGCCGTAGGTCATCGCATTCGTGCTCTCTCTCTGTTCCTGGCTGGGTAGAAGGCGGACGCATCCTTCTCTCTGATCCCGGTGGTGTTGGCTTCATGACAGCTGTGTTCCATGGCGTGTGCGACTGAGAAACCTCGGCGCTTTGTGGAGCGTGGGATGGCGGAGGAGAGAGCTTTGGCTGCCTCACGCGAGCGGCTGGCGGCGGCGCGAGTTCGCGTCGTTGTGCGTTTCCCGCGCAAGGACTCAGGGGACCCGTTTGGTGGCCAGCGGGGTTAGGGGACTACTTGAGGAGACCAGAGCGGAGTAGCAGGCAGGCAAACGCACCACACACATTTTTACTTTTGTTTATTTCTCCCTGTGTCTGTATTTGAGTCCGTGCGGAGATGTCCAAATTTAGGAATTTAGTGTTACCTTTTTATCGTATAATCCTGGCATTTCTTTTATTTAACCCTTTATTTGTTGAATTTCAATTCCTTGTCTGTCCTGTTTATCTGTCATGGGTTTGAGGACGCCCAAGTGAAACCTGTACAGGTCAGCCTTGTCAGCCTTGTCACCACCCCCCAGCACGTGTAAAAGGCACCACCATAGTTTGGGTGAGCGCCTCGGAGTTAAAGTTTGGTTGGCCATCCGTCACCCAGGGGTGCTAATCCTGGGGACGCGACAATACATATTTACGTATATGCTGAATACCTTTTAAAAGAACCTTGCTACAAAACGCCTATTGTGCATTTTATGGGAGGCACACATACCTCTGCGCAGTAGGACAGGATGAAGTTGATAACCACCATCAGGAGAATGCAAAGACGCCATGTTAAAGGGAGACACACCAACTGAAAACATCAAAGCAGTGTCACAAACTTAAACAAGCGCCAAGGGTCATTCAGGGATGTTAAAGGGCAAAAGTCAAAATACGAGTCACTTATGATTGTCAATTTGGGTGATACTGATAATTACATTTCCTTTGGCATAATGTTAAAAAAAAAAATCACATCAAGTTTGTATTCATTAAAAAAATTGCACCGGATTTCAAAATGGTAAGAGCAAACTGAAAAGGAGAAAATATCAGATGCAATAGATTACTTTGCTCACACTCAGCCATACCAGTTCAAGGCCGTCTAATTGTCTGGTGCAGAGAAGCATGCTGGTCATTGTGGTAGGAGGCTGATTGGATAACGAGATGGCATACTCACCATTGATCCCTTCAGTGATTCTGGGTCCAACTATAAACTGTCATCTGCTGCTTTAAAAGCAGGACTTTGTGATTCCGAGTACATTAATCTGGCCGTCACATTTGTATGTGTTTTTGGACATTAAATATCACATCTTACCTTTTGAGAAAGAGTCAGCCATTTATTGCATCTTTGTTCAAAAAAATATAATTGTGCGGGTGCATGCGTGTCCAGGCCAAACATTTTTACAATGTGAACCTTTTCATTAAAATTTCAACAACCCTTTATTATGAGAATATGGAGAAAACTAATGAAGAATTGGGCCAAAATGTCAACAGGCAAAGGCAGAGTAAGTATAAATATCCCATGTTAGCCCGGCGGCTGCATAGCTGCCCTAGAGGCAAGAGACTGCTGGGTTTTTTTCACCTTGGAGATGAGTTCCAGGAAAGTGGTTGCTAGGAGAAAAGCGTTACAACATGGAAGCCCCTATAAACTGTTTATTTGTCAGGAGGTAAAACGATCAAAAGTGTTCAGCACTTCTTCGGTAAGCGCAGAGTGATAATAATAACGATAACTAGAGCGACACTCCGTAGAACACCAGCTGAGCAGTTTTATGTTTTGTATCCAACTGATAGTCTGCACACGGACAGGACGGAACTCTTAACAAAAATCTAATCGGCTTGTTCTTGTCATGGGCTAACCCCCGCTCTAGCAGGGAAAATGGCCTTAACATGGCTGTTGTTGTGTGTTGTTGTTCTTGTCACGCACCCATCTCATTCATCAAGTGTTGTCATAACCCGTCCACAACATTTTGAAATATCGTGCTACATATCGTTTTGGGTCCAATCTCTCAATGGTGAAAAATCAATAAAATGCTACTATCCAGATCCAAATCTTCACCAAAATCGAACAAATCAGTAGGGTTTTTTTTTTACACCCAACAGCTCCACGATGTTTCGTCCGAATCCGTCCATAACTTTTGAGATATTTTGCTCACAGACAGACAGACATGTGAAGACATTACCTCCATCCACCTTCGGTGGCGGAGGTAATAATACGACGCGAATGCGTCGATGGACAATATATGCCTTTGTCCACGTTACATCGTAACCCATTATTATGTTTACAACAACAAACAACATGCATTTTAAAGGCCATTTTCCCTACTAGAGCGGGGGTTAGCCTTGCGGTCCCCATGACAATCTTCTCCATTTTGCCCTATTTTCTGCATCTCTCCTTGTTAACCCCCTTGCCCGCATTTCTTCTTCCACCATCTTTAGCCAAGTCTTTCTCGGTCTTCCCCATCCTCTACTTCCTTCTACATGCATTTCCATCACTCTTCTCAACCAGTCACTTTCATCCTTCCTCAACACATGACCAAACCATCTCAACCTGTTCCTCTTCACAGCATCAATCACAGGCTATATTCCCATCATCTTTCGCAATTCATCATTTGTCTTCCTCTCTCTCAACGATATTCCGCACATCCGTCGAACCATTCGCATTTCCACCCTTTCCAACCTTAGTTGCTGCTCTACGTTCATTACCCATGTCTCGCTCCAATAAATCACAACAATTCTCACACATGCAGCAAATTGCAGCATACACCTTTCCCTTCAGCATCAACGACACTCCCCTCATCATCAGCACGCCACTCAGTTCCCGAAACTTCTTCCATGCACATTTCACTCCAGCAACCGTTGCCGAGTCTGATCCACCTTCTCCATTCAGCATGTCTCCGAGGTAGCAAAATGTTTTCACACCTTCCAGCTTCACGCCGTCTCCAAGATCCAACTCAACATTTCCTCCATCTGCAGCTCCCTCTGTGCACACCTTACATTTGAATGTAGCTGCCACACTGGTTAATGACCCTCTCAGACCACTACATTTTTGATGAACCCACTCAGCGCACATTGTACATTGAATGGAGTTCACTCCGACACCCTTCCTACACACAGCACAGGGCCACTTCCCAGTTCTTTCCACCTCATCACATGCTTTACCACTTGCCATCACCTTCGTCTTTCCGATATTCACCTTCAGACCCTTTGTCTCCATACATTCCTTCCACTTGTTCATCTTTTCCTTCAGTCCATCCATACTTTCCGCAATCAACACCAGATCATCTGCATGCAACAACTCCCACGGTAAACCCTCCTTTGCGTTCTGAGCCAGCACCTCCATCACAGCTACAAATAATAGTGGACTTAGTACCGACCCCTGATGCACTCCCACCTTCACCTCAAACTCACCACTGTTCCCAACCTTCGTCCTTACAGCTGTGCGCTCTTTTGTTCATTGCCATCACTAGTCTGATCAACCATTCCTCCACTCCTAACTTCCTCAATGCCCATGTCAATACTTTGCGTGGAACCCTATCGAATGCTTTCTCCAGATCAACAAACCCAAGAAACAACCTCTTCCTCTTCTCCATGTACTTCTCCTGCAACTGCCTCACAATGAAAAGCGTGTCTGTCGTTCCTCTTCCTGGCATAAATCCAAACTGCATTTCGTCAATCTTCACTTTCTTCCTTATCCTCCTCTCCAACACCATTTCCAATACCTTCATTCCATGCTCCAATAACTTTATCGCTCGGTACGAGCCACACTCCAGAGGGTCACCTTTCCCCTTGTATAGAGGGACAAGGGTACTCAGTTCCCAATCCACTGGAATGCGGCCTTCTTTCACCACCAGATTACAGATCTCTGTCATTCTCTTCACACCCCAACTTCCTGCTGCCTTCAACATATCTCCCACAACTCCCGTCGGCCCTCCCGCTTTTCTACCCTTCATTGCTTTTATCGTTTCCTCAACTTCCTTCTCAGTTATCTTCTCTGCCGGTCCTAAAACTGGGTTACTCTCTATGTTGCTATCCCATTCATTCTCTGTATTCAACAGCATTTCCATATATCTTTTCCATCTTCCTTTAATTCCATCTGGGTCGACAACGATTTGTCCCACTTCATCCTTCAAGCAACTCACCCCCATCACATCACACCTCTCTTTTGCTATCTGCTTTGCAATCCTGAATACTGCTTTCTGACCCTCTTCCGAATCCAAGCGTTCTCCGAACATTTTCCTACATGCCTCCTGCGCCTTTGCTACCTCTTTCTTTGCAGCCTTCCTGGCTGCCTTATAACTTTCATGCTCTGCTGTTTCTGCTCCCGTACCCTTCGCCTTCTGCCACTCCTTGAACTTCTTCCTCTTCTCGTCAATCCTCTTTCCAACTTCATCATCCCACCACCATGTTTCCCAGTGCCTCGGTGGTCCTTTTGTCCATCCACATACCTCACCAACGGCTCCCAACAGACTAGCTTTCATTGACATCCAACCACTTTCAAGCTCAACCACATCATCCTCGACCCTACTCAGCCTCTCTTGTAATGCCTCCCTTACTGTCACCTCTTTCAACCTCCACACCTTCATTCTCGGTTGGTACTTCACCCGCCGAGCTCTCCTCGCTCCTTTCACCCTTATGTCGCAGACAACCAAGTGGTGCTGTGAAACAGCCTCCTCCCCCGGGATCACCTTTGTGTCTCGGAGGTGCCCCCTATCTCGCCTACGCACCATCGGGTAGTCAACGGTTGTCGTCGACCCACCTGACGTGTATGTAACAAGCTTATTATCCTCTTTCTGGAACTGAGTATTACAAATCAACAAATCAGCTCCATCAGCAAACTCCAAAATCCTTTCACCTTCTCCATTTCTCACACCATATCCATAACCCCCATGAACTCCGTCAAAACCATCCATACTCCTTCCCACATGTCCATTTAGGTCTCCACCTACCACAACAACTTCATCTTTCACGTTTTCCATCAGCTTCTCTATAGCACACCAGAACTTGTCCTTCTCTTCATCGCTCCGACCAACCTGCGGAGCATATCCATCCCGAGATGATGTTCACCAAGAGCTTTCCAATCATCATTTTCACCATCATCAACCTATCACTCACTCTAGTCACACTCACCACACTGTCTACAAACCCCTCAGAAAACAGGACACCAACACCATTCACGCCCTCCGGGCACCCTTGCCACCCAAACTTGTATTTCTGTCCCTGCCTACCCTTCACCATTCTCACACCACTTCCCTTCCATCTCGTCTCTTGCACACAACATATGTCCACTCTTCTTCTGACCAATACTTCCACCACTTCTCCTGATCTCCCTGTCATTGTCCCTACATTCCATGTCCCAAACCTCAGAAACCGATCTCCACTTAGGGCTGTACCCTGCCCATATGTAATTGTAGTTGTCATGGTTCTCTTTTTTTTTAAATTATGTTTATAACCCATTATTATGTTTGATCTCAATGAATTGTCACCTGAAAAATTAAGTGACATGAGAGAGAAAAGATAAATAGAAGAGACCTCAGATGTTTCTAACTCGTTATGGCCAGCAAAACCATTCCAAAAGGGCACATGACCTTTCACCTTTGACCAAATGAACGCCAAAAATGAATCGGTTCATCTTTGTATTACAGTTTATACTTCTGCAAAGTTTGGTTGAAATCCTTTTGGTGGTTTACAAGTTACCAAAGTAAGAGATTTTCATTTAAACGCTGTGTGACCTCCGACATTTTTAACCCAATATGTTAGATGTAACAAGTTAATCTTTGTATTGCAGTCCAAACTTATGCAAAGTATGGTTGAAATCCCTTCAGCAGTTCAGGAGTTATTATGGTATCAAAAAATGTGCCTTCTGGCAGACAGCCCAAAAACAGTGCCTTCGGCCTTCGGCTGCAGAAGTATAAAACACCTGCGGCATGCTCTTTTATAAGTCATATTCCCCGACAGAATTGATGCAAATTGGCTTTCACATTCAATATTTACAAATCAGAAACAGGTCATAGATAACTGTGGGTATAAAAAAATAAATCAAGAATATGGGAGTGGAACATGCTTTGTAAAAGAGTGAGGCAGATAAAAGCAAGGTAGATACACCAACTATGTAAACAGCGTTGCACAAGGTAACAAGAAAGTAGAGAGAAGTAACCAAAATGCAAATAAAACAGAAATACAGTATACCATGGCTTTGAAACAAGACATTATGAAAGAAAAGCAAAAAAAAGGGAGAACTTAACCCAGAAACGGTATCATGTGGCTCCTGTCAACTCACCTCAAAGAAGTGGCTCAGAAATTCAGAGTGTAAGAAGAGCAAAATTAAGATGATGGTCGGCAGCATGAGCAGAACAAATAGGAAGATACCTGGAACAACACCACCATGGCATTATGAATCATTGCTTAAAAAAACTTCATACAACATGTTACCCCACACATTGTTCACATGTATACTGCACTTAAATTTGTAGAAAGTAATTATTTTAAAGATCGTTAAAAAACATTCCGGAAGTTTAGCGCTACTGAAGCAGTGAAGCAGTCTTAAGAACTACCCTCATTTAACATGGACAAGTATAGTAAACCCACAAATATCATAAGTTATCGTGGGTTGTGACCAATCACAGGCAACCTCCTTAGCACCGAATTGGCAACCCCAGGGTCTACTTTCAACCAATTGCACCACAATAGCTTTCTCTTTTGTTGAGGCATTTGTTGTTTCTAACGCACCATTAATAATGGAATGGTGCCAAAGTGTAAAACGATAGACAAACGTGATTGTTTTTATTTTATTACCTCCGTGACCGAAGGTGGATGGAGGTTAAGTTTTCACCCCTGTCTGTTTGTTTGTTTGTTTGTGAACAAGATATCTCAAAAAGTTGTGGACGGATTCAGACGAAATTGGGCAGAGATGGGCGTATGTGACAAGGTGACAAGGTGGTTGGTTAGGTGACAAGAACAAGCTGATTCGATTTTGGTTCAGGTCCGAATCCAGATCCGGCCAATCAGTGGGATACAAAACAAACTTTTCAGCCTGGCAGAGGTATGCGCTCCACCGAGTGCCGTTCGAGTTTATTTGCTGGTTTACAGAGCTGCAGAATGATTTATAAAAGAAACCGACAGATTACAAAGGAAAGCTTTTTGAGAGATTAATATTTGAGGAATGATGGGGATGATGAACAAGTTTAATCTGCTTCTGAACAATCTTTCAATGCAGCAGGACACTTCATCACAAAGCCGATTTATATTTATTTTAATTGTTTGTTTCAATTGCAATGTATTTATTTTTGACCACCGCCAACCTTGCTCTATATTTTCTTGAAGCCCAGGAACCTAACCCATTATTCCCATAAGACATCGGTTTTATCTGTCATGGTTGTATCTGTCATAATCACATTTCCAAGCTGGCCTCCAAAGCCAGTCGCCGACTGGGCATCCTCTGTCGTGTGAAGTCCTTCCTTGGCACACCTGACCTCCTCACCACATACAAGGCTTTCATCCGCAGCTCAATGGAATACTGCTCTCCGCTCTGGGCCGGTGCTCCTGCCTCACACCTAGTTCGTCTTCACGCGGTTGAAACCAAAGCTTTCAGAATCATTGGAATCTCCTGCGATGAAGCTAACTCCGAGGGCCTTTCACTCACTCACCGCAGGCAAGTTGGTGGTCTTTCTGTCTTCTACCGACTCCTCTCCGGCCTATCTCCCCCAGCTCTCTCTGTGCTCTGTCCCCCAAATATTCCTACAGGTCACACAAGATCTGCCTGCAACCCTCTTATGGTTAAATTGCCAAAATCAAGACTCTCTGCTCACCTTCACTCTTTCATTCCTCTTTTCTCCTGCCTCTGGAACAAACTCCCCCACTCTCTTCAATCCCACTCCTCCCTCCAGGTCTTTAAAACATCTGTTCACCACCATCTCTTATCTTCCCCCATCCAAAGCATTGATCTTTTCTACCCCCGCTAATTCACCTCAGATCCACTTTTCTGAAATACCAACTTCTTTCCGGGAAGTCCTTGAAGTGTCCATGTGTTTTATACTTCTCCCACCCCCCCCCCCCCCTTTCCCTCACCTCCTCCCCACAAGCCCTCTCCCTCCCACAGATATCCTGATGTCCCTGCTCTCAAATGTTGTGTTTGTGTGCTTCACCCTCTCTCCCCATCTTGTCTACCGCTCCCCTTATTATGTTTTATGTGTCTGTTTGATTTTTTTGTTTGATTAATGTTAGCTCTTTCACGAGCCTCGATCTTGCATACAAAAAAAAAGAAAAAAGAAAAAAAAATGGTTTTGAATATCATGGCATTGTCCAGGAACGTAACCCCATGGTATTTAAGTGTTCTCTATACTGCAAAACTGCATTCCAGGAAGTAATAAGAAGGCGATTTGTGTTCTACAGTGTTTCAGCATATAATTTTATATAAATAAGGTGATAATAAATTAATAATAACGAGAACTGCCACTTTAAAACTGCTGGCAGGGATGACCGGTTTACTCGCACCCACTTTTGATACAACCCCACTTTTGATACAACCCCACTTTCATTGGACATGCTTTGACACAACCGCCTTGGATACAACCCCGACACACACACACACACACACACACACCCCTCCCCCCACACGCACATCCCTCCAAACACACACACACCCCTCCCCCCACACGCACATCCCTCCAAACACACACACACACACACACACACACACACACACACACACACACCAACCCCCCCCCCCCCCACACACACACACACACACATCCCTCCCCCCCCAAACACACACACACATCCCCTCCTACACACACACATACACACACACACACACACACACACACACACACACACACACACACACACATCCCTCCTACACACACACACACACACACACACACACACACCCCACCCCCCAACACACACACACACACAAACACCCCCACACCCACACC
This sequence comes from Myxine glutinosa, assembly GCF_964187855.1. Taxonomy (NCBI): domain Eukaryota; kingdom Metazoa; phylum Chordata; class Myxini; order Myxiniformes; family Myxinidae; genus Myxine; species Myxine glutinosa. Next base: position 251,996,467 of record NC_136262.1, read on the forward strand.
CCTCTCCCCACACGCACACACATATCCAGACAAACGCACATCCCCCCACCCCCCACTCCCCAAGACACATCCCCCCACACCCCCCCCCCATACCCCCCAACCACCCCACACACACACACACACACATTCCCCCTACCCCCCCCCCCCCCCCACACACACACACACACACACACACACACACACACACACACACACACACACACACACACACACACACACACACACACACACACACACACACACACACACACACACACACACACACACACACACACACACACACACACACACACACACACACCCCCAACCCCTAACACACACAAATACCCCCACACCCCTCCCCCCACACACACACCCCTCCACACATACACACACCCCTCCACACACACATCCAACCCTCCCTCCTCCACACGTACACCCCAAGCCCCCCCCCACCCTCCACCCTCCACACACACACATATCCACCCAACCCCCCTACCCCCCACACCCACATCCACACACACGCACATCCACACAAACACACATCCACCCACCCCCAACACACACACACCCCACCACACACACACACACACACACACACACACACACACACACACACACACACACACACACACACACACATACACACACACACACACACACACACACACCACACACCCCCCCTCCCCCCACACACACACCCCTCCACACAAACACACACACACATCCACCCCCCCCCCCACACACACACATATCCACCCCCCCCCCTCCCACACATATCCCCCCCTCCCCCCACCCACCCACACACACAGACATCCACACACACACACACACACACACACACACACACACACACAGCCCTCCATACACACACACACACACACATCCAACCCCCCCCCCCCTCCTCCACATGAACACATATCCATCCCTCCCCCCCCCCCCCCCCCCCCACACACACATCGCCACACAAACACATCCCCACACAAACACACACACATCCCCAGACCCCCCCCCCCCCCCCCCCCCACACACACACCCTCCTCCCCACCACACACACACACACACACACACACACACACACACACACACACACACACACACACACACACACACACACACACACACACACACACACACACACACACACACACACACACACACACACACACACACACCCATCCCATCCCTAACACAGACACACACACCCCATCCCTAACACACACATGCACACACACCAACCCCCCCACCCCCCACACACACACACATCCCCCCCCACCCCACACCCCACACCCACATCCACACGTCAATCCATGCACTGATTGCAGAAAAAGCGATTTTTAAAAGAAAATTAACCTGTGAAATTGCAGAGACAGAATTATTTATTTTATCTGAGAAGCCAAACGAGGTTTCTTCTTCTTTAGTTTCTCACAACTTTGTGTGAAATGCGATCGAGTTAAAAAAAAGTCAGAATTTGACCAAATCTGTTTCATTCGTTTGTTAATATACCTCTTCTATTGACAAATCTTCAATTATAATTTTATTTGAGGTTCAAATGACCGCGGGAGATCGTGTGATGGTGAATACGTCCTGGAAGGACAAAATGGTGCGTTTCTTCTTCTTTCAACAATAAAGACATAGCTTCGAGACCGTACATCCAATCACCCTGAAATTTTGCACACTTGTTCTGCTTGATGAGATCTACATTGCATTAAAATTCAAGTCGATCCATGCAGTGGTTCAGGAGTTAGAAGCTTTTTAAAATTTTCCTTCCATTATTTATTGCGGCCAAACCATGTGACTTATCAAAACGTCTCAAGTAACATTGAAACATCCCCCCATGAGGAACATTTGTGTCAAGTTTCCACTCGATATCTTCACAAATTATGGAGGTGATACCATTTATAGTTTGAGCTTTAAAACGTCATAACTCTGAAACCAAGAAACCATGTGTCGGATGACATCGTGCTCGGAGGCGTTTTTTGTTCGTCATGGGTGTGCGAATGCGCATGCCGAGTTTGGGCTCGATCCGTTCAGCCGTTGCGGAGAAAAAGGGTTTTTTGTGTTTTTTCACGAAAAACAAGATGACGGCCGAACCATGTGACGTATGATTTCGAAATTTTTTCCATTCTGAGTTTTTTTAACTAAGCAACTGGGAAAAAAAATCTCATTTTCGGGGGAGAAAAAATATTGTTTGACGAATTCTAACCTCTTAACGTTAGCATTTTTAATATACTCGATACACATGTCTTTTGTTCCCATTGAAGAGTTCTTCAGAATGAGCCATTCCTCAAATTTTTCCATTGAGCCGTTTCGGAGATACAGAGGGGCAAAGTTGAATGTGTTTTACAAGATGGCGCCCATACCACGTGACCTATGACGCCATAATTAGCATTAAAAATTCACAGAGCCGAGTCCATCATTTGATGAAAATTTCCTGTCAATCCGACCAGCGGTTTCTGAGAACATTAATTATGAAGTTTTCGGAGGTGCAAAATAGGGCGGAAGAATAATATAATAATAAGAAAAACTCTAGCAGTAATAATAGGTCACTCTCCATTTCATGGAGTAAACCTAATTATAAATAAAGTAGTTCCGGAATTTAGCACCGTTAGCACGGTGTCTATTATACCACCCTCACACATTCATTTTTGTGCCTGTTGTACGTGTCCTTTTGTAAAGTCCGTACTAAACACTGATAATGTGTACAACAACAACAACATGCATTTTAAGGCCATTTTCCCTGCTAGAGCGGGGTTAGCCTTGCAGTCCCCATGACAATCTTCTCCATCTTGCCCTATTTTCTGCATCTCTCCTTGTTAACCCCCTTGCCTGCATTTCTTCTTCCACCATCTTCAGCCAAGTCTCAAACTGAACTCTCAAACCTGTCTCCTTCCTCCAAATCCTGGTGGCGTCTGGTCAAATCCGTTTCTGGTGTTTGTTCCCCCTCCATCCCCTCCCTTACCTCAAATGGCCACACAGTTGACATCGCACGTGACAAAGCCGAATGCCTCAACTCTGTGTTCGCCTCAAAATCCTTAGTCCCAAACCCATCTCTCTCTGTTCCCACCTTTCCCAGTCGAACCCAACTGCTCCTGGACTCTGTGTCCTTCTCTCCTGATAAGGTGGAGGAGTTTTTGTCAAACCTCGACTCTGATTCTGCAACTGGACCAGACGGCATCAGCCCACGGGTCCTAAAATCCTGCTCTGCCGCTCTATCTCACCCTCTCTCTGTTCTTTTCACCCTATCTTTTGCTCAAGGTCATCTGCCAGCATCCTGGAAATCAGCTAACATTACCGCTTTACACAAAAAAGGTGCAAAAACAGATCCTTGCAACTACAGACCAATCAGCCTGCTCCCAATTATCAGCAAAGTCATGGAATCCATCATTGCTTCGGATATTAAATCTTTCCTCTTCTCCAATGGCTTGATCTCTGATCATCAATTTGGTTTCAGACCAGGTCACTCTACTCTGGACATGCTGCTTCTGCTGTCTCAACAATGGATGGAGGTCCTCAATGCCAAACAGGAAATCAGAGCTGTCTCCCTTGACATATCAAGGGCCTTTGATACGGTCTGGCACCCAGCTCTGCTCACCAAACTCTCCTCCTATGGTATCCATGGAAATCTCCATGCATGGCTTGCGGACTTCCTCTCTGGTCGTAGTCAACGTGTGGCCCTGAATGGATTTCTCTCATCTCCCCTTCCTGTTCAGGCTGGAGTTCCCCAAGGAAGTGTGCTGGGCCCTGTGCTTTTTCTGGTCTTCATCAATGATCTCTCTGACTCTCTGGAAAATCCTCTCTATCTCTTTGCTGATGACTCCACTCTCTGCCGCTCCATCCCTCTTCCCTCAGATCGGCAGTCTGCAGCCTCCTCACTCTCTGAAGACCTGGACAAAATCACAGACTGGTCAAACAAGTGGAACATGTCTTTCAATCCTGACAAATCTCACTCTCTTACTATGTCTCTCCGAAAAGATCGACTGGACAACCCTCCCATCTACTTTCTCAACAATCCTCTCCAAGAAGTTCTGTCACTCAAGCTTTTGGGTCTCACTATCTGCCATGATCTTTCTTGGGAAAACCACATTTCCAAGCTGGCCTCCAAAGCCAGTCGCCGACTGGGCATCCTCCGTCGTGCGAAGTCCTTGCTCGGCACACCTGAGCTCCTCACCACATACAAGGCTTTCATCCGCAGCTCAATGGAATACTGTTCTCCCCTATGGGCTGGTGCTCCTGCCTCACACCTGGCTCGGCTTCACGCTGTTGAATCCAAAGCTTTCAAAATCATTGGAATCTCCCGCGATGAAGCTATCTCTGAGGGCCTTTCACTCACTCACCGCAGGCAGGTAGGTGGCCTTTCTGTCTTCTACCGACTCCTCTCCGGCCTTGCTCCCCCAGCTCTCTCTGTGCTCTGTCCCCCAAATATTCCTACAGGTCGCACAAGATCTGCCAGCAACCCTCTGATGGTTAAACTGCCGAAATCTCGGCTCTCTGCTCACCTTCACTCTTTCATTCCTCTTTTCTCCCGCCTGTGGAACAAACTCCCACACTCCCTTCAATCCCTCTCCTCCCTCCAGGTCTTTAAAACAGCTGTTCACCACCATCTCTTATCTTCCCCCATCCATAACCTTGATCTTTTCTACCCCCACTAATTCACCCCAGATCCACCTTGTTTGAAATTCCAACTTCTTTCCTGGAAATCCTGGCAGTGTCCATATGTTTATACCTCTCCCACCCCCCCCCCCCCCTTCACATGCCTCCCCCCCTTCACATGCCTCCCCCCCAAAGCCCTCTCCCTCCCACAGATCTCTCGATGTCTCCATGTCTCTCGGTCCCTGCTCTCAAATGTTGTGTTTGTGTCCTTCCCCCTCTCTCCCCATCTTGTCTACCGCTCCCGATGTTATTTGTTTTATGTGTCTGTTTGTCTTTCTGTGTGATTAATGTTCGCTCTTTCACGAGCCTCGATCTTGTATACAAAAAAACTAAAAAAATAAATAAATAAAAAAGTCTTTCTCGGTCTTCCCCGTCCTCTACTTCCTTCCACATTCATTTCCATCACTCTTCTCAACCAGTCACTTTCATCCTTCCTCAACACATGACCAAACCATCTCAACCTGTTCCTCTTCACAGCATCAATCACAGGCTCTATTCCCATCATCTTTCGCAATTCATCATTTGTCTTCCTCTCTCTCAACGATACTCCGCACATCCATCGAACCATTCGCATTTCCACCCTTTCCAACCTTCGTTGCTGCTCTTCGTTCATTACCCATGTCTTGCCCTCATAAATCATAACACTTCTCACACATGCAGCATACACCTTTCCCTTCAGCTTCAACGACACTCCCCTCCTCATCAGCACGCCACTCAGTTCCCAAAACTTCTTCCATGCACATCTCACTCTAGCAACCGTTGACGAGTCTGCTCCACCTTCTCCATTCAGCACGTCTCCGAGGTAGCAAAATGTTTTCACACCTTCCAGCTTCACGCCGTCTCCAAGATCCAACTCAACATTTCCTCCATCTGCAGCTCCCTCTGTGCACACCTTACATTTGAATGTAGCTGCCACACTGGTTAATGACCCTCTCAGACCACTACATTTTTAATGGACCCACTCGGCGCACATTGTGCATTGAATGGAGTTCACTCCGACACCATTCCTGCACACAGCACAGGGCCACTTCCCAGTTCTTTCCAACTCACCACATGCTTTACCACTTGCCATCACCTTAGTCTTTCCGATATTCACCTTCAGACCTTTTGTCTCCATACATTCCTTCCACTTGTTCATCTTTTCCTTCAGTCCATCCATACTTTCCGCAATCAACACCAGATCATCTGCATACAACAACTCCCACGGTAAACCCTCCTTTACGTTCTGAGCCAGCACCTCTATCACAGCTACAAATAGTAGTGGACTTAGTACCGACCCCTGATGCACTCCCACCTTCACCTCAAACTCACCACTGTTCCCGTCCTTCGTCCTTACAACTGTGCGCGCTCTTTTGTACATTGCCATCACTACTCTGATCAACCATTCCTCCACTCCTAACTTCCTCAATGCCGATATGAAGACTTTGCGTGGAACCCTATCGAATGCTTTCTCCAGATCAACAAACCCAAGAAACAACTTCTTCCTCTTCTCCATGTACTTCTCCTGCAACTGCCTCACAATAAAAAGCGCGTCTGTCGTTCCTCTTCCTGGCATAAATCCAAACTGCATTTCGTTGATCTTCACTTTCTTCCTTGTCCTCCTCTCCAACACCCTTTCCAATACCTTCATTCCATGCTCCAATAACTTTATAGCTCGGTACGAGCCACACTCCAGACGGTCACCTTTCCCCTTGTACAGAGGGACGAGGGTACTCAGTTCCCAATCCACTGGAATGCGGCCTTCTTTCACCACCAGATTACAGATCTCTGTCATTCTCTTCACACCCCAACTTCCTGCTGCCTTCAACATATCTCCCACAACTCCCGTCGGCCCTCCCGCTTTTCTACTCTTCATTGCTTTTATCGCTTCCTCAACTTCCTTCTCAGTTATCTTCTCTGCCGGTCCTAAAACTGGGTTACTCTCTATGTTGCCATCCCATTCATTCTCTGTAATCAACAGCATTTCCATATATCTTTTCCATCTTCCTTTAATTCCATCTGGGTCCACAACGATTTGTCCCACTTCATCCTTCAAGCAACTCACCCCCATCACATCACACCTCTCTTTCGCTATCTGCTTTGCAATCCTGAATACTGCTCTCTAAAGTGTGCATGGTAAAAATACAAAATGGTAATTGGGGTCTGTGCAAGTCCCCAAAGGGCATGATCATCCGTACTCACAATTACGACGGACAGGCTGTCGGAATGGTGGGCCTTTCGAGAATGCAAGGGCACCAAAAATGTACTGGAAGCTTGAAACGAAGAAGAGTGTCGTGTTTTCAAACGTCCTGATGTTGTTCTCATCCGAATACAGTCGAGTGTTGTTGCTAGCATTGTTTGACTCCACGCTCTGATTGCCGCAGACGCTGTGGGCAGCAGGGTTAGGACCAAGTGACTGCTAATAGGGCATCCAAAATGACAATGCACAATCTGGTAAACACATTCCATTTCAACAAGGTCAGTTGAGATGATAAAAGGTGCTTCCTTTTTGAGTTAATTCATTTTTTACTTTTTTTTTCTTTTTATGTATACAGGTATCGTGAATTTTATATGCAGGTATCCCCCGCTTAACAAAGGGTTACATACCTTTCTTTTTTACCCCTTTGTTATGCGCATCGTTGTTATGTGGTAGCTCGTCTTCCATTATTTATTATGGAAACATTACACTTCCTTTCCTAACCTTAATTATTCGGTCTACAAATGAAGCCATATTCTTGGTATAACGATGGTATTAGTTGCAAGTGACATTAAAATATTATTATTTACCTAATAATAAAGACAGTAACACAATAATAGAGTTAATTTATTTGTAGCACTTACCAAAACAATGTTGAGTCCAAGTTTCCATATGAGAAGGTGGTGGGAGGTGGTGGATGAGATGGTTATTTTTAACTCTTTCTTTCTGAAAAGTTAATTATTCGCAAGCCTTCTGAAAAGTTAATCACCTGCAAAAGGCTGCACACATAGAAGAGCTGTCATGCAAAGCTACTTGCAGTCTACATGGCTCTTGTCCATAGCCAAATGGTGTACTACTCTCTGCCATGGGCTGGAGCTCCAGCATCAAATCAATCTCTTCTGTAGTCTGTATTCTGTGGAATGTAAAGATCTCAAATTGTTGGAATATGTCATGAAGAGGCAATCAATGTCTGTTGCTCTCACATCGATGGTAGGTCAGTGATCTCTGTACTTTCTATCGTCTATTCTGAAATATTGCTCCCTCTGCTCTCTGTCCTCTCCAGCAACTAAAGAATGCACATGCTTTTCCAGTAATTCCCTTTCAATAAACTTGCCAAATTCAGGCTCACTGCATACCTCAACTCTTTTAGTCCTCGCTTCACCCATCTATGGAACCACTCCAAGGCTGTGGAATCTCACTCTTCACTCCAAGGTTTCAAGTAAGCAGTGCACCATCATCTCAATAACCTTTCATAACTCAACCATTTTACTTGCTAGCTTGAGTTTGCTCCCCTCCTTCCTGTCCATTCATTCCTTTGTTGTTTTCCCACAAGTAGTTATACATTGCTCTTCCATGAGCCTCACTCTTGTTGAGAATTAACAAGAAAATAACAAAAAAGAGGGTCAAAGGTGAAAAACAGTCACATGGAAAGATAATGTTATTTGGCTTTGCTCCCAAGGCAAGAACAATCGCAAATGCAAAGCACTGTCCATATTACAAGAAGGAAACTAGTAAGAGCAATCAGAGATTGCAGACCCTCGCCAGGACGTGTTTTCAGTGTTTTTTTAAAGACTTTTGTGTTAAAACAAATATGGCGCCCGAACCACGTGACTGATGACATCCTCATTCTTTGTTTTTTTCTCCACCAACTTATACCCAGATGATGCTCAAGAAATTTAATCTTGATCAGATGAAGTTTTGTACGTGTCGAATGTCATAATGGAGGCACCTATGACATAATCATTAACATATGTTATTCCACATGGAGAGTTCTTTACAATGTGTCAATTTTTTTCTACGCAGCGATTTCGTAGATATAGAGGTGCAAATTTTTTCGGTTTACCCAAGATGGCGCCCATACCACATGACCTATGACGTCATAATTATCGTTTAAAAATTCTACAGTTGGATGTGCACCTATGGTGAAAATGGTCACCACCTATGGTCAGCTCTCCACACTCTCCATCGAAATCAAAGTTAAGTAATTGTTCCCATTTGTATTTTCGTTATAACTGTATTTATTTTATGGTGTGTGTACGTATATTGTGTCCCGAGGAAGATTTTCGGTGCAAATCTTTCATACCTGTATAGAAAATCGTGTTAATCGTGTCGTGTCTTTTGAGGCCTTGTACAGTGTACAACCTTGAGGCTTTGTTTTTCTCAGCGGTCCGTCGTTTGTGCTCCAATAACTTTTGTTCTCTGTTTTTCCCAGTCTTTTCACCCCATAGCCTACTTCCTTGTGTAAATCCCAACTATAAAAAAAACAACAAAAAAACAAAACATTTCCTTCTCTGTTCTCATTCGTTTATTCGTTCTTATTCGTTCGTTCGTTCTTCGACCACGTGTTTCTCCCCCATTTCCCCAGATAGTTTTCACTGTTATAAACCTTACAATGTTTACACTTTCCCCTCAAGTTCTGTATTCCGTCATATATTATAACACCTTTTTCTTCTTCTTTTTAAAAGGCTGCTTTCGACTTGCTCACCAAATCTATTCATCCCAAAAAAAAAATCCATCTCTTATAGTGCCTTTTTTCTACATTCCCTAAACTCTCCTGCACTCCATCCTCCATCCAGCGTCCTTAAACGTATTTTTGACTCGAAGGTCACAAGAAACTCATTTTGCAATAAATGTTCGTTTCCCATAAATCGTACACTTTCAAAAATCCAATCTCACCCCTCCCCTCCAAATCTTCCCCATAACCCCTCCCCTCCAAATCTTCCCCATCACCTCTCCCCTCCAAATCTTCCCCATCACCCATCCCTTTCAAATCTCCCCCTTGCCCCCTCCCTCCTAAACTACCCCCTCACCCCTCCCCTCCAAGACTCCCCCTCACCCCTCCCCTCCTAGACTCCCCCCTCACCCCTCCCCTCCAAATCTCCCCCATATCCCATCCCTTTCAAATCCCTCCCCTTGTCCCTTCCCTCCTAAACTCCCCCCTCGCTCCTCCCCTTCAAATCTCCCCACCCTCATTTCTTCTCAATTTCCCCCCTCTCACTCCCCCTCCTCAAAGCGTCCTCCCCGCTTCTTCCCCCTTCCAACTCTCACCTCCATCTCCCCCAACCTTCTGCCTCGCTCTTCCCCCTCCTCAAATAACACCTCATTGTGCCTCACCCAATCACCATCAAACCTTTTGTCCGCCCCATCCTTCCCTTTCTCCGAGCTATTCTGAAATCTCTGACACACCTTCAAGAGCTCTCCCTACCTCTTCCACCTCTTCCACATCTTACCCTACCCCTCCTCCCCCCTGTTCTGTATCCGATGCTCCCCCTTCCTCTTCATTAACGGTATGGACCTCAAACATCCGGGGCCTTCGTTCAAACTTAACTGATCTCTCCATACAGGTTGCTTCTGTCAAACCAGACGTGATCTGCTTAACAGAAACTTTCCTCCTTCATGATGTCTCTGATTCCTTAGTATCTCTCCCGGGTTACTCCCTCCTCCGGTATGATAGACCTGAGCCTCGTCCTGGAGGTGGGGTTGCTATCTTTATCAAAAACTCTCTTCCTCACTCGCCCTGCACTGCACTCTCTCCACCTCACCCCCAGGAATACCTCTGGCTATGGCTTCCCCTTTGCTCCCACCTCTTCTTCATATGTGTGTTGTAACGTCCACCAAACAGTGATGACTCCATCTACATCTCGCTGTCTGATAATATGGACCAACTTCTATCTACTCATCCCAACTCTCTCTCTTCCTCATATGTGGTGATTTCAATCGTCACCATGCCAGTTGGCTGGGTGTGGGTACCTCTCTCAACAGCCATGGCTCCTCAGCAAAGGACTTCTGCGACTCACTGGGACTGACACAATCTGTCAATTTCGCAACCCGGATCTCAGTCAATGGAGCATCTTCTCTTCTGGACTTGGTTATGACTAACTTCCCTGAAAATGTCTGCTGCTCTTCTTCTGCTCCAATCGGATCATCTGATCATGTGCTTGTTAAAGTGGACATCTCTCTGACCATTCTCGGGGAGCCTGCTCAGCACCGACGAGTCTGGCATTTCACTCAGGCCAACTGGCACGGTCTTCAAGCAGCCATCAATCATCTGGACTGGTCTCCCATCTCTACCACCTCTGACATCAACTCATCCTGGGAATTCTTCCAAAGTAAATTGCTCTCTCTCATGAACAGATTTATTCCATCTCGTCTTCAGTTGTCATACCCTTCCTCCCGTCCATGGTACACGGAATCTTGTGGTGAGGCTGTTGCCAGAAACAACTTGCCTTCGTCTCCTGGAAAACAAATCCAATGGAAGGAAATCTCATTTCCTTTCACAAAGCCCGAAACAAATGTGTGTCCACCCTCAGGAGAGCCAGGAAACAATATCTCTCTGTTCTCAAGACCGAACTCTCAAACCTGTCTCCTTCCTGCAAATCCTGGTGCCGTCTGGTCAAATCCATTCCTGGTGTTTGTTCCCCCTCCATCCCCTCCCTCACCTCAAACGGCTACACAGCTGACTCCGCACGTGAAAAGGCTGAATGCCTCAACTCTGTGTTTGCCTCTAAATCTTGTGTCCCAAACCCATCCCTCTCTGTACCCACCGTACCCAGTCGTACCCAGCTGCTCCTGGACTCCGTGTCCTTTCCTCCTGACAAGGTGGAAAAGTTTCTGTCAACCCTCGACTCTGATTCTGCAACTGGACCTGACGGCATCAGCCCACGGGTCCTAAAATCCTGTTCTTCCGCTCTTTCACTCCCTCTCTCTGTTCTCTTCACCCTCTCTTTTGCTCAAGGTCAACTGCAATCTGCTTGGAAATCAGCCAACATCACCGCTTTGCACAAAAAGGTGCAAAAACAGATCCTAGCAACTACAGACCAATCAGCCTTCTCCCAATTATCAGCAAAGTCATGGAATCCATCATTGCTTCGGATATGAAATCCTTCCTCTCCTCCAATGGCTTGATCTCTGATCATCAATTTGGTTTCAGACCAGGTCACTCTACTCTGGACATGCTGCTTCTGCTGTCTCAACAATGGATGGAGGTCCTCAATGCCAAACAGGATATTAGAGCTGTCTCCCTCGACATATCACGTGCCTTCGATACGGTCTGGCACCCCACTCTGCTCACCAAACTCTCCTCCTTTGGTATCCATGGAAATCTCCACGCATGGCTGGCGGACTTCCTCTCTAGTCATAGTCAACGTGTGGCCCTGAATGGGTTTCTCTCATCTCCTCTTCCTGTTCAGGCTGGAGTTCCCCAAAGCAGTGTTCTGGGCCCTGTGCTTTTTCTGGTCTTCATCAATGATATCTCTGACTCTCTTGAAAATCCTCTCTATCTCTTTGCTGATGACTCCACTCTCTGCCGCTCCATTCCTCATCCCTCAGATCGGCAGTCTGCAGCCTCCTCACTCTCTGCAGACCTGGCCAAAATCACAGACTGGGCAAACAAGTGGAACATGTCTTTCAATCCTGACAAATCTCACACTCTTACGATGTCTCTCCGAAAAGACCGACTGGACAACCCTCCCATCTACTTTCTGAATAATCCTCTCCAAGAAGTTCTGTCATTCAAGCTTTTGGGTCTCACTATATACCATGATCCTTCCTGGGAAAACAACATTTCCAAGCTGGCCTCCAAAGCCAGTCGCCTTTGTCGTGCGAAGTCCTTCCTTGGCACACCTGAGCTCCTCACCACATACAAGGCTTTCATCTGCAGCTCAATGGAGTACTGCTCTCCCCTCTGGGCTGGTGCTCCTGCCTCACACCTAGCTCGTCTTCACGCTGTTGAAACAAAAGCGTTCAGAATCATTGGAATGTCCCGCGATGACGCTATCTCCAAGGGCCTTTCACTTAATCACCGCAGGCAGGTTGGTGGTTTTTCCGTCTTCTCCCGACTCCTCTCCGGCCTTGGTCCCCCAGCTCTCTCTGGGTCTGTCCCCCAAATATTCCTGCAGGTCGCACAAGATCTGTCTGCAACCCTCTTATGGTTAAACTGCCAAAATCAAGACTCTCTGCTCACCTTCACTCCTTCATTCCTCTTTTCTCCCGCCTCTGGAACAAACTCCCTCACTCTCTTCAATCCCACTCCTCCCTCCAGGTCTTTAAAACGGCTGTTCACCACCATCTCTTATCTTCCCCAATCCAAAACCTTGATCTTTTCTACCCCCGCTAATTTCACCCCAAATCCACTTTTTTGAGGTGACTTTTGACTTCTTTCCTGGAAGTCCTTGGTGTCCTTGCGTTTTATACCTATCCTGCCTCCCCCCAGGCCCTCTCCCTCCAAAAACATCTCCCGATGTCCCTGCTCTCAAATGTTGTGTTTGTGTGCTTCCTCCCCTTCTCTCCCCATCTTGTCGACCGCTCCCCTTTTTATATACTTTGTTTGCTTGTTTGTTTGATTTGTTTGTTTGATAAATGTTAGCTCTTTCACGAGCCTCGACTCTGTATACAAAAAAAAAAAAAAAAAAAAAAAAAAAAAACGGTTGCACAGAAAATCATATTTATTCTGTGCGGACAAACAAACAGACAAACAAACAAACAAACGGACTCAAATGCAATACCATCTCCTCATGCAAGGGTAATTATGTAACTCGTACAAGAATAACCCCCCCCCCCCCCCCCAAAAAAAACAGTCCACTCCAAACTCATCTCACCACGTACTCGAGATTGGGGTGCCAGGCGTCATGCCAGGGCTGGGCACGGACCCACAGGAACGCGGCCACTTGGATGCCAACCATGATGACCACCTGAAGAAGCAGTGACACGATGAGTCGTGGGGAAGTGAGCGAAAAAGGTGGTCGTTTCAGGGTCAGCTCCTTCCATGCCTCAGCCAGAGACACTGTAGGCAAGCCAAGCCACTGTTAGCAATGTATTTCTCATGCAAAGGTACAATGTAGTACAATTCCAAGAGCAACAATCTCATTGAAAGAAAAACTAGGACACTCTTCGACGTAATGACGTCGACCGATATGTCGACTGACGTCGATCACATTATTACATCATTATACGTACTTCTTTTTTTTTTAATGTTGAAGGCTCCAGTCACGGACTATATAGTCCTCATCGAGGCCAGGCCTTACTTAAAATAACTGCATAAAGAGAAATAAAAGAAAGAGAATGTAAAGATAAGGAGTGAAAATGAGAAATAAAAGTGTATGATGCAAAGTGTACGGTGTTTGTTTGCGAGAAGGAGATTGAAGCTAGCCTGGTAGCGAGAATTTGAGTGAGACATAAAGTAAGATCAGCAATCCTGACACGGAGAGTGGAAGATGGTTCCGGGCACCACTTTAAGGCTCCTAAGTCTGAACGGTAGTACCACCCTGAGCAGTTGCTCTCTACAACCTACTACCTAAATCTTTGTAATTGCACCAAGTTTGATTTAAATCCCTTCAGCTGTTCACAAGTTGGCACGGCAACATATTTTTTACTCAACATTACCTCTGATCGCTTGACCCCAAAATTTAATCAGTTCATGCATACATCATTATACATACCTGTACCAAATTTGATTTAAATCTCTTCAGCTGTTCTCAAATTATCACATTTGTACCTGACATAACCTCTGACCTTTGATCTCTTGATGCCATAAACCGAATCAGTTCATCTTTGCATCATATATACAAAAAAAAGACGATGTAATACTGCTGAGTAAACACTTTTTGAAGAAATACGCTATTAGGTGTATTATTATTAATTAATAAGCTCTACGTTTACAAGATAGATTAATGGGATAAACCAGTATACTCAGACTGCGGTGAGAAGTTACTTTCACAATATTAGCAATGCTTTGCAATGTGGTAAATATTTTTGAATACCAATTATTTAAATTCCTATAAAGTATACAGTCTCCAAATATTGTATTGCAACTAACATGGTTTTATGGTTTTTCTTATGCCAGAGATAAAAAATTGGGAAAATCTTTATTTCTACTGTACAGTCATTAGGAATGCACAAACATTGACACCATCCTTTGACCAACACAAACTTCCTTGAGAATGATGATAATGACATCAACGAGGCCAACATAATTTCCTTACAAACCATGAATACATTGCCTCAATATTAAAGTTATTTGATATGAACTCCTCAATATAAATGCTACTATTCTCACAAATATCGACAAAATATATTGAAAATGGGTATTTAGAAAAGAATGCTGTGCGTATGGCCAGGAAAGGAGAAAAAGGACCGAGGGTGGCACGTGAGTCGATAGCTGCTGCCCCTCAAAATTAAAAATACAGTACAAATGCAATTCGCTCACTTTATTAGAAATGGATGTCTGATTAGTTTGACCATTTTGGGGCCCTCAAGACCTTTTAAGACCCATTAGACTTGTGAAGAAATTTACGTCCTTTTTACCCCTTGACCCTTAGACCTTTAGACCCAACCTACTATTGGAAAATACCCTTTAGATCGTTAGACCCCTATAGATACTCAGAGATCACAGAGACCGTTTAGTTTAGACCCTTATAGACGCACACCACACAAACATGTATAGTTTCCATAGCAACCATTGTTTATTTGGATTTTTCAAGTACATGACATATTTCTTGTTATTTGCGAAAATCGAAGATTTTTCAAGTATATTGGTTGGTCTTGTGCGTTATTCCATCTGTTTGTCTGTCTGTCTGTCTGACTGTCTGTCTGACTGTCTGTCTGACTATGTCTGACTATGTCTGACTATGTCTGACTGTATGTCAGTCGCCTACAGGTCACAATTTTCAACCGATCTTCACGAAACTTCACCAAATGGTAGAGTTGGTCATAAGCAAGAAGCCTATTGTTTTGGGGTCAAAAGGTCAATAGGTCAACATCGGCCAAAGGTCACCAACTTTGTCAAATTTCTAAAATCCTCAATTTCCATCCGATTGACTTAAAATTTTAAGAGGATTTGCATATCTGGTCACCGAATTCAACGACCAATTATATTTTAGGTCAACATAGGCCAAACGGTCAATATCGGCCGAATTTCTAAAATCCTCAATTTTCATCCGAATGACTTGCGATTTTAATAGGATTTGCACATATGGTCACGAAATTCAACCACCAACTATTTGAGGTCAACATAGGCCGAATTTATAAAACCCTCAATTTTCATCCGATTGACTTGAAAATTTAAGAGGAGTTGCATATTGGGACACTGAATTCAACCAGCAAGTATTTTTGAGGTCAACATAGGCCAAAAGGAAAACATAGGCCAAGATTCTAAAATCCTCAATTTTCATCCAATTAACTTGAAATTTGAAGAGGACATGCATATCTGGTCACTAAATTCAACCACCAACTATTTTTGAGATCAACATAGACCAAGTTTCTAAAATCCTCAATTTTAAACCGATCAACTTGAAATTTGAAGAGGATTTCCATATATGGTCACTGAATTCAACCCACAACTATTTTTGAGGTCAACATAGGCCAAAAGGTCAACATAGGCCAAAAGGTCAACATAGGCCAAAAGGTCAACATAGGCCAAATTTCTAAAATCCTCAATTTTTATCCAAGTAACTTGAAATTTGAAGAGGACATGCATATCTGGGTCACTGAATTCAACCACCAACTATTCTTGAGATCAAGATAGGCCAAATTTCTAAAATCCTCAATTTTCATCTGATTAACTTGAAATTTGAAGTGGATTTGCATATCTGGACACTAAATTCAACCACCAAGTCTTTTTGAGGTCAACATAGGCCAAGTTTCTAAAATCCTCAATTTTCATTCGATTGACTTGAAATTTTAAGAGGACTTGCATACCAGGTCACTGAATGCAACCACCAATTATTTTTGAGGTTGTCATTGGCCAACAACTTATTTTAGGGATTTTGCAAATATCGTGCTATGCACGACATATTTATTGTTTGTCTGTCTGTCTGTGAACAGGATAACTCAATGTTATGGACAAATCGGGATGAAATTTGGTGGAGAGGGTGGGAGCGTGACAAGGACGAATGTATTCGATTTTAGTGAAGATACCGACACAAAATGTTGAGCGATTGTTCACCATCAAAAGATAGGGCCAAAAACGATATACAGCATGCAGCACAATATCTCAAAATTACGACGAAATTCAGACAAAACTTGGTAGATGAGTTGGCTTAAGTGACAAGGACAAGCAGATTCTAGTTTGGTTCAGGTCCAGATGTATATCCACCCTTTCAGTGGGATACAAACGTAAACTGTTCAGCATGGCGGAGGTATGTGCTCTACTGAGTGTCGTTGTAGTTGTGAAGGGTTCTCACCCTTTACAACCATTCTTACATTTAAACTTACGCATAACTTAGTGAAATTATCACATGATGACAAACATTTAAAAGAGTGACTAATCAATGTTGAACTGTCTGACAATTTCTGCAGAACTAGAGCAAGAGCTTACTTGTGAATGCGAGTGAGAGGATAAGAAACATGTCGATGAATAAAAACTGGAAGTCGCCCAAGTTGCTGTGGATCTGTTCAAGGCAAATAAAATACACAAAAACATGCATAAATAAATAAACAAAAACGAAATGTTTCACTCCAAAAGGTGTCCATCACTGTGGTACAGGCACGCAGAGCACTAACAACATATTCAACACAAGTTACACATAAATACAAAGATAAAACCCAAATATCAAAACAACCAATTTGATAATCAAAACGATTTAATCCGACAAACCTTTCATGTTTCCAACCCAGACCAAGTCCACAACTACCTGCACTGGAGTGTAAAGAGAGACACTTACAGAGTAAAGCAGTAGAACGGTGGAAAACTGCATAATTGAGTAAAGCGCCATGAACTTGAAAACGCAGAAAGAAGTCATGAGTGCAGCCCGCCCTTCCCTGTCCAAACACATGCCACGGTGATGGAAATGCATAAGCAATACCAAATCATGGCCAATCACATAAAACAAATTATTTCACAAGTATGTGACACACTATGAAGCCAAAAGCTCAGATGTTAATGTCGCATCTCAACTTGCAATGTTTTTTTTTTTTTGGACACAAGATCGAGGCTCATGTAAGAGCTAACACTAATCACAAAAAAACATAAATGGACACATAAAACATATAATAAAGGGAGCGGGAAACAAGATTGGGAGAGAGAGGGAAGCACACAAGTACAACAGTCGAGAACAGGGACATCGGGAGATCTGTGGGAGGGAGAGGGCTTGGGGGGAGGGGTCAGGGGAAGGGTGGGGATGGCAGACGTATAAAACAAATGGATACTGCTAGGACTTCCAGGAAAGAAGTCGGTATTTCAGAAAAGTAGATCTGGGGTGAATTAACGGGGGTAGAAAATATCAAGGTTTTGGATGGGGGAAGATAAGAGATGGTGATGAACAGCTGTTTTAAAGACCTGGAGGGAGGAGTGGGATTGAAGAGAGTGAGGGAGTTTGTTCCAGAGGCGGGAGAAAAGAGGAATGAAAGAGTGAAGGTGAGCAGCGAGTCTTGATTTTGGCAGTTTCACCAGAAGAGGGCTGCTGGCAGATCTTGTGTGACCTGAAGGAATATCACAGACAGAGCTGGGGGAGCTAGGCCAGAGATGAGTCGGTAGAAGACAGAAAGACCACCAACCTGCCTGCGGTGAGCCAGTGAAAGGCCCTCAGAGTCAGCTTCATCGCAGGCGATTGCAATGATTCTGAAAGCTTTGGTTTCAACCGCATGAAGCAGAGTTAGGTGTGAGGCATGAGCACCAGCCCAGAAGGGAGAGCAGTATTCCATTGAGCTGCGGATGAAAGCCTTGTATGTGGTGAGGAGGTCAGGTGTGCCAATGAAGGACTTCGCACAACGGAGGATGCCCAGTCGGCGACTGGCTTTGGAGGCCAGCTTGAAAGTGTGGTTTTCCCAGGAAAGATCATGGCAGATAGTGAGACCCAAAAGCTTGAGTGACAGAACTTCTTAGAGAGGATTGTTGAGAAAGTAGATGGAAGGGTTGTCCAGACAGTCTTTTCGGAGAGACATAGTGAGAGTGTGAGATTTGTCAGGATTGAAAGATATGTTCCACTTGTTTGACCAGTCTGTGATTTTGTCCAGGTCTGCAGAGAGTGAGGCGGCTGCTGCCTGCCGATCTGAGGGATGAGGTATGGAGTGGCAGAGAGTGGAGTCATCAGCTAAGATCTCGAGAGGATTTTCCAGAAAGTCAGAGAAATCATTGATGAAGACCAGAAAAAGCACAGGGCCCAGAACACTGCCTTGAAGAACGCCAGCTTGAACAGGAAGTGGAGATGAGAGAAATCCATTCAGGGCCACAAGTTGACTGTGACCGGTGAGGAAGTCCGCAAGCCATTTGTGGAGGTTTCCATGGACACCATAATAGGAGAGTTTGGTGAGTAAGGCAGGGTGCCAGACCATATCGAAGGCATGTGATATGTCAAGGGAGACAGCTCCGATTTCCTGTCTGGCATCGAGGACCACCATCCATTGTTGAGACAGCAGAAGCAGCATGTCCAGAGTAGAATGACCTGGTCTGAGGTGAGGACATGATGTCAGATGTCGGTCTGAGGACAAAAATGAATTTTGCAACATGTCGTAGTTCCTGAAACTTATCCACTCACCAAATTCACAGAAAATGGTTCTGAACCAAAGAAAAATCACCCTGACAAACATGACGTTTTAATAATGCATTTCCATGTCATTACCTATCTGGGGACTTGCTCTTGAAAATGATCACCTCGTAAGTGCGATACTCATCATGTAATGACACCAAGTTCAGATATCTGCCAAGCTAATGGGGGCACAGGGATTTGTTTCAGCCTGACCTCCTTTCAGCACAGATAATGTTTGAACTGGCCAGCCCAACAGAATTAGAACTCAAGATAGTGCAGTTTTGGATACCCTGGGGAGTTACATCCAACACAAAGGAACCCTGCCTGGAGTTTAGATATATCAGTAGTATTTTGTTTCGATCAATTACCCCGCAACTAGTATCAGTGGACAGGGAAATGTGTTGAGATCGTGGAGTAGGTTTGAATTCCCTCTTGTAACTCTTCTCTACATCCTCTCTCTTTTTATATCCCTTACCTCTTCCCTTCCTTCGCCCCCCTTTCCCTCTTAATCTCTCTCATTCCCCACACCTCTTTTCAGTGCATCCAAACACACAAACTCACATTTTATTGCAAAACCACAATGCAAAGCCAAATCACAAGAACATCATCCACTAGTGTTGGGAACATCCAGTGCTCGATGGAGCAGCAAAGCCCGCATATGGGCAGGGTTACCAGAGGACAGTGTCCCCGAGCTGGGAGCTTCACCAATGAGCGTAGCTTGACAGCAGCCACACTTCAATGCGAAGGCAGCACCATGAACATCAAGCTGTGCCGTAATGCTGGCCACACTTTAGCCAAGGGCTTTATAAGTCTGGGGAACCCAAAACTCTGTCATGTACTTCCAGGGAGCAAGGAGCCAGAAGGAATCCCCAAGGAACGAGCCAAGGCAATGCGAGCCGCTGCGCATATGGGCGCTGCTGGGAGCGAGTGCGAACGAGCCGCAGAGCTCTTTCCCTGGACATACTGATGATTACACACTGATAAGCACGATCTTTCTCAAATTGTAATCGTCTACTTGGAACACACAAAGAGCCATCAATGATTTCCCCTCGACTTGTTCAGATCAGGGGTACTGACACGAATTCACGATTTCCACTTCGCATTACAAAGCATTCACCACATTTTACCCCCAACATGGTGCATTACACAATCACCCACTCTTCTTTCTCCACCCCCCCCCCCTCCCCACCCCCACCTCCTTTTTTTTATGTTGGGATCACGCAAGCCTGCAAGCTTGCCATCAAGTGAGCGAGGGGTCGCCAATAAGCCCGCCTTCTGTATCTCTCTCTCTATCACTATTACTTGTCTGATTTCCCGGAGTGAATGAGATGCCTATGTCTGTAGTTTCATGATAAGGTGATTGTCTAAAGGGCTTATGTGTATAAGGGTAAGACTTTCTTTTGTTTCACTACATTACTTGTAAATACATGCACATTTCTCAACATGACCTATCGTTTCCATCCTAACCGAGTATCTTTCTCTATTGGTTAGACAGAGTATGTAAATAGTGGATGCGAGTTTTCCCCCACAGTTTTGCTACGGTCAAACTAGCCGACGTAACACTTAAAGATCCGCTCGACCGTATTTGATTTAAATAGGAGTGGAGCATCAAGAGCTGGTACCCTATCTGGGGGATTAATTTGTCAGGAATGACGCGAGGACCCCACCGAAGTTAATCATCTCAGATGGCGTCTGGTTGCTCAGCAACTCGTCGGCTTCAGGGTTAAAGGTCGGGAAGCGGGTCCAAGAGGCCACTCGTGACCCAGCCAGCAAACCCATAACAATATAATATACCAATTGTTACAAAAATGACAAACCCTAATTTTTCAAATCACTGCATGATATGCAGCCAAGTTTGTGATAGGAATATAGCACTTTCTCACCGAATTAGTGTAGCAACACAGGTGATGCTTGGGTAGCAAGAAGTGAAAGGAGAAGCGACTGATGCTTCGAGTGCAGAAAGGGAGATCCCTCCATGCGCTCGTTTCAATGCCTTTTCAAAATAACATGTTCAGGAACAGCACATTAAAAAAATAGAAATGATTTGTGAAACCTCTGCATCTTTTCTGGATAAAACAATCACATCAACAAGAGCCAAACAACAAAAAAAACTTTAAGAAATTGCCAAAAATTCAAATGTTCACCAAAAAGGAAAATCTGGAAGATATTTATTGCAAGTAATAGTTCCACCAGCTCTCAGGCAGAGTCATGGAATATATAATCAAAATCAAGAATGCAATACTCACCCCGCAATCATTCGCTCCATCTCCGCACATACCCACGATGTAACTGTGCACAATAATGAGGACACTAAATATGGGGTTTTCAGTTTAAACGTTTGAATCCATCACCCCTCTCCTCATTTTTTCCAATCCAACTCCTTAGTCCACATATAGTATTGAATGGAAGGGGAAAAAGCCTGCTGCTTGCTCAAAAAGAGAGCCAGAAAAACCACAAAAAGTAATTAAACCTGATCCACAACTTGTGCAAACTGATTGCTGTGTTCCTGTGAGAACATACTCAACATTCTGAAGAGCTTCAATCAGGTGGGTTTTCTGGTCAGGGGACATACGTGCAAATACAGTTCCACCGACAGCAATCTGTGGGAAGAAAGAAAAATGAAAACAAACAAACATGCACACAAAAGATATATACATGCATATGCCATATACATACATACCGACATAAATCGGAAGAAATTAAATAAGTTATGGACATAGCTTCTGGACGATTTTATTTTCGACAAGCTTTCGGCCAAATAGGCCTTCTTCTCAGTCTTCCTCAAGTTCAACGAGATTGGTGATGAAAACACACAGATATTGCACATTTAAATGTTTTCCATTTTTGGTCACATGACGTGACCATTTTTTTAAAACCAGTATTTTTGTTCACATTTAACTCATATGACTTGTTGAACTTGAGGACGACTGAGAAGAAGGCCTGTTTGGCCGAAAGCTTGTCGAAGATTAAAGATTGTCCTGAAGCTATGTCGGTAATTTATTTAATTTCTCCTGATTATATATTTTATGCAAATGAGGCACTCTCCTCGTATTGTGGAGTTTCGACAACTTCTCACAGATATATATATATATATATATATATATATATATATATATATATATATATATATATATATATGTATGTATGTATGTATGTATGTATGTATGTATGTATGTATGTATGTATGTATGTATGTATGTATGTATGTGTGTGTGTATATATATATATATATATATATATATATATATATTGTTACGGTTCGCGGTTAAGGATGGTATGTTTGCCGAGCGGAGGCACCGCGACCTAACAGTTTCCCCGATTCACCCGATTCACTCGAACGTTGGCCGTATCGCGCCACAGCTATTCAATGAGGGAAAAGAGAAAGACGACACGGATGTGAAGAAGAGGAAGACGAAGGCAAAAAAAGGTTTGAAATACGATTACTATTTATTACTATTTACAGGCTCAAAGAAACCAAGGAGGAGGAAAGATAATAAAATAATATACAGAAGCTTTTAGAGACACAGTGAAAATACTAGCTTATACAAACTTAATTAACTACCCAGGACAGAACAAACAGAAACGGACTCACACGGGGAATTGCAGAGTGGATTGGCTGGAAGGAGAGGGAGGTCCAACGGGTCCGGCAGCACGGTCCGGCAGCACACTCTTACTATGTCTCTCCGAAAAGATCGACTGGACAACCCTCCCATCTACTTTCTCAACAATCCTCTCCAAGAAGTTCTGTCGCTCAAGCTTTTGGGTCTCACTATCTGCCATGATCTTTCTTGGGAAAACCACATTTCCAAGCTGGCCTCCAAAGCCAGTCGCCGACTGGGCATCCTCCGTCGTGCGAAGTCCTTCCTCGGCACACCTGAGCTCCTCACCACATACAAGGCTTTCATCCGCAGCTCAATGGAATACTGTTCTCCCCTATGGGCCGGTGCTCCTGCCTCACGCTGTTGAAACCAAAGCTTTCAGAATTATTGGAATCTCCCGCGATGAAGCTATCTCTGAGGGCCTTTCACTCACTCACCGCAGGCAGGTAGGTGGTCTTTCTGTCTACTTCCGACTCCTCTCCGGCCTTGCACCCCCAGCTCTCTCTGTGCTCTGTCCCCCAAATATTCCTACAGGTCGCACAAGATCTGCCAGCAACCCTCTGATGGTTAAACTGCCGAAATCTCGGCTGTCTGCTCACCTTCACTCTTTCATTCCTCTTTTCTCCCACCTCTGGAACAAACTCCCTCACTCCCTTCAATACCACTCCTCCCTCCAGGTCTTTAAAACAGCTGTTCACCACCATCTCTTATCTTCCCCCATCCAAAACCTTGATCTTTTCTACCCCCACTAATTCACCCCAGATCCACCTTGTTTGAAATTCCAACTTCTTTCCTGGAAGTCCTGGCAGTGTCCATATGTTTTATACCTCTCCCACCCCCCCCCCCTTCCCATGCCCCCCCCCCAAAGCCCTCTCCCTCTCACAGATCTCTCGATGTCTCCATGTCTCTCGGTCCCTGCTCTCAAATGTTGTGTTTGTGTCCTTCCCCCTCTCTCCCCATCTTGTCTACCGCTCCCGATGTTATATGTTCTATGTGTCGGTTTGTCTTTCTGTGTGAGTAATGTTCGCTCTTTCACGAGCCTCGATCTTGTATACAAAAAAAAAAATAATAATAATAATCGGGGGAGAAGGGCCTTGGTAAGAGGTGACCAAGAACCCGATGGTCACTCTGGCTGAGCTCCAGAGATCCTGTGTGGAGATGGGAGAAACTTCCAGAAGGACAACCATCACTGCAACACTCCACCGATCTGGGCTTTATGGCAGAGTGGCCAGACAGAAACCTCTCCTCAGTGAAAGACACATGAAAGCCCACAGAATCTTGGTTCTCACAGTCTGAGAGTCCTTTAAGTGCTTTTTTGCAAACTCCAAGCGGGATTTCATGTGTAATAGCCTTCTTTATTTAAAATTTTCCTGGCTACTCTTAGAACTGTTTTGTGTACCACAGACAGGTTAATGTGTGTCAGGTATATACTGTTGGTCAGGATGCATGAAACAATAGCTGGTGTGGCACTTGCTTCCTGGTAGCCACTACATTGATGGGTTCCGATATTGAGCGCACGAGCACGAACGAACACGCACACGCACTAGATTAGATTACATTAGATAATCTATCTATAATTCCAGTAATCTCTGTGTGTTTGTTTGTACGTTTGTACGTTTGTACGTTTGTTTGTTTGTCTGTGACCGCTGTTTCTCGACAACCACGGGTCCGATATACTTTAAACTTGCCAGGTATATTGCTGGGGACCCGAGGATGTGCCTTTTCAAGGTTTGAAATTAATCGGACAAGTACTTACCGAGCTATGGCGATTTAGCCGTTCGCCGTTCGCTTTGGCGTTGCGAATGGACCAAACCATTGCATGTAAATAGAGGGGGGGGTTCTGTGGTCGTTGCGAATGGACCAAACCATTCATGTAAATAGAGGGGGGGGGGGGTTCTGTGGTCGTTACTGCCACGTGGTTTCAAAGTTTTTTTTTGTTGTTGTTGTTTGCACGCATGTTTTTTTGCACCCACGTACGGGCACGCCCTAGGATGTTTACACACACACACCCCTACACAAATTTTTTTTTTTTTTTTTTTTTGGCAAGGAACGGGCACCCACGTACGGGCACGTCCTAGCTTATATATAGTACGGGCATGCCCTAGTACTACCAATATGCAAAAGTACCACAATAAAAGAGTTGTTATATTTAGAAAAATTCATCACACCCTAAAAAGCTCAAGATACAAGGGTAATCAATCGAGGTTTGTGACCACTAGCAGGATACCATTGTGCACTCCCCACAACACCACATGCAAAAGTTAGGGGAAGAACTGTTAGCCGATCAGACCTTGGGCAGCATATCAGGAAAATGTTCAGTGAGCACGCTGTAGGATCGACCACAAACGGCGAAATGGTATGGCTGCAGGTCATATGTCTTTGAGCATTCCCCCGATATGTCTCCATCTGCCAAAGGCTGCAGAACATTGCAAAAGAGCAACCCACAAAAGGATCAAAAATAAAAATAAAAAAACTGCAAAATTAGATCATAAAGCAACTATGTTGTATCAAGGAATAATGATGGTTAAACGTTTCAACTTTGACTTGAGATCATTCAACCATCGTGAAGCGATTTTACATATAGCCACACATAATGTACGTACAGAGGTGTCGTCAGAAAGATTCCAGCGGATGGAAGCCGGTCGTCCGTTGTGTGGAAAGTTTGCATCAACAACGATGACCTGACTGCATGGTGCCACCATTCCACAGTTTCGTGCAACAGATATCGCCGTCAATATGTTATCACCTGGCCAGAGGAAAACAAACAACAAATTGGCCTGCTTGCCATTGACATCTCAGCACATACATTAGCTCAGGATGCTAGGATTTACTGGGTTTACGTCCATCGACGAGCAAAATTCACTATGCCTCCTACTGTCCATGCCTGAAAATGAGTTTGTACAAGCTCTTCGTGACATGCTCTCTGTTGCAACATCTGCGAGTTTCTAACCAAATAAAAAAGCAGATGCAAGTGCTTGTGATAGCGCTATACCGGTGATCATGACGGGCCTGATGCCAGCTTGTTGCAGTTCCTCCAGTGTCGAGATTGTGTCAACCTTGAGCTTGTTCTGCATCACCAACAGCCCGACAAACTCGAGATTTGACTCGATTGTTTCCCTGAAAGTCCAGTGATAGCTGGTGTAAAGTTAAACTTTATTGACAAAGTCAGTATAAGAATAAGAAAGGTTCAATAAGATACAGCAAAAACAAAGGAGATGGAATGTAGTAGGATAGCAACCTGGAGATAGAACGAAGGCGATGCCATGTGACTTTGCTCTCCAACCGACGATGCGCCAAGCCCAGCACGCGGAAGCCTTTCCGAGTATAACCACGAAGAATCAACAGAAAATCTTCCGGAACTGGTGGGTTGAAAGATTACATTAAACTCCAATTTAGATCTTATAGCACAATCGACTGAAGGTTTTCTACAACGGTATGATGAAACCGAAGCCAAACATTTGCTTGCAATTCCCAGCACAGCTTTCATATCGTCATCGCCCCAAAAAAAAACGTTTTGTCGGGCAGTGCCAAATATTGGGATACAGGGAGTTTGTGGGGGAATGCTTTTGTCTTTGTAGGCCCTTGCAGTTTGGCTGCAGAATACATTTTCCATGTCACAATCTGTGTGCAAGAATAGAAGACAACATGAGAGGACTGTCAGCTGCCCATTAAAGAACTGCACAGCAAGGCAGGATGGCAAAACGGAAGCTGTTCCACAGGTTTAGAATATGATTCACAAAGGATTTGAGGGGAGCAGAAAGCCTGGATTTTAAGTGATTCACAAAGGATTTGAGGGGAGCAGAAAGCCTGGATTTTAAAAGGTCAGCAAGGAGATAACGCTCTATACTGTTAGGACTGGGGAAAGGCCTGGGAATTAAAAAGACAGGGAACACCTTTATCAACTAGGTGGTATTCATAGAATACTTACCCTGCGCAGTCTTGAGAAGGACTTGGTGCAAGCCAACTCTTCTGTTTCTTAAGGGATTTTTTTTGTTTTGTTTTTCACACTGATCAGATCAAGCGTTGTATTTGTCGAATTATGACGTCATCATTAACATATCTTATTCCCCATGGGGTGTACTTGACAATGAGCCATGTTTCAATTTTTTCCCATTAAGCGGTTTGGGAGATATAGAGGTATAACGTTTTTCCAAGATGGCGTCACGTGACCAATGACGACATAATTAGGAATAAAAAATTCTACAGGCAGAGGCGTTCCTATGGTAAAATTTCATGTCAATCGGACCAATGGTTGCCGAGAAAATGAATTTTTAAAATGCAGACAAGGCACACAGCACACATATGGCACACGTACGCACCCAATTGCTTAACCCCGCATTTTCGCTTCGCGAGCGCAGGGTAATGAGGTGCCACCGATCAATTTACAAACATCAGAACACAGAGCTTCCTCGATTGTAAATGCACTGTTAGGTTGAAAGGAAATAAGAAAATATAACAAGACAATTATATAAACAAGATGGTATTCAAAGAATACTTACCCTGCACAGTCAACTTGGTGCGAGCCAACGCTTCTGTTTTTGAAGGTTTTTTTATTATTATTTGATCCTACATGGCCGCCAGACCACGTCCGTGATTACATCATAAATTTATATTCTCTAATATAATTGTTGCATAGATCACGCCCAATAAATTTCAAACTGATCAGACGAAGCATTGTCCATGTCGAATTATGACGTCATAATTATGGCACCAATGACGTCATCGTTAACAACACCTATTCCTCATATGGAGTTCTTTACAATGAGCCATGTTTCAATTTTTTTTCCATAGAGCAGGTTTGGAGATATAGAGGTGCAACGATTTTTTTGTTTTTTACAAGATAGCGCCTGTGCCACATGACCAATGACATCATGATTATCATTAAAATATTCTATAGGGAGAGGCGCTCCTATTGTGAAAATTTCGTGTCCATCAGACCAACAGTTGCTGAGAAAAAAAATTCACAATGATCGGATAAGTGTTGCACTTGTCGAATTATGATGTCATAATGAAGGCACCGATGACATCATCATTAACATATCTTATTCCCCATGAGGAGTAGTTGACAATGAGCCCGGTCTCAATTCTTTCCATGGAGTGGTTTCAGAGAAATAGAGGTACAAAGTTTTTCCAAGATGGCGCCTGTACCACGTGATCTATGACGTCATAATAATCATTGAAATATTCTACAGGAGGAGGCCCTCCTACAGTGAAGATTTCGTGTCAATTGGACCAAGAATTGCAGAGAAATAAAATTCATACTGATCGAATCAAGCATTGTACTTGTCAAATTATGACGTCATAATTAAGGTACTGATAACGTCATCATTAACATATCTTATTCCCCAAGGGGAGTACTTCACAATGAGCCATGTTTCAATTTTTTCCCATTGAGCAGTTTGGGAGATATAGAGGGAAAACGTTTTTCCAAGATGGTGTCCATACCACGTGACCTATGACGACATAATTAGGAATAAAAAAAATTCCAGAGTCGGAGGCACCCCTATGGTAAAATTTCGTGCCAATCAGACCAATGGTTGCCGAGAAAATGAATTTTACAAATGCAGACACGGCAAACGTACGGCACACGGCACACGTACGGCACACGGCACACGTACGGCACACGGCACACGGCACACATACGCACCCGATTGCTTAAAACCGCTTTTCGCTCCGCGAACGCAGGGTAAACAGCAGAGTACCCACCCTATGGGCAATTTGATCCAAGCATCCAACACATTCTTCCAATACGTCACTTTATTTACGTGGTGCATAGGCAACGGACCGCTGCCTCAATCGCTCCCGAAAATAAAAAAGATAACACGGGTCACGTACACTACATGACCAAAATGATGCGGGCACCCTTTCTAATTGGTGGATTCGGCTGTTTCATCCACACCCATTTCTGAAAGGTATATATAAAATAAAGCACACAGCCATGCAATCTCCATAGACAAACAGTGGCAGTAGAATGGGCTGTACTGAAGAGCTCAGTGACGTTCAACGTGGCACCGTCATAGGATGCCACCTTTCCAACAAGTCAGTTCGTCAAATTTCTGCCCTGCTAGAGCTGCCCCGGTCAACTATAAGTGATGTTATTGTGAAGTGGCAACGTCGAGGAGCAACAACAGCTCAGCCGCGAAGTGGTAGGCAACACAAGCTCACAGAACGGGACCGACAAGTGCTGAAGCGCGTAAAAATCGTCTGTCTTCGATTGCAACACTCAGTACAGAGTTCCAAACTGCCTCTGGAAACAACGTCAGCACAACAACTGTTCGTCGGGAGCTTCATGAAATGGGTTTCCATGGCCGAGCAGCCACAAACAAGCCTAAGTTCACCATGTGCAATGCCAAGCGTCAGCTGGAGTGGTGTAAAGCTCGCCGCCATTGGACTCTGGAGCAGTGGAAACGCGTTCTCTGGAGTGATGAATCACGCTTCACCATCTGGCAGTCCGACGGACGAAACTGGGTTTGGCCGGTGCCAGGAGAACGCTACCTGCCCAAATGCATAATGCCAACTGTAAAGTTTGGGGAAGGAGGAATAATGGTCTGGGGCTGTTTTTCATGGTTCGGCCCCTTAGTTCCAGTGAAGGGAAATCTTAACGCTACAGCATACAATGACATTCTAGATGATTGTGTGCTTCCAACTTTGTGGCAACAGTTTGGGGAAGGCCCTTTCCTGTTTCAGCATGACAATGCCCCCGTGCACAAAGCGAGGTCCATACAGAAATGGTTTGTCGAGATCGGTGTGGAAGAACTTGACTGGCCTGCACAGGGCCCTGGCCTCAACCCCATCAAACACCTTTGGGATGAATTGGAGCACCGACTGTGAGCCAGGCCTAATCACCCATCATCAGTACCCAACCTCACGAATGCTCTTGTGGCTGAATGGAAGCAAGTCCCCACAGCAATGTTCCACCAACTCATGGAAAGCCTTCCCAGATAAGTGGAAGCTGTTATTGCAGCAAAGGGGGGGACCAACTCCATATTAATGCCCATGATTTTGGAATGAGATGTTCGATGTTCAGGTGTCCACATACTTTTGGTCATGTAGTGTATACAATAACAACAACATGCATTTTAAAGGCCATTTTCCCTACTAGAGCGGGGGTTAGCCTTGCGGTCCCCATGACAATCTTCTCCATTTTGCCCTATTTTTTGCATCTCTCCTTGTTAACCCCCCTTGCCCGCATTTCTTCTTCCACCATCTTTAGCCAAGTCTTTCTTGGTCTTCCCCGTCCTCTACTTCCTTCTACATTCATTTCCATCACTCTTCTCAACCAGTCACTTTCATCCTTCCTCAACACATGACCAAACCATCTCAACCTGTTCTTCTTCACAGCATCAATCACAGGCTCTATTCCCATCATCTTTCGCAATTCATCATTTGTCTTCCTCTCTCTCAACGATACTTACCACATCCACCGAACCATTCGCATTTCCACCCTTTCCAGCCTTCGTTGCTGCTCTACGTTCATTACCCATGTCTCGCTCCCATAAATCATAACACTTCTCACACATGCAGCATACACCTTTCCCTTCAGCTTTAACGACACTCCCCTAATCATCAGCACGCCACTCAGTTCCCGAAACTTCTTCCATGCACATCTCACTCTCGCAACCGTTGCCGAGTCTGAAGTGTATGTTATGTATGTGTAGTGTATGTTAAGCAAAAACATGTGTGCTGCTCATGTGCATTTACAGGTAGTCCCTGACTTCCGAACACACAGCTTATGAACAGATTATACTTTAAAACGACGTTTCGGTTTTTCAATCGTTTATCCATTCGTACAAACATGACTTTTTTTGAAGGTACCGCGCCGAGCACTAAATACAGGAAATCGTAACTAAAGAGGCAATTACCCATTAATTTAATGACCCATTTACACTGGAATTCACACCGGCTTCGCTCGAACACTTCCACCATTTCACATGTCATTCTCTCCACAGGGTTCCTTACCAGCACGACACACAGTGGTGCTCGCCCAGCTTCACAATAAACCCCTCTAACGAGATCGCTATCTCTCGTCATCCCTTACATGAGCATAGATGGCAAAGTCACACGTTTCAGGGGTTTGGCCCGTTTCGTTTCTGAAAACCTGCAAACTCATTTTAGTGTCGTCAAAACCAGGACAAGATGAAAAGTACGATCAATTTTAAAAATGCAGTGTTTCGTTTCCATTCCACTCAAGTATTGACACACACACAGACTGATAGACCTGGAGCTGATATGCAAGGTATCATCACTCTAGTCATTTGGCTGTGTGACGTCATGATCTTTCCCTCACTGAAGGCCACGTCATCACCCTCCAGGATTTCACATGCAGTATCACCTCAGCATTCGATCACGTCTAATAAATAAATAAATAAATAAATAAATAAACCTGCTTTTGATTCCTACCAACCCGTTTTCCATCCCCTCCAACGTGCCATGGTATGCACTACACACATTCTGTCTCCCCTAATTTATTCACTTTTGAGTAAAAAGTACATTTGACAACGTTTTTATGCAAAAAAATGGGTTTAGTTTGTGTTTGAGAACCAAGTAATCACCAATTATATGCATTTAAAGGGGATTTATTGGTCTGGCTTAAGGACATAAAACTTACAAACACATTTTCAAGCACACATTGAGTTCAGAAACCGGGGACTGCTTGGTTAATACATCGTGGCTATATAGCTCAGATAATTCCAATTGCATTCTCCCAAAGGAAAAAAAGATAGCAAAATGGGTGAAAAAATATATATATATATTTTCAAAACTTCATAGAATCAAACTAAAATTGCAGAGGCACAACTTCCCAGTGCCCTCATTGCCATCTGAAAGTTTCAGCTGTTTTGGTCAAATCATCTTGGAGTAGATACAACAACAACAACAACAACATGCATTTTAAGACCATTTTCCCTGCTAGAGCGGGGGTTAGCCTTGCGGTCCCCATGACAATCTTCTCCATTTTGCCCTATTTTCTGCATCTCTCCTTGTTAACCCACTTGCCCGCATTTCTTCTTCCACCATCTTTAGCCAAGTCTTTCTCGGTCTTCCCCGTCCTCTACTTCCTTCTACATTCATTTCCATCACTCTTCTCAACCAGTCACTTTCATCCTTCCTCAACACATGACGAAACCATCTCAACCTGTTCCTCTTCACAGCATCAATCACAGGCTCCATTCCCATCATCTTTTGCAATTCATCATTTGTCTTCCTCTCTCTCAACGATACTCCGCACATCCACCGAACCATTCACATTTCCATCCTTTCGAGCCTTTGTTGCTGCTCTACGTTCATTACCCATGTCTCATTCCCATAAATCAAAACACTTCTCACACATGCAGCAAACACCTTTCCCTTCAGCTTCAACGACACTCCCCTCCTCATCAGCACGCCACTTAGTTCCCGAAACTTCT
Source organism: Myxine glutinosa (assembly GCF_964187855.1). Lineage (NCBI taxonomy): Eukaryota > Metazoa > Chordata > Myxini > Myxiniformes > Myxinidae > Myxine > Myxine glutinosa. The sequence goes on from NC_136262.1 coordinate 252,028,739, forward strand.
TCCATGCACATCTCACTCTAGCAACCGTTGCCGAGTCTGATCCACCTTCTCCATTCAGCATGTCTCCGAGGTATCAAAATGTTTTCACACCTTCCAGCTTCATGCAGTCTCCAAGATCCAACTCAACATTTCCCCCATCTGCAGCTCCCTCTGTGCACACCTTACATTTGAATGTAGCTGCCACACTGGTTAATGACCCTCTCAGACCACTACATTTTTGATGAACCCACTCAGCGCACATTGTACATTGAATGGAGTTCACTCCGACACCCTTCCTGCACACAGCACATGGCCACTTCCCAGTTCCTTCCACCTCACCACATGCTTTACCACGTGCCATCACCTTCGTCTTTCCTATATTCACCTTCAGACCTTTTGTCTCCATACATTCCTTCCACTTGTTCATCTTTTCCTTCAGTCCATCCATACTTTCCACAATCAACACCAGATCATCTGCATACAACAACTCCCACGGTAAACCCTCCTTTACGTTCTGAGCCAGCACCTCCATCACAGCTACAAATAGTAGTGGACTTGGTACCGACCCCTGATGCACTCCCACCTTCACCTCAAACTCACTACTGTTCCCGTCCTTCGTCCTTACAGCTGTGCACGCTCTTTTGTACATTGCCATCACTACTCTGATCAACCATTCCTCCACTTCTAACTTCCTCAATGCCCATTTCAATACTTCGCGTGGAACCCGATCGAATGGTTTCTCCAGATCAACAAACCCAAGAAACAACTTCTTCCTCTTCTCCATGTACTTCTCCTGCAACTGCCTCACAATAAAGAGCACGTCTGTTGTTCCTCTTTCTGGCATAAATCCAAACTGCATTTCGTCGATCTTCATCTTCTTCCTTATCCTCCTCTCCAACACCCTTTCCAATACCTTCATTCCATGCTCCAATAACTTTATCGCTCGGTACGAGCCACACTCCAGAGGGTCACCTTCCCCTTGTATAGAGGCACGAGGGTACTCACTTCCCAATCCACTGGAATGCGGCCTTCTTTCACCACCAGATTACAGATCTCTGTCATTCTCTTCACACTCCAACTTCCTGCTGCCTTCAACATATCTCCCACAACTCCCGTCGGCCCTCCCGCTTTTCTACTCTTCATTGCTTTTATCGCTTCCTCAACTTCCTTCTCACTTATCTTCTCTGCCGGTCCTAAAACTGGGTTACTCTCTATGTTGCCATCCCATTCATTCTCTGTATTCAACAGCATTTCCATACATCTTTTCCATCTTCCTTTAATTCCATCTGGGTCCACAACGATTTGTCCCACTTCATCCTTCAAGCAACTCACCCCCATCACACCACACCTCTCTTTCGCTATCTGCTTTGCAATCCTGAATACCGCTCTCTGACCCTCTTCCGAGTCCAAGCTTTCTCCGAACATTTTCCTACATGCCTCCTGCGCCTTTGCTTCCTCTTTCTTTGCAGCCTTTTTGGCTGCCTTATAACTTTCATGCTCTGCTTTTTCTGCTCCCGTACCCTTCGCCTTCTGCCACTCCTTGAACTTCTTCCTCTTCTCGTCAATCCTCTTTCCAACTTCATCATCCCACCACCATGTTTCCGAGTGCCTCGGTGGTCCTTTTGTCCATCCACATACCTCATCAACGGCTCCCAACAGACTATCTTTCATTGACATCCAACCACGTTCAAGCTCAACCACATCATCCTCTACCCTACTCAGCCTCTCTTTTAATGCCTCCCTTACTGTCACCTCTTTCAACCTCCACACCTTCATTCTCTGTTGGTACTTCACCCGCCGAGCTCTCCTCGCACCTTTCACCCTTATGTCGCAGACACCCAAGTGGTGCTGTGAAACAGCCTCCTCCCCCGGGATCACCTTTGTGTCCCGGAGGTGCCCACTATCTCGCCAACGCAACATCAGGTAATCAACGGTTGTCGTCGACCCACCTGACGTGTATGTAACAAGCTAATTATCCCCTTTCTGGAACTGAGTATTACAAATCAACAAATCAGCTCCATCAGCAAACTCCAAAATCCTTTCACCTTCTCCATTTCTCACACCATATCCGTAACCCCCATAAACTCCCTCAAAACCGTCCATACTCCTTCCCACATGTCCATTTAGGTCTCCTCCTACCACAACAACTTCCTCATCTTTCACGTTTTCCATCAGCTTCTCTATCGCACATCAGAACTGGTCCTTCTCTTCATCGCTCTGACCAACCTGCGGAGCATATCCCGAGATGATGTTCACCAAGAGCTTTCCAATCATCATTTTCACCATCATCAACCTATCACTCACTCTAGTCACACTCACCACACTGTCTACAAACTCCTCAGAAAACAGGACACCAACACCATTCACGCCCTCCGTGCACCCTTGCCACACAAACTTGTATTTCTGTCCCTGCCTACCCTTCACCATTCTCACACCACTTCCCTTCCATCTCGTCTCTTGCACACAACATATGTCCACTCTTCTTCTGACCAATACTTCCACCACTTCTCCTGATCTCCCTGTCATTGTCCCTACATTCCATGCCCCAAACCTCAGAAACCGATCTCCACTTCGGGCTGTACCCTGCCCATATGTAGTGGTAATTGTCATGGTTCTCTTTTTGAGGCAATGTTTTTAATGGCCGGATGCCCTTCCTGACGCCAACCCTCTTCGTCGCCTCTTACGACACGCAGGGATACGGTGTACCTATTCTAACCAGGGTACACACCGGGGTAGATGTAACATACAAACACATACATACCCTCCATAATATGTCTAAGACGAGAACGGCACTCGGTAGAGCACATATCTCCCACCAGGCTGAACAGTTTATGTTTTGTACCCCACTGACAGGCCGCATCTGGATTCGGACCTGAACCAAAATGTAATCGGCTTGTTCTTGTCGCCTAACCAACTCGTCCACCAGGTTTTGTCATACCTGGTGTTGGCCTAATGGTTAGGGTGGCGGGCTTGGGATCCTAAGGTCCTGAGTTTGAATCCCGTTGAATTAACGGCAGGTGGGGTTGACTCAGGTTGTCATCCTTCCGAGGTCGGCATAATGAGTACCAGATAACTGGTTACAGAGAGGCATTGCATCAGCGGCAGACGCGCCCACAGAAATGATGCAACCAGCAGCCGGGTGGCTGCACACGAACCGCCCACCACCAAGTTTTGTCATAACTCTTCCACAACTTTTAAAACATGTTATATATCTCTTTTTGCCAGATTTCTCAATGGTGAAAATCACTTTTAAAAATAAATAACTCACGTATCTGAATCCATATTCAGATCTTCACCTATTTCAAATCGATTAGTCCTCCTTACACACCCAACCTGTCCAAGTTTCGTCCAAATCTGTCCATAACCTTTTGAGATATCCTGCTATATATCGGTTTTGGGCCAACCTCTCAATGGTGAAGAATCACTTCAAAAATTATAGTAGCCGGATCCGGATCTGGACTAAAATCTAATCATTTGTCCTCGTCACACACCCAACCTCTCCACCAAATTTCGTCCAAATCCGTCCACAACCTTTCGAGATATCTTGTTCACAAACAAACTTGTTCTATCTTGTTCACAATGCACAGGGATATGGTGTACCTATTCGCAATCGAGGTACACACTGGGATCATTCATCCCAGCAAGCTGGTAATCAATTTGCCGACCCCGGAAGGATGCCAGGCTGAGTCAACTGCCCTGGCGTTAATTCAGCGATCGACCGGGATTCGAACTCAGGATCCTAGGATCCCAAGCCGGCACCCTAACCGCTAAGCCAACACCAGGCTAATTAAATACCATAGTGAATGAATGAATGAATGATCGTTTTAAGGCCATTTTCCCTGCTGGAGCAGGGGTTAGCCTTGCGGGCCCCATGACAATCATGGTTCCCTGTTTGAGGCAATGTTTTTTTTTGTTTTTTTTAATGGCCGGATGCCCTTCCTGGCGCCAACCCTTAGTCGCCTCTTACGATGTGCAGGGATACGGTGTACCTATTCTAAACCAGGGTACACACCGGGATCATTCATCCCAGCAAGCTGGTACTCAATTTGCCGACCTCGGAAGGATGACAGGCTGAGTCAACCCCCCCTGGTGTTAATTTAGCGATCGACCGGGATTCGAACCCAGGATCCTAGGATCCCAAGCCGGCACCCTAACCGCTAAGCCAACACCAGGCTTAAATACCATAGTATCAAGTTAAATTACATATTCAGTACAAGATGTACTATTTCAGCACCAAATTTCCACCAACTACTGAAGGGTTAGGGACAATTTTGACAGATGCATCTTCAAGGTCACTCACTTGTGTCTTGTGCACAGAGGGTCGCGAGCATCTCAGGTGCACCCTTGCAGTAAACATGCATGTGGCGCTCGCCCAGCGTGCGCGTAACCACGGACATCCGCTGCAGGGTCGAGGAAAATGGAAATTGTTGTACAATTCCCACCTCAAAACCATGCTGTGGATAGGATAGTGGAGGCAAACAGAAAGAGGAATCAGCAAACAAAGATAAAATGTTCAAAACTGTGACATTAAGGGACAATCAAAGAGCTTGTATTCGAGGGAAAAAAAATTAGCTACTTATTTTTCCAGATTATTGAGTAGCATTATCCAATTGCTCTTCAAAATAAGTTTCGACAAACAAATTAATTAATCTTTCATCTCGTGTAATACTGTAATCACACAACTTCCTGCCATTGGAGAGGCACACTTAAGGCCTCTGTCATTAGCCTCTGCCTCATTAGATGTTCCGTAGTCTGGGGTCCAAGACCACACTCACAGTTGGCATCATCTTTACTGTATCCCCATCTCGACACATTTGCCTAATACCTTTCAACTCGGCACGTCGTCTATTCAGGCTGTAACAGGTTGTAACAGGTTGTCCATTGTTGATCGGCACCTGGTGAGTGTTTCCCTATTGGCTCAATGTTCATTATCTCATTATCTCAGGCCATTTTTCATCCCAAAAGTTCAGCCTCATTGAGGTTGGATTGCCGTTGGGTGAATGAAACGATTATAGGAAGCTCCTACAAGATTCAAGTAGGGGAGGGATAACTGTATGACCATGAAGAGGTTATCTCATCTTGTGATTGTCTAAGGTGATCTATCTGGCTTGCAACTGCCCTCCTAATAGCAGGTGGTGTACATTAATCACAACATGCTGGGGTTCCACAAAGTGTCTGCAAGGTGGGTGCCGAGACAACTCACACCCGAACTGAAAAAACGGCGAGTGTACGCATGTGAAGAACTTCTGTGACGTTCTTCACATGCGTTCATCACACGAAGGAGAAGGCGATGCTTTCTTACAGCGCGTAGTGACTGGGGGTGAAAGCTGCGTCCACTACTTTCAGCCAGAAACAAAGAGGGCAAGCAAAGAGTGGCGCCATTCAACTTCACCGAAGCCCAAAAAATTCCGTACACAGCTGTCCACTGGAAAAGTGATGCTGACGCTTTTCTGAGATAGCCGAGGCCCACTTGTAGAACATTACATGCCCATAAGGACCAGTCACCAGTGCATCATACTGCGACCTCCTTAAAAATCATCTGAAACCAGCAATCAGATCAAAACGTCGTGGACTACTCACTACCGGTGTTTTGCTGCAGCATGACAATGCTCGGCCCCATACTGCCCGTGCAACAGCTGCAGCAATCGAGGACCTGCATTTTGAGTGTCTTCCTCATCCACCCGACTCGCCAGACCTCGCCCCTTTGGATTACCACATCTTTGGGCCACTTAAAGAGGTGCTTGGTGGAACCATTTTACGACCCGACGAAGAGGTTCAAGAGGTGGTACACAAATGGCTGCAAAAGCAGCCAAAATATATTTTTTTCTAGAGGAATCCAGGCCTTAGTAAAGCGCTGGAAAAATGCATTGAACGCAATGGGGATTATGTTGAAAAATAACAGTTGTTTAATACATACGTACATGCAATGAACAAGTTGTGAAAATATTTTAAGGTTACTTATCGACTGCCCCTCATATATATATATATATTATATATATATGGTGTCCACAAAGTCGCGCATCATAGGAAAAACATTTATTTGTAAGGTTGACTGCATCAGTTGTTCGAAATGTGTGCCACCAATCTCAAAACATGTTTGTAAACAGAAAAGCAGGTTTCTCTGAATGTTCAACATATCCGGGATAATTGTTGAATTAAATAATTTAATTTCCTATGATAAATAATTAATCAATGAAATACTTTCCTATGATGCACGACTTTGTGGACGCCCTGTATGTTGACATCACACATCATAAAACTCCATAGTCAAACCATATGTGCACAGGAATCTTCCATATGATTTTCATTTGCATAAGTACACCCAAATCATCACAACAAAATTAGCATGGTGCTTTTAAAAATTACTGTTTTAACGATGCAGCAAAATGAACCTCTCTCCTCAAGCTTTATCATCCAAGATCGCGGCTGCACAAACTGAGTGCTTTAACCTCAGCGTTACCCAGGTAAAAAAGGAAATTGTAATACCCTCTGTCACAACCACCAGGTGGCTCTACACAGTATACATTTACATAAAACGCATTTACACCCCTCTTCCCCCCCACCACCTCCCCTCCGCATCCCACAACTGCACAAATCGTTTCGTTCACTGCATGTTCAGAGTATATTTACCTCCACCACCAAAGGTGGATGGAGGTCATGTTTTCACCCCTCTCTGTTTGTTTGTCTGTCTGTCTGTCTATTTGTGAACAAGATAACAAGATATCTCAAAAAGTTGTGGACGGATTTGGACGAAATTTGGCAGAGATGTAGTGTATGTGACAAGGACGAAATGATTAGATTTTGGTGAAGATCTGGATTCGGATCCGGCTAGTAGAATGTTTTAAATGAATCTTCACCATTGGGAGATAGGGCCAAAAACTATACATAACAGGATATCTCAAAAAGTTGTGGACAGATTTGGACGAAATTTGGCAGAGGGGTAGTGTATGTGACAAGAACGAAATGATTGGTGATTCTTTGACCACTGAGTGATTGGACTAAAACCAACATATAGCAGGATATCTCAAACTAGAGGTTCCAGGGAAGCTGAACTCAACTGGTCTATATCAATATGGTTAGAATATGCATAATAGAACCACAAACTATATAGTTTATATGATAATAATAATAATAATAATAATAATAATTATGAGTTTATTGATAAATTTGATCAGTATTTGTGACCTTTAGAGCTTGGACGTCGTCCAAACTGATGTTTATGGGTCAAGTCATGTCATAGGTTACGACGAGGTCATTTTTCGGACATCGTCAAAACCCGTAATATATGTGTTGAGATTTGTTACATACTGTCTACACACCAAGTTTCAGCCTTCTAGCTACAGTCACGTGAAAAAGTAAATACACCCCATGTAAAGTTTTGACTTTTTCAACATATTTCAACATACAGCTATTTGATCTTCATTTCAACAATATTGATAGATAAAGGTGATATAATATAACAAATATCATGAAACATTTACATTTTGTAGTCCATTGGATAAATTTAAATAAACATAAATGCAAATTTTGCATGTGGAAAAAGTAAGTACACCCTTGGCTCCAATAGGTGGTATTGCCCCCTTTGGCAGAAACAACCTCAAGTAGGCATTTCTTATAACTGTCTACCAGTCTCTGACATCGACTGGGAGAAATTTTTGCCCACTCCTCCATGCAGAATTCTTTCAACTGTGCGATGTTTGAGGGGTTTCTTGCATTCACAGCTCGTTTCAAATCCCCCCACATCTCGATGGGATTTAGATCCAGGCTTTGACTTGGCCATTCCAGAACCCTCCATTTCTTTCTTTTCAGCCATTCCTTGGTGGAATTACTGGTATGTTTAGGGTCATTGTCATGTTGCAAGGTCCAACTTCGGTTGAGCTTCAACTTTCAGACAGATGGCCTCACATTATCCTCAAGCACCCTCTGGTACAATGAAGAATTCATAGTGGATTCTATGATGGTGAGCTGCCGGGGCCCTGATGCAGCAAAGCTGCCCCAAACCATAATATTTCCACCACCATGCTTTACAGTTGGTATCAGGTTCATGTGGTCAAATGCTGTCTTTGGTTTTCGCCAAACATGTCTTCTGGTACTGTGGCCAAATAGCTCTACCTTTGACTCATCTGTCCAGAGCACATTGTTCCAGAAGTGCTGGTCTTGGCCTGGGTGTTCATTGGCAAACTTTAGTCTTGCCCTGATGTTCTTTCTGGACAGCAACGGTTTCCTCCTGGCACATCTCCCATGTAGATCAAATTTGTGCAGCCTCTTTCTTATGGTAGACTCGTGCACTTTGACATCAACAGTGGCACGAGCTACCTGTAGGTCCCGTGATGACATTCTGGGGTTCTTAGAGACTTCTTTCAGCATCATGCGATCTGCTCTCTGGCTGAACTTGCTGGGGTGGCCTGGCCTGAACAAGTTGGCAGTTGTTTGGAATCTTCTCCACTTGGAGATGATCTTCCGGACAGTCGAATGATTGATTTCAAATTGTTTGGAGATCTTTTTAAATCCCTTCCCAGACTCGTAGGCATCTATAGCCTTCTTTCTGAAGGCCTCAGAGAGCTCTTTTGATCTTGGCATGGTGACGCCGCACACTTCAACAACAAAGAGCAAACCAAACTAAATGTCTGAGGTTTAAATAAGACAGATTCCTCCAAGATCCTCTCTAACGATGTTCTAATCATTTGCACCTGAGCTGGTGCACCTGATTCTAATTTTAGGTATTTGAAGTAGTGATAAATGTAGGGGTGTACTTACTTTTTCCACATGCGAAATTTGCATTTATGTTTATTTAAATTATACAATGGACTATAAAATGTAAATGTTTCATGATATTTGTTATATTATATCACCTTTATCTATCTATATTGTTGAAATGAAGATCAAATAGCTGTATGTTGAAATATGTTGAAAAAGTCAAAACTTTACATGGGGTGTACTTACTTTTTCACGTGACTGTACATTAGGAAGTACCAGATTGACAAAAATTGATTTTTCAATATGGCCGCCCTGCCGCGCCCATTTTTGGGCGTGCAACGCCCAAATGCAATCCCAAACTAGTTTATGTCTTAAAGATGCTGCATAACAAGTTTCATCCAATTTGATCAATATTTGTGACTTTTCGAGCATAGACGTCGAATTGTTTACAGACGACAGACAGACAGACAGACAGATGACACACGGACGACAGACACTGGGTGTCGACAAAAACTCAGCTGGACATGGTCCAGTTGAGTTAAAAATTACGGACGGATATAGACGAAACTTGGTGGACAGGTTGTGTGTGTGACAAGGGATAATCGATGCAATTTAGGAGACGAATTGGATCTGGATCCGGCTCGTATAATTTTTAACTAATTCTTCACAATTTGGAGATAGGGCCAAAAATGACATATAGCAGGTTATCTCAAAAAGTTGTGGACGGTTGATTTTGATTAAATATGATTCTGTATTGCAATTGTCTGGTCCACTCTGGGATACAAAATGTAAACTGTTCACCTGGCGGAGGTATGCTCTCTACTGAGTGCCGTTCCAGTTTATATAAATATAAAAGACAAGGTCTGAAAAAGTAAATCCCCGTCTGCTCTGTCCTTTCCACGAACAATTTTCTTATATTTTTTGGTCTCATTAATCATTGTGACCTCTAGTCATAAAAAAGTATCAATGATGTATTTTTGAGATTTGAATAAAATAATAAAATTGCCCAGTTTGGAGCAATAAGAATAGTAATTCATTTATTCACTATTCTCTTTTTTCTTACCCCCACCACCTGAGAAAATATGTTACCGGAAATTTGTTTGCGCAACCCACTTTGCGGATATGCAACATTTTCAATTTGTGCAGCCCTGAAGATATATCTATTTCAAAAAAAGAACATAAAAGCTTTAATAGAAATAAGTGGAACAGCCATATAACTTACAAAATGTGTATGAACGACTATCTGAATATGAACTATGGATAACTTAAAAGTTAAAAGCCTTATCATTGATGTCATATGTTCATGCTGTTCTCCAAAATGAAGATAATATTGTTTTACTAAGAAGATGCATCTAAAGGACTCAAATGACCAAATATTGTGGACTTAGCAGCAAGCACCAAAAATCCAAGATAATTAAGACTTATCTGAAAATGGAACACTTTGTGCATTCACAATCTACTACAATAGAGGTTGTGCGGCTGTAGCTACGTCACCTTTATTCACTTGTCTATTGGTCGTGGCACAGACCAATTGGGTGTGCCGTTTTTCCCTTCACTTGTCGATTGGTTGCGGCCCTGAGCCCACACGGGTGTGCCCGTGTTTTCCAGCATCGTTATTCACTCGTTGATTGGTCAAGGCACTGACCAATTGGGTGTGCCAGTTTTTCAGAGCATCGTTTGTCTGGTTTTTGAAGATGGGCCGAGACGGGCACTTCGGCCCAGAAACAAACCATCAAGAATGAAAATAATTAAATATGAAATATGAGGAAATCTTTCATGAACACATTTGCATTGGCGCCATTTGTGTCAGCAGAAAACGTCATCGCAATAGACGTTGCAAAAGTGTGTTGAAGGTTCGAATGTGATCGCATGGAGTACATAATGTGATCAATAAAATTTCTTTCAAAAATGACAAAAATTATAAAGTGCATCTCCAAGAATGCGCCACTTCACATTGCCCACCGTAGGTGGTTCGAGAAGGGTCAGCAATGGAAAAATTATAATCCATGCACATGCAGATCTAACTTCCTTAACAGCTAACATGTCAATAATAAAAAACAAAGTGAAAATTAAATCAATATGAAATATGCACAGGCTTGCAGGATGCAATGGTGGTCATAGATGACGTTTGAGATGATGAGGAGGGGTAGGTGCAGACTTCTGGCATCAGTTAGTGTTTATTCTTAACGGATAAGTGCTTTGACATGAGAAAACAATCACAATAAATTGTCATGAACAAACAAAACATGCATCGACTTATGTGAAGCAGTTGTAAACACAAAGGCCGACACATGCTTACAAATGGTTGGACCTGCACAATAATATGTCACTTCAAAAGCACAAAGCAGCCATATTCAAAACACAACTTAAGGAAGCCGTTATCCATCACCATGACAAAGTGCTTGTTGCAAGCAATGAACGCCACACTACAGCGGAAGAAGTCTTACCGTCAATTCATACATTTCCTGCAACAGGAACAAAATTTCGAAATTAATTACAATAGACCACTCTCAAAACAAACCACATGTATAATCGCAAAGCATGATGTGAAATGTGAAGGTGTAATGCAGAAGCAAGTAAAGCTGGGTTCCAAAATAACAACAACAACAAAAAAAACATTTAACACAGAAACAAGGATGCATTGCAAATGCAGTTTAAATTTTACATTAAGACAAAGCATTATGATGCCATCTTAAAATGGAAGGGTTGGGGTGGGAGGGAGTTACAGATTGGAACAATTCATACAATTTGAGAAAGCTGGGACCTTAATATACAAAGCCATTCACGAACAGATTTTGAGGGACCAGTGTAAGCAATTTCAGCATCGACATTTTTGGCGCTCTTGAAACCAAAGATAGATTGGCAAACGTTTTTTGAGACAATTTTTTGAATTATCCATATCATAATGCATGAGGGTGTGGATTTTTTTGCATCAATATTCACCAATGCACTGAAGTAGACATTCCATTCCGTGGTCTCAATCTTTGTGGTGACTATTTTTTTTTGCCATTGACAGTATACAACTCTCCCGGACTCGATTTAGGGGGCTTTTAAAAACAAAATCCATCTTTTTCGCCTAACTGACGCCACCATCTTGGCAAGCCGCCATCTTGCTGCTTGAAAGCTATGGTTTTGCCATTGTGGCATACATTAGTAAAGCTGGTGTGCCTTGTAAAGTGGGCGAAATAACCCACACGGCGGGCGTAAAAAGACATATTTGTAAAGCTTAAACATGTTTTACATGGAGAGGGGGAGATCCATAGCTAGTCTGTGGTAAGTGTGGTGGTAAGTATGGTCCGTGTGTTTTGAGCAAGTTAAATTGCCATATAATAACAGGGACCTGTCAAAGTAAGTGGTTTGTTACGCGTGACGCTGAGGAGGCAGCATATGTAATTTATAGATGGGTTAGACATGACTTTTGTGGGCGTAAACACCTCGTGTTTGTAGACCGGGCTAGGTGAAGATTTCTCATGAGAGAGGCACACATGTCATGTGTTCGAAAGGCCATAATGATCTGTCTGGCCAGTGTGTGTCAGCCATGGAGGCGCAGTGTGCTTTGGGGCCGGAAGTGCCAAAGAGTATTTACTTTTTATTGTGGCCTCCCCATAGGCAGGACTGCGAAAGGGGAATTCCACCCAGGAGGAAGAAGAGAAGAACGAGAGAGCCCTTGCTTGGACGAGGAAGGAGAGAACGAGAGACACCTTGCTTGGACGAGGAAGGAGAGAACGAGAGAGACCTTGCTTGGACGAGGAAGGAGAGAATGAGAGAGACCTTGCTTGGATGAGGAAGGAGAGAACGAGAGAGACCTTGCTTGGACGAGGAAGGAGAGAATGAGAGAAACCTTGCTTGGACGAGGAAGGAGAGAACGAGAGAAACCTTGCTTGGATGAGGAAGGAGAGAACGAGAGAAACATTGCTTGGACGACGAAGGAGAGAACGAGAGAGACCTTGCTTGGATGAGGAAGGAGAGAACAAGAGAGACCTGGCTTGGACGAGGAAGGAGAGAACGAGAGAAACCTTGCTTGGACGAGGAAGGAGAGAACGAGAGAAACATTGCTTGGACGACGAAGGAGAGAACGAGAGACCTTGCTTGGACGAGGAAGGAGAGAACAAGAGAGACCTTGCTTGGAAGAGGAGAGAATGAGAGAGACCTTGCTTGGAAGAGGAAAGAGAGAACGAGAGAGACCTTGCTTGGAAGAGGGAAGAGAGAACGAGAGAGACCTTGCTTGGAAGAGGGAAGAGAGAACGAGAGAGACCTTGCTTGGAAGAGAAAGGAGAGAATGAGAGAAACCTTGCTTGGAAGAGGAAGGAGAGCACGAGAGAGAGACCTGAAGACGGAGGGCAGAGCAGGAGGCATCAGTCTAGAAAGGAGCTGTTGGGGGGAGGAGGAGGAGGAGCAGAGCAAGCTTTTCACGGAAGAGTTTTGCAAGGAGGCTTTGATTATGGCTTTGTATCAGGGTGAATTGACCCAAGCTTAGATCACCCAATGTTTTTGGAGTGGAAGGAAGACAATGGAGGGCACACGAGGAGGCCTCGGTCTAAAAAGGAGAGGGGGGCATGAGGCTTTGTTGTGGAACGGCTTCTTCACTGGCTTTCGTTTCGCACCTAGTTTCCGAAGTGGGCTGGTTTGAGTCCGGCATCCACTCAGTGTATCAGAAAAAAGAGAAGTCTCACCCGGATTATTGTTTTGTTGCACAAGTGTGATCTGTCGTGCCTTTAGAGGGACAGGAATTGCTTTATTTCCAATAATTGTACATAAGTTTGAATATTCCCATTTACGTATGTGTCCTTTTTGACTCGCCTGGTTCGTTTCGTTTTTGTTTAAACCGTCTTGTTTACCCTCCTCCCTTTACTTTACCATACAAAATAAATCCTTAAAAAGGTAAGAAAGCACGTTTAAAGCATCTGTTTTCCATGTGCGTTTGCAGTCGATTTTGACCCAATTGAATGATCCTTGGGAAACAGTAAAGTTGTAGATTTTATTGAACGCAGTGTTAAAAAAAAAAAAGACCGTTTGGGCCATCTCCGGGGATGATAGGTGCCGGCGCTGAGTGTTCTGTCTTAACGGGCGCTTAGATGTGACAGTATTTTTAAGTGTTTGTACATGCGTTAATCTTTCACTGCTGAACTGCAGCACCAAGATGCCCCAAATTTTGGAGCTGGGTTCTTCAGAATCTAGCCAAGGATTTAAGCTACCACACGTTGGCCTTGGCGTTATTTTAAGGCCATCAAAGGCCGCTACAAGTATATAGGGTCAGGCTGTGCTGCCGCCGGCCCAAAGACAAAAGGTAACCACCATGAGGCCACTAACTCCATAGCTTTTCAATGTTCAACATTTCCTGAAACCCTCACCAGGAAAAGCTCACCACCACAATGGCAATAACTCCATACGTTTTCAATGCACAACATATGCTAGAACTCCTACTTAGTTTTTCCCATGCAGTGCCAGATACCCAGACGAGTTCATACATACATGCATACATAAAAAAAAATTAAAAAAAACCTTTAGAGGCCATTTTTCCCCGCAAAGCGGGGGTTGGCCTTTTTGTTGTTGTTTGACCGTGGTTGTTGTTGTTTTTTGGTCCCCTTTTTGAAGCAATGTTTTACGGCCGGATGCCCTTCCTGCCGCCAACCCTTTTTGTCGCCTTTTTTTTTACGACAAGCAGGGAATTACCAGTGAACTGGTACTCAATTTGCCGACCTCGGAAGGATGACAGGCTGAGTCAACCCCCCTGGCGTTAATTCAGCGATCGACCGGGATTCTAACCCAGGATCCTAGGATCCTAAGCTGGCACCCTAGCCGCTAGCCCAACACCAGGGTCGATGCATACATACATACATACATATAAATAAAAAAGGCACCTCCTGGCTTTAATAAAGAGCATCAGCCACGGATTATGTCTCACATGGTGAAAACCGCATAATCCGTAAAGAACGAACAGCCTGTCTGCCACCCAGACCATCGTTCCCGCCAATGCAAACCAAAACCAGGTGGGGTGATGTGATTGGCGGAGATTTAAAAAAAAATCAACGCCATACAGTGTGGTGGGTACTGTCCTGATCTCCTATGGACAGAAAGTCCAAGACAAAAGCGTCATCTCCGTCCTGGAGGCATCAGCTCGGCCACTCTGTCAATCGACAGAGATTCGATTATTTTTCCCAGCATCATTCTTCCTGTTTTCGAAGGTGGGCCAAGATGAGCACTCCGGCCGAGATAAACCATTATAAACCTCAAGATAACAAGCATTCTGTGTATTGCGCTGCAATACATGTCCCCTACCGGCAGTCTGTCGTCCGGAAAACTGTTGGGGAAATTACCAAGGGTTATTTACCCACAGGTTCTGAATCGTTCACAATCGCTAATTACCTCAGGGCGGGCTCACCTGTGATTCGCACTCGGGACTTCGATTTATACACCTTGCAGACAGGTCAGCAGAAGCACGAGAAAATAAGTTGTTGATAAAGAACCTTTCGAGTCGCTAAATATCAGTAATTTATTATATTTTCAGGTTCACGATCAATGATCGATGTGTATATATATATATATATATATATATATATATATATATATATATATATGTTGCTCGGCTTGGCTCCGCCCCTCCCGAAACCGCGCGCTATGTCGCGCTTTTGACGTTCGCGAGACGAGGCTGAGGGCGCACGGTGCGGCTTGAGGAGAACTCTAGAATAAACAATAATAATAAACAGATATCCATTTTTTGAATATTTTCGTTTAATTAACGATATGGGCCAAACCACGTGCCCTATCGCAAATTCCAAAAGGACATTTTAGTAGACTGACATGCTGAACAGATCTGTGAAGTTTCCCCTCGATTGGATCAAAAATGAGGGAGGAGCTCGGTTTTAAAGGTTCATGCTTAAAAACGTCATAACTCTGAAACCATGTGACGCATGACGTCATGCTCGCTGACTTTTTTGTTCGTCATGGGTATGCGAACCTGCCTGCAAAGTTTGGCCTCGATCTATTCAGCCGTTGCAGAGAAAAAGGGGTTTTTGTGTTTTCACGAAAAACAATATGGCGACCGAACCACTTGACCTGTGACGTCATAATTACCATTAAAATATTCTACAGACCGAGTCCCCCCTACGGTGAAAATTTGATCTCAATCGGTCTTATGATTGCAGAGAAAATCGTTTTTAAAGGAAATTAAAACTTAAAATGGCACTGAGTTAAGGATCATCAGAATTATCAGAATTCCCAAAGTTCAAAGTGCCATAACTTTGTCAAAAATGATCGAAACGTCGTGAAGTTCGAACTTGATCTGTAACTTATCATGAGGAAACCATGTACCAAGTTTGACATCATTAGCATTTAGCGTTTAGAAAAAAAAGTCTGGAAAACTGTTCCTTGCGTGACAGACTGACAGACTGACAGACTGACTGACGGCGTGCAAACCTATAGTCCCCTCCGGTGTACACCGATAGGGGACTAAAAAGAATGCCAGTAATTAAATATGAAATATGAGGAAATGTTTAATGAACATGTTTGCATTGGCACCACTTGTGTCAACAGGAAACATCATCGCAATAGACGTTGTAAGATTTGTTGAAACTTCGAATGTTATCGCATAGAGTTTCTGCTGTGATCATTAAATTTTCCTTTTGATAAAATATGTATCCATGTATACAGTAAGTTCTCCAACCTAACGTGTCCCGAAAAAAAGTGTGATGTCGCAGGAAACAACCTTGGAAACTATTTTCATGCCTCCACCGAGGAAGTCACAGGAGGCATTATGTTTTCAGGTTGTCCATCCAGCTGTCCGTCGGTCCGTTTCAGGTTTTCGTTACCACGATAACTTGAGAACAGCTTAAGAGATCTTAGTCAAACTTAGTGCAGGTATGTATAATGAGGTAAAGATGAACTGATTACATTTTGGGGTCAGGAGGTCAAAGGCCAGAGGTCATGTTAGGTAAAAATCCTGTTACCACGATAACTTGTGAACCAGTGATGGGATTCTGACCAAAGTTGGTACAAGTATGTATTATGATGCAAAGATGAACTGATTAGATTTTGGGGTCAAGAGGTCAAAGGTCAAAGTCTAATACATTTATAACTTGAGAACGGCTGAAGGGATCTAATTCAAACTCGGTATGGGTATGTATAATGATATAGAAATCAACTGATTATATTTTGGGGTAGAGGTCAATGGTCAGAGGTCATGTTAAGGAAAAATTATGTTGCTGCACCAATTCGTGAACCAGTGATGGAATTTTGAACAAACTTGGTATGAATATGATGCAAAGTTGAACTGATTAAACTTTTGGGTCAAGAGGTCAAAGGTCATGCTAAGTAAAAAATTATGTTGCCACGCCAACTTGTGAACAAGTGATGGGATTTTGAACAAATTTGGTATTGGTATATGTGATGCAAAGATGAATTGATTGGATTATGGCATTGAGGACAAAGGTTAGAGGACTTGTCAGGTAAAAATGTGATAACTTGAAAACAGCTAAAAGGATTTAAATCAAACTTGGTACATGTATATATAATGATGTAAATAGGGACTGATTTAATTTTGAGGTCAAAGGTCAGAGGTCATGTTTATGGCAGAGTGGCCAAACGGAAGCATCTCCTCAGTGAAAGACATGAAAGCCCACTTGGAGTTTGCAAAAAAGCACCTAAAGGACTCTCAGACTGTGAGAAATAAGATTCTGTGGTCTGATGAAACCAAGATTGAACTGTTTGGCTTCCGTCTGGCCACTCTGCCATAAAGCCCAGATCGGTGGGGTGTTGCAGTGATGGTTGTCCTTCTGGAAGTTTCTCCCATCTCCACACAGGATCTCTGGAGCTCAGCCAGTGACCATCGGGTTCTTGGTCACCTCTCTGTTACGGATTCGTCACTTCCGTGGTTGTGGTTTTCATCCACTGTAAACATTTTTGATTCCATGTACTATTATTGTTGTCGTTTAAGGGAGGTAGAGGTTACTATTTTCAAAAGGTAAAAAAGTCAATGTTTTAAATGAAACCGGAACCGGACGACGATGAAGAGGAAGAGGAGGAGGAGGAGGAGAAGGCAGAGCGAGTGAGTCGGGGAAGAAGCCCGGCTGCTTCGAGGTCTGGAGCAAACATTGACGAACGGAGGTCACTAGCGAACTTCGGGTTTCCCGGGAAAGGGATTCTTGCGACAAAGTTGTTATGGCTGTGACAGATCAACCTGCGTGTCGGGTTTTGGCGGTTGACTCCGAGGAGAATCATCGTCGTGCCGTTACGCCTCGAGAATGGGCCGTCGGCCATATTGACTCGCGTGCTTTACGCATTGCGCAAGGTTTTTCGCTTCGCTTCAACCATTTTCACCGCATCCAGACGTTTATCTGGTGTGTGTGTGTGTGTGTGTGTGTGTGTGTGTGTGTGTGTGTGTGTGTGTAACGTGGATTTTGAAGGTAAATCTGTGGTTCGCCGATTTGGAGCCGTGAAACGTCCATACCCGAGGGTGTGATTTCACAGTCGCCTGGAGGGCAGCTTTGGATTTCCCAGTCGCCTGGAGGGCGCCTTTGGATTTCCCAGTCGCCTGGAGGGCGCCTTTGGATTTCCCAGTCGCCTTGAGGGCGCCTTTGCGCAGCTTTGGCCGCGTGACTGACTGTCATCCGAACAGGATTCTGGTCTCGATTGGACATCGTTCTGACGATCGCTGGAGCGGATCGACTTGGGCTTGATGCCGGAATAGAGACATTGGGGAATGTTCTTCTTTTCGCTCACTTGGAGCACAGTGAGTTATATTGTACGAACCTGATGGTACCATCATAGGAAATATATATTGGTTGTACAATTGATTACTATTGTTGTTGTACTGTTATTCTTGTGTGATCTTAATACAATATTTGTTTGTTGGTAACAATTGGTGTGGTTTCACCATTGATCTTTGACATACAGAATAACACATCTTACTGCCGTGACTCCTCTCGGGGCTTGGAGGTACACCATGACCAGGGGGTCAGGGAGGAGCACATAACATCTCTTACCAAGTCCCTTCTTTCCCGATTGCTCAGTTTGGCCGGGCGGCCAGCTCGAGGAAGAGTCGTAGTTGTTCCAAACTTCTTCCATTTAAGAATTATGGAGGCCACTGTGCTCTTGGGAACCTTCAACGCAGCAGAATTTTTTTTAGGCTTCCCAGATCTGTGCCTCGACACAATCCTGTCTCCGAGCTCTGCAGGCAGTTCCTTCGACCTCATGGCTTGGTTTTTGCTCTGATATGCATTGTCAGCTGTGAGACCTTATATAGACAGGTGTGTGCCTTTCCAAATCATGTCCAATCAATTGAATTTACCACAGGTGGACTCCAATCAAGGTGTAGAAACATCTCAAAAATGATCAAGAGAAATGGGAGGCACCTGAGCTAAATTTCAAGTGTCATAGCAAAGGGTCTGAATACTTATGTCAATGTGATATTTCAGTTTTTTTTCTTTTAAATAAATTTGCAAAACTTTCTAAAATCCTGCTTTCTCTTTGTCATTATGGGGTATTGAGTGTAGATTGATGAGGGAAAAAATGAATTTAAACGATTTCAGCATAAGGCTGCAACATAACAAAATGTGAAAAAAGTGAAGGAGTCTGAATACTTTCTGAATGCACTGTATGTACATATGTACGTATGTATGTATATATTGGGCTCTCTTCCCACAGCCAGATCAGTCAATCAGTGGGCGGGGCTTAGCGTGGGCTCCTCCACGCCGCTATGGGTGAATAAGGTCAGACGTCACAGCCACCTTGACCTCTGACATATAGTCAAACATTGACAGCCTCGCATTTTCCCTTCAGAATCCTCTGGTAAAGTTTGACGAAGATAGCTGAAAGTTTTCACAAGATATCGCACTCTTGGACAAACATACAAACGAGACAGACCGACATATGACGAAATTTACATTTTCATCACAACAAGAAGGGGTCAGGCGTCAGCCTGACAGGTAAACGAAAATCGAGACAATCTTGCCCTTTGATCTTTGACAGCCTCTTTTTTTTTTTTTTTTCGGAATCCTCTGGTAAAGTTGGACAAAGATCGCTGAAAATGTTCAGGATTTATAACACTCACAGACAAACATACATACAAACAAACAAGCAAACGAGACAGACCGACTTAGGACAAGACAAACAAAGACAAGAATGAAAACATAATCTTGCAGTGTCCTTGCAGTGTCCATATGTTTTATACCTCTCCCACCTCCCCCCAAGCCCTTTCCCTCCCACAGTTCTCTCGATGTCCTTGCTCTCAAATGTGTTTGTGTCCTTCCCCCTCTCTCCCCATCTTGTCTACCGCCCCCCTTATTTTGTGTTTTGTGTGTCGGTTTGACTTTTTGTGTGATTAATGTTAGCTCTTTCACGAGCCTCGATCTTGTATACAAAAAAAAAATAATAAAAAAATCTTCATCCACCTTCAGTGGCTGAGGTAAACAGGTCTTCCCACCAACGATGCATAAAGCAGCTGGACTTATGCAAAAACCATATCTTCCACAAGACGCACATGACTTGCTTCTACTTTCGCGGCCCAGTGCTTCGCGTTATGGTTTTTCACGGGCACATAATTCTTTTTTTAGCTGTACTATAAAAGAGCTGCCCAGCCTATCCCACCATTCGCACGATAAACCTAGCTGTGCAGCTTGTCCCACCATTCGTGCTATAAAGGCGCTCCACTGTATCTACCAGCTGATGCATATGACGTCACCCCCACGCAAGTGACACAATTAAAATGCTTCACCGTGTGCACCACCAGCTGTGCAAGACATCATCACCCGCGAATTGTACCGAGGTGGTGAGCACTGTACCGAGCACCAAAGTGGTCGCCCAGATCCGGGACATCCCCATACAAAGGATGGCGAAGGCTATTAACCTATGGATGGAGGACAGCACGCAGAAGAAATGGCTTTAAGTGTCCCTCTCATTTGCCAAAGGCAAGATGTACGTATGCACATCTGGCTGGCGTGAGTGGTGCTCGCACAAGTGATGTGGGTGCGGCTATGAGTGATGTGTTGAGCGAAGTGTGTACGAGCGGCCCACAGTCCATTCCGAGTGAGCAGGAGATGGTTTGAACACTTCAGGAAGCAGTACAATCTCTGCAACATCAAACCATCAGGAGTGTGTGCCTCCGCGGACCAGGAGGTGGCCAAAACATTCTCTGCTCAACTTGCACAGCTGATCGACAAGAAGAGGTACCTGCCATAGCAAGTGTTCAATGCTGACGAGACCGGCCTGTTTTGGAAAAAGCCAACACAAACTTTTATCTTGAGGGGACAGCATGGGGTTCAAGGCCACAAAGGACCGGGTATCTCTCAACACAAATGCAAAAGGGGACTGAAGAACGAAACCCATGACGCCGTACCATTGCCTGAACCCGCGTGCTCTCAAGGACAAGAACAAACATACACTGCCTGTGTTTTGGAGGGACAACTGGAAAGCGTGGGTTAGGGCAGAAATTTTCATGGATCGGTTCAACAACTGTTTCATCCATCCCTCAGGTGGAGAGATACCTGACAGAAAAAGAAAAAAAAACCTTGCATTCAAGGTTCTCCTGCTCATCGATAATGCGACTGGCCACCCAGGGGACCTGAAGGTGACTCACCCGAACACCGAGGTGGTCAAGTTCCTGGGTGAGGTGCTGTGGGAACATCAATTCCTGGGTGAGATGCTGTGGGACCATGCGGGTAATTAATGACAGGCTGTAAGACGCCGACCCGGTTATGGAGCGTTACCTCAAGTTTGAGAGGGTTGGATGACATGATGCCCCCATATACAAGGCGCTACATCAAAACCTGCCAGGCAGCACTCAATCATGCATTTTTTTTCACCTTTTACCTCCACCCAAAGAGCATCAGCACCCTCTTCTACCTCTCTTTCCTCTCCCTCAATGCAGGACTCATCAGCACCCTCATCTGCATCATCTTCAGAGTTCGAGTTCACTAGATATGAATTCATCATCATTTGAAAAGTTGCGTGTTTATGTAAATAAATTTTGAAACGGTACCTGCCGTTTTCTTAGTTTTATGGTGCATAAATAATTTACAGGATTTCTGTAAATGATGTTAACTTCACAACATCCCATATTAAACTTTATTTAAATTGTAAACCTCAAAACATAGTTCCCTTACCTAAAGTAAGAACCTGTAAGCCATTAACTGGTTTCCCGACAACATGGATCATCAGCTGGGCACCGTTCTTCCTCGAAGTTTCGATGCTTTAAGCTCAGGACCTCTCCAAACGGCAGATCCACAACCTCGATCATGGATCCACATCAATAGATGGTACATCAGTAGATCCACAAACTCAGTTGTGTCCAGGCAGTCAGTCAACTCATCAATGCAACATCACTTATTCCAACTATACTCGCTGGAGGATTTCATGTATTATCATATAATTACACTCGCTGGAGTATTGATCTTAATTCTGCTGATGTTAAGTAATGTACAGATATTTGATTTGTTAAGATATAACTATTAATTTACAATCTGTTGTGGTGTGTCTATAATTGGACATTTACGTACATAGTTATGTACTCTCTGTGCCTTCTGAGAATATCGTACACACACACCCTTTTTAAGGTTTTTCTGACTAAACAGTTGCATAGGTTCCGCCTATTAGGCATGAGCTTCCCCCTACTATGACTTCTCTACTACTACTTCTATGGCTTCCATATGATTGTACTGCAGCCAATACCAGCAAAATAATTTAATTTTCAATTTTATAGACCAGTGAAACTCAGAGAGGGAACATCCACAGACAGGTGTTTTGAGTTTGGTTGCCCTCGTTATGAGTGGAGCAGAAGCTCCTCCTCTGAGTGAACTTGTCAAACCCTACAATACATCAAGGTGAGATCAGACCCCATTATTGCAGTGGGTACCAGGAAGCAAGTTCCACACCAGCTATTACTGCATGGATTCTGAACAAACAGGAAATGCCTGCCACATATTAACCTTTCTGGGGTACACAAAAATAGTTCTGGAAGCAGCCAGGAACAATTTAAATTTTAAAAAGACCCATGTCAAAACGGTTGCAGAGGCTCCGCCTATTATGCATGAGTTTAGCACAGCTACAGTAGCAAATATGTCACCTATTATAACATATCATTATTTAATTAAAGTGATTCAGTCTATTTACTTCGTTTTCAAACACCGAATCTGATTCTGTAACTGGTCCCAAAAATAAATGATGGAAGACTTAAAATTTTAGCTCAAATTCATAAAGTTTGTCGGAAGAGGGGGAATTGAAAAGTGGTTGAATCGAGGAGAGAATGATCAGAAGGAAGACTGACAAGCAAAATTGTAGATATTTTAAATTTGAAATGCGACAAGTAAATGTAGAAAGCAGTTAACAGCAGGAAAATCAATGTGCACGTTGAAAAGATTGAGAGTGAGGATATTAATTATAACGTGTAGATTCATATAGATTCTCTCTCAAAACATACAAGGTCAATGTCGGTGTCTTCAGTACTAATGGCTCCGGCACATGGGGGCTTCACCACAGTGGGCATAATGGAATCATATTTAGTCCGATCATCAACTGTCGGTTCCTCGAGTATCTGAAGATACAAAAAAGGGACCAAGTAAGTTAAAGAGCCGCAGTGCCAAAGAAAATGCCATCAGAACAGAACATAAATTTCTAAATTATTCAGATTACCTTCAGCTTGAGAACAACAACAACAACAACAACAACATGCATTTTAAGGCCATTTTCCCTGCTAGAGCAGGGGTTAGCCTTGCGGTCCCCATGACAATCTTCTCCATTTTGCCCTATTTTCTGCATCTCTCCTTGTTAACCCCCTTGCCCGCATTTCTTCTTCCACCATCTTTAGCCAAGTCTTTCTCGGTCTTCCCCGTCCTCTACTTCCTTTTACATTCATTTCCGTCGCTCTTCTCAACCAGTCACTTTCATCCTTCCTCAACACATGACCAAACCATCTCAACCTGTTCCTCTTCACAGCATCAATCACAATCACATCAATCACTTCACATCATCAATTACCTTCAGCTTGAGAAACTGAACCATATTCTAAAATAGATTCAAAACATCATAAACTGTGTGATTCTTGTGTTGTGACTGACCCAGCCGGTGGCTTCAAACATTTTTAGGTCTAACGGATCACCAGAAAGCTCGCCACCGAGCCGTGTAAGAGAATGACACGTCGCCATTGCAACCACCATGTCCCCAGTCCCAGAAATCTGCTGCACTGGAGCCA
Organism: Myxine glutinosa; assembly: GCF_964187855.1. NCBI lineage: Eukaryota > Metazoa > Chordata > Myxini > Myxiniformes > Myxinidae > Myxine > Myxine glutinosa. Next base: position 252,052,596 of record NC_136262.1, read on the forward strand.
GGAACCTACATAGCAAGACACTGATCTGTCACAGCAATACTTCATGTAATATACTACATAAATGGTTGTTGAGATGCCAACAATAAAACAATAGTTGCAAGCTTTACAACATTACACAAGTGTACTAACAACGGAAGCAACACAGATGCATCAGGCACTTACTTTTTATCTTGAATAGGAACCACTCCCCAGAGATCCAGCCCATCTTCAGTGAGTGTGCCAGTCTGGATAAGGCAAAGGTATAAGAAAACAAAGAACAGTGATCTAAAATGACATTTCCAACTGCTGACACACATGGTGATTTTCTTTTTTTTTTATTCTAAAAGTTTACTGTACAAGCAAAAGACCCAGCATGAACAAGTAAACGAAAAAACATGTTTTACGGCTACACACTTTTTTTTTCTTTTTTCTTTTAAGTTTTAAACCTTTTTTTTTTTTTTTTAAATTAAATTTTGATAGATGAAGATGTACCAGAAAATGTACCAGAAAAGCGGACCGTGGGCCAAATTTCAGCTCGCTAGGACATATGGAACCGAGAAAACGAACAGCTCAAATATTTGAAACGGGACAAACAAACAAAGATCAGATGAAGTTAAATAAAAGTGTGTAATAAACTAATAATACAAAGGAATGCAAATGAATGAAGAAGATTGTAGCACCACCTTATCAAAGGCCACCAGGTTGATCTGGCCACAGATATTGATGCGATTGGGGCTTGTAGAGAAGATGCCTTGCCGTTTGAGGCGCCGTTGTGCATACACAATACCAGCTGTGAGAGCAGCGGGCAGCGCAGGAGGGACCGTGATTGTCACAATATCCAGTGTCTCCACCACAATCTTTTCAGTCTTTTCCTGCAGTGTACAATTACAGTTGAATGAGCAACCTGAAGACAATACAAGCTTCGTAAAATTGCACATTTGTACTTTGTTCCTCAAAAAGTTTTCTTTTTCTACATAGTGGCTCCTTGTCATTATGGGCTGCTTAATCATGCAGGGTGGTGAAAACCGCAGAGGTGGGGATCCGTCAGCTGTTGGTGCCTTTTTGCTACTGCGGACCATACTGTTGTGAGCCAGAACGAGGGTCATGCTTCAGTGTTCAGGGCTCATGCTAGGTGCCAGAGGGGGGAACGCCCCACACTCATGCTCTTGGATGCACAGTGTCGAGGTTGTGTGCAAGGGAATGTGAGGTGCATAGTTCATGCCTCAGGCAGCTAAGCCCCTTTGATCCGAGTCATGTTTGAGGACCTCTACGATTGTGAGAGCCATGTTACGATGCTCGTGGCGGTCAGGAATCTCCCTGCCGGGAAACTAATGTGCTGTGTGAGTGGGGGCGCTGCTGTGCATGAACAGCGTGCTTTCCATGGGCACATGGAGGGCAGGGGATCGTCACGTGCACCCTAAAGGTGGGGGTCAGAAGTGCTCTTGCTAGTGCCTTGGGAGGAAGTCTTAATGTCTACTCAAACCATCTTTGGGGTGGTCACTGGTCGTGGTCACATCATTGGACACATGCTCAAGACACCATAGCACAACTGCTGGGCAGAGCCCTACTGCTGACCCCACATGCATGGTGTTCCATGGGCCTTGTGGAGCACCTTTTCAGTGATGATGGCTGCCGGCACTTCGGAGAGCCATCCGTGATTGTCACAATGCTCCACGGGGGCGGAGTTGACCAAGTCACTGCTCGGAGAATGGGTAGTCTCTGTGGCCCCAGGGTAATAGATGGGAGAGCTTTGGGAAGAGGATGGAGCGAACTAGCTACCCTTTAGGGTGATTTGAAGAGGCCCAGCAAACAGCAATATTGGCCCATTAGGAGTGTTACTGCTTTGTAGTAATTTCTGCCCGTTATTTTTATCGCTTTGTGTTCAGTTTACTTTGCTTCTCTTATTCTGAATTTCTGTAATTCTGCAATTGCACGCAATTTAGCAATAATGGCGACCAAGTGCAATTTCAAATAAAGCATTACATCATTCAAAGTCATATGTTATAAGGTGAGATGTGACATGGGACGACGAGGGAAACAGTCATCAACATCCCATGCTTTTTCTTTTTCTTTTTTCGAGTGAAATTTTTTTTTCCACTTCAGTGACTTACTCCAGCCATGATACTCAAGACAATAGTGTACACCATTCCGGCTGAAGCCAAGGCTGCCAAGCACATCAGGAAGCAGACCGCATCACGATACAGCTGGATATCAATGGGCTTTGGAAAGAGGATAGAGCGAACTAGTTGTCCCTTAGTTGTAGAAAACCCTGAAATGATGAAAGGGTTAGGGAAGAAGGTGGGGGAGTTGGGTGGGGGCCAGATAATCAGGTATGCCTCGCAAAGGCTGCCCACAGAGCTAAGTATTTAAGTTAACCAACTCGAATCAAAAATCACAAAATCAATTCTCTCATTAGCAGCACTTACAGTACATGAAATAAGTTAAAAACTAGGATGGCACTCTTCGACGTCGTGACGTCGACTGATATTCCTCCGCCAACATTATTACATCATTATACATACTTGTGCCAAGTTTAACTTGGATCCCTTTAGCAGTTCTTAAATTATCACGGTAATGAAATAATTTTTTATTTAACATGACCTGACCTTTTACCTCTTGACCCTAAAACCCCAGTTCATGTTTACATCACGACAGATACTTGTACCATGTTTGATTGAAATCCCTTCAGCTGTTCTCGTGCTATCACATTTGTACCTGACATGACCTCTGACCTTTGACCTCGGGACCCAAAAATGTAATCAGTGCATCTTTACATCATTATACATACCTGTACCAAGTTTTACTTCGATCCCTTCTCCGTTCTTAAGTTATCGTGGTAACTAATTAGAACTTAACATTATCTCCGACCTTTGACCTCTTTACCCCAAAATCTAACCAGTTTATCTTTGCATCATAATATATAATTAGCAAGCAGGGACCCATGGAAATTCCAAGGAATGTAAAGTGTGACTTCAAGCCCTCAACTCCTCCCCCCTACCCCCCGAACAAACCCCAATCCTAAACATCCATCTCCCAAAACCAAGTCCTCATCTTTCCCCTCTCAACCCTAAGGTGTCAATCCTCTCCCCACTGCAAGCCTTCAAAACCCCCATCCCCATCATGGTCGCTTGTTCAACTCATAATCCCATGAGATATGTGGAAAAGATATGCGACAATAAATGACCAAAACCAGTTAACCTCTTCCTGATGCACGTATGAACATCCTTAAAAGGAAATAATGACCTCAGACAAAGGCCTTTTAGAAGGACATGGGCTTACGCCTGCTTGAGAGAATGCCAATCCCCTCCCCACTTCAAGACTTAGATCCCTTCAGCTTTTCTCAAGTTATCGCGGTAACGAAAACATATCACGGACTGACGGATCACATGGACAGCCGGACAGACAACCTGAAAACAAAATGCCTCCGGCGACTTCGGCGGCAGAGGCATAAAGAAACACAAAGCAGAGTCAGATAAACTTGGAGAATTGATAGGACTCTAAACCATTAATGTAATGTAACAATGCAGGTATCATGGTAATGACTGCGATTAGCTATAGAAACTTTCACAATGTCATTGGATCGACTACATTAGAGGTATTCTGACAGTTGTTAGTTGCATGTGCTTAATGTATCCATCGTCACTTTCACCATCGGAATTCAAAGAAATGGGTTGTTTACCACCAGTTCAGGAATGGTTGAGTGTGAGATATCTGCATTTATCTAAAATAAGAACTAGAAATATTTAAGCTGTAAAATCAAACAAGCGAGTGAAAATAACTCGCTCTGTTATAAGTGATAAGCCTCTGTTAACACAGGGCCATCTGCAGCGGGATATTTTATCCTGCCAATGGCCGAAAGGTTTATAGCTAAACTGCGTTCAATTAAATTGATCTACAACTTTACCATTCCCCAACGTCACCCAACAACAACAACAACATGCATTTTAAGGCCATTTTCCCTGCTAGAGCGGGGGTTAGCCTTGCGGTCCCCATGACAATCTTCTCCATTTTGCCCTATTTTCTGCATCTCTCCTTGTTAACCCCCTTGCCCGCATTTCTTCTTCAACCATCTTTAGCCAAGTCTTTCTCGGTCTTCCCCGTCCTCTACTTCCTTCTACATTAACTTCCATCACTCTTCTCAACCAGTCACTTTCATCCTTCCTCAACACATGACTAAACCATCTCAACCTGTTCCTCTTCACAGCATCAATCACAGGCAATATTCCCATCATCTTTCGCAATTCATCATTTGTCTTCCTCTCTCTCAACGATACTCCACACATCCATCGAACCATTCGCATTTCCACCCTTTCCAGCCTTCGTTGCTGCTCTACGTTCATTACCCATGTCTCGCTCCCATAAATCATAACACTTCTCACACATGCAGCATACACCTTTCCCTTCAGCTTCAGCGACACTCTCCTCCTCATCAGCACGCCACTCAGTTCCCGAAACTTCTTCCATGCACATCTCACTCGAGCAACCGTTGCCGAGTCTGATCCACCTTCTCCATTCAGCATGTCTCCGAGGCAGCAAAATGTTTTCACACCTTCCAGCTTCACGCCGTCTCCAAGATCCAACTAAACATTTCCTCCATTTGCAGCTCCCTCTGTGCACACCTTACATTTGAATGTAGCTGCCACACTGGTAAATGACCCTCTCAGACCACTACATTTTTGATGAACCCACTCAGCGCACATTGTACATTGAATGGAGTTCACTCCGACACCCTTCCTGCACACAGCACACGGCACACGGCCACTTCCCAGTTCTTTCCACCTCACCACATGCTTTACCACTTGCCATCACCTTCGTCTTTCCGATATTCACCTTCAGACCTTTTGTCTCCATACATTCCTTCCACTTGTTCATCTTTTCCTTCAGTCCATCCATACTTTCCGCAATCAACACCAGATCATCTGCATACAACTCCCACGGTAAACCCACCTTTACGTTCTGAGCCAGCAACTCCAACACAGCTACAAATAGTAGTGGACTTAGTACCGCCCCCTGATGCACTCCCACCTTCACCTCAAACTCACCACTGTTCCCGTCCTTCGTCCTTACAGCTGTGCGCGCTCTTTTGTACATTGCCATCACTACTCTGATCAACCATTCCTCCACTCCTAACTTCCTCAATGCCCATGTCAATACTTTGCATGGAACCCTATCGAATGCTTTCTCCAGATCAACAAACCCAAAAAACAACTTCTTCCTCTTATCCATGTACTTCTCCTGCAACTGCCTCACAATGAAAAGCGCATCTGTCGTTCCTCTTCCTGGCATAAATCCAAACTGCATTTCGTTGATCTTCACTTTCTTCCTTATCCTCCTCTCCAACACCCTTTCCAATACCTTCATTCCATGCTCCAATAACTTTATCGCTCGGTACGAGCCACACTCCAGAGGGTCACCTTTCCCCTTGTATAGAGGGACGAGGGTACTCAGTTCCCAAGCCACTGGAATGCGGCCTTCTTTCACCACCAGATTACAGATCTCTGTCATTCTCTTCACACCCCAACTTCCTGCTGCCTTCAACATATCTCCCACAACTCCCGTCGGCCCTCCCGCTTTTCCACTCTTCATTGCTTTTGTCGCTTCCTCAACTTCCTTCTCAGTTATCTTCTCTGCCAGTCCTAAAACTGGGTTACTCTCTATGTTGCCATCCCATTCATTCTCTGTATTCAACAGCATTTCCATATATCTTTTCCATCTTCCTTTAATTCCATCTGGGTCGACAACGATTTGTCCCACTTCATCCTTCAAGCAACTCACCCCCATCACATCACACCTCTCTTTCGCTATGTGCGTTGCAATCCTGAATACTGCTATCTGACCCTCTTCCGAATCCAAGCGTTCTCCGAACATTTTCCTACATGCCTCCTGCGCCTTTGCTACCTCTTTCTTTGCAGCGTTCCTGGCTGCCTTATAACCTTCATGCTCTGCTGTTTCTGCTCCCGTACCCTTCGCCTTCTGCCACTCCTTGAACTTCTTCCTCTTCTCATCAATCCTCTTTCCAACTTCAACATCCCACCACCATGTTTCCGAGTGCCTCGGTGGTCCTTTTGTCCATCCACATACCTCACCAACGGCTCCCAACAGACTAGCTTTCATTGACATCCAACCACTTTCAAGCTCAACCACGTCATCCTCTACCCTACTCAGCCTCTCTTTTAATGCCTCCCTTACTATCACCTCTTTCAACCTCCACACCTTCATTCTCGGTTGGTACTTCACCCGCCGAGCTCTCCTCGCACCTTTCACCCTTATGTCGCAGACAACCAAGTGGTGCTGTGAAACAGCCTCCTCCCCCGGGATCACCTTTGTGTCCCGGAGGTGCCCCCTATCTCGCCTACGCACCATCAGGTAGTCAACGGTTGTCGTTGACCCACCTGACGTGTATGTAACAAGCTTATTATCCTCTTTCTGGAACTGAGTATTACAAATCAACAAATCAGCTCCATCAGCAAACTCCAAAATCCTTTCACCTTCTCCATTTCTCACACCATATCCGTAACCCCCATGAACTCCCTCAAAACCATCCATACTCCTTCCCACATGTCCATTCAGGTCTCCTCCCACCACAACAACTTCCTCATCTTTCACGTTTTCCATCAGCTTCTCTATCGCACACCAGAACTTGTCCTTCTCTTCATCGCTTCGACCAACCTGCGGAGCATATCCCGAGATGACATTCACCAAGAGCTTTCCAATCATCATTTTCACCATCATCAACCTATCACTCACTCTAGTCACACTCACCACACTGTCTACAAACTCCTCAGAAAACAGGACACCAACACCCAAATGAACCAAATTTGGTTTGCATCCGCCGACCCAGCCCTTGTGAACTCCCTGTACTTTTCCGAGCTTCTGCACAGCAGGTCCTCTGACCTGCCATCCGTACTCTGGGACTGCCTTTGCCTGTGGCGGGTACTGTGATTGGCTTTCCGCTGCTTGTAGGATGTGCCATCCCCCAGGCCTCACCGCCCCATGGGGTGGCCCCAATAACAAAAAGTCTTTATCCCCTCTTCGGGGCCCGACAGCACATCTCGTCAAAAGGGTTGTGGCACGCCGGCGAAGTAGTTTGTTAAATGTCCGTTTAAAGCATGAGGCGCTTTCCTGGTACCTTTTTGTGGCCGCAAGGCCTCACCTGACGACACCCGCCAAGAGCTTTTTTTTAGGCATACAATCTTCTAGCAATACTGTATATAAATTACATATGTACGCTGCCTCCTCAGCATAACGTGTAACAAGACAACTTACTCTGCCAGATCCCTGAGACATGGTAACATAACCTACTCAAAACACACGGACCATACTATTCTTACAACAATCTAGTTATGGATCCCACCCACTTCCATGCAACAAATTCATGATAATAAGCTAATCGCCTCATACCTCTCCCCCTATCTTGCAAAGCCCCATCTTTTGTCAAGGCTGCTCAACTTCATCAGAATGCATCAGGATTTATGACATCAAAATGCATCAGGATATTTCTTTTTGACGGCATAATTTTAGAGAGCAGTGTTGGTCTGGCCATGATGATTTTTTAAGCATAAATAATTACGAGATAAAAGATCAAGACAACGAAATTCAAACACAAGCACGTGACTATATTCTGCAGCGCCAAAGGGGAGGTTCTTCTCCACCCGTT
>NC_136262.1:252065231-252260231 GCF_964187855.1 Myxine glutinosa
AAAACAGTTCAATGCTCATGAAAGAGGCAACTTCATTCACCTTGCGGATGGTGTACAAAGAGGAAAAAACTGAGATGAAAGACATGAAGATGATAGCAGTCGCGTAGTAGTAATATTCATCAAACATCCATACACCCACGCTGAATACTTGAAATATATAGAAAGGATTGAGAACCTGAAAAGCAATGGCATGTTTGTTACATGTTGTAAAACTGACACTTTTAGAAACACAAAAGTGGAAAAAACCAGCAGTTTTAACCTGGAGTGATAAAGAAAAACAAACTTGTTCAATCCAGTCATATGTTTCTGGCAGTGCACAAAATCGATCAGTGATAAAGAAGAAATCCACATCACAGCATTAATTCCATGACCGAGGCATCATGACCCAGGCCGACAACCAAATGACAGAGCAAAACCCAACATACTGTTACCCCACGGCATACAAAATATAGTGGTGTCAGATTTAGTTATTTCATTATTACATGGTCCATTGGATTTATGCCAGGAAGAGGAACGACAGACGCGCTCTTCATTGTGAGGCAGTTGCAGGGGAAGTACATGGAGGAGAGGAAGAAGTTGTTTCTTGGGTTTGTTGATCTGGAGAAAGCATTCGATAGGGTTCCACGCAAAGTATTGACATGGGCATTGAGGAAGTTAGAAGTGGAGGAATGGTTGATCAGAGTTGTGATGGCAATGTACAAAAGAGCATGCACAGCTGTAAGGACGAAGGACAGGAACAGTGGTGAGTTTGAGGCGAAGGTGGGAGTGCATCAGGGGTCGGTACTAAGTCCACTACTATTTGTAGCTGTGATGGAGGTGCTGGCTCAGAACGTAAAGCAGGGTTTACCGTGGGAGTTGTTGTATGCAGATGATCTGGTGTTGATTGCGGAAAGTATGGATGGACTGAAGGAAAAGATGAACAAGTGGAAGGAATGTATGGAGACAAAAGGTCTGAAAGTGAATATAAGAAAGACGAAGGTGATGGCAAGTGGTAAAGCATGTGGTGAGGTGGAAAGAACTGGGAAGTGGCCATGTGCTGTGTGCAGGAATGGTGTCGGAGTGAACTCCATTCAATGTACAATGTGCGCTGAGTGGGTTCATCAAAAATGTAGTGGTCTGAGAGGGTCATTAACCAGTGTGGCAGCTACATTAAAATGTAAGGTGTGCACAGAGGGAGCTGCAGATGGAGGAAATGTTGAGTTGGATCTTGGAGACGGCAGGAAGCTGGAAGGTGTGAAAACAATTTGCTACCTCGGAGACATGCTGAATGGAGATGGTGGATCAGACTCGGCAACGGTTGCTGGATTGAGATGTGAATGGAAGAAGTTTCGGGAACTGAGTGGCGTGCTGACGAGGAGGGGACTGTCGTTGAAGCTGAAGGGAAAGGTGTATGCTGCATGTGTGAGAAGTGTTATGATTTATGGGAGCGAGACATGGGTCATGAATGTAGAGCAGCAAAGAAGGCTGGAAAGGGTGGAAATGCGAATGGTTCGGTGGATGTGCGGAGTATCGTTGAGAGAGAGGAAGACAAATGATGAACTGCGAAAGATGATGGGAATAGAGCCTGTGATTGATGCTGTGAAGAGGAACAGGTTGAGATGGTTTGGTCATGTGTTGAGGAAGGATGAAAGTGACTGGTTGAGAAGAGTGATGGAAATGAATATAGAAGGAAGTAGAGGACGGGGAAGACCGAGAAAGGCTTGGCTAAAGATGGTGGAAGAAGAAATGCGGGCAAGGGGGTTAACAAGGAGAGATGCAGAAAATAGGGCAAAATGGAGAAGATCGTCATGGGGACCACAAGGCTGACCCCGGCTCGAGCAGGGAAAATGGCCTTAAAATGCATGTTGTTGTTGTTGTATTATTACATGGTCCAGACAGAGTCCTCCCTTTTGTGTAGTGGGTTAAAAAGGGGTTATTCGTTGTGTAAGATTAAGTCGGTTTTTCCCCATCATCCATTTTCTTCAACAACCATGCATCCCTCAACATCCTTTAGCACACCGGCAATTCAAATATTCCTCCCGCCGAAAGCAACCCGCCACTCTGCACCGCGGCAGCAGGAACTATACCCCATCATAGTATTTTGCTGCAATTTTTCCACTGCCAGCGATAACCAACCTGCCTGCTGCAAACACACATCAACAACAACAACAACAACATGCAACTAGCTGCAAACACACATCGGACCTTTGATTTGAACTCTATATTAACACACCATTTAAGCTCGCATTCCAACACTCGCTCTCCCTTCAGACCCGCTGTTGCTACATGTCGCCGCATCATGACAAGCACAACCATAAAACAACCACGACCGTCACCACCTCAACCACCCTACGACTCACTGCCAACAAGTACCATCTCTACCTGCCTAAAGACATTTCGAGCACTTGCTCGCTGCATTCGCAGCTCCAGCTCCGCCACCGAAGAGCATTCATTACACGCTCTATTACCACCTGTGCCTTCCATTCCAGAATGCATTCCTGCCAGAATGATCACTCCACTTGTCCAGCCTATTGTCAGCGCCTTTACCAGGCGTTTGTGCAGCAATTCGGGAGCACAATTCGGGTGCACCATGCCTGCTCCCATGTTAATTCTGGAGCATGTGTGTTGCTCAACCCAGAGGTATGTCACAAAGGGAGTGTAACGTCATGAAAAGACAAGTCTGGGCCAATGGGCACACTGCATTGGGCCACAAGAGATGGAGCATGACCTGCCCTCCAAGCAACCATGCCCACCAAGGCCAACAAAACTCCACGCCTCCTGGGATGCATAAAGGGCGGAGTGCACCAACATTCTGCGTGTGTGGTTGGTTCTGGTTCCTCGGTGTTGGTGGTGTTTCAGCTGTTTAGTGGAATGGGATGGGACACAGCGGAACGAGCGCTCGGGCAGAGGAGACCGAACCCATCAAACCATGGCAATAACCAGTATGCACACTGCACAGTGACACTCCTCAAATCCAGCTTACCCTTTCCTTGCCATTTCCTGCAATTAGGACCAGCGTGGGGTTTGCCAGTCCACACCGGGTGAGCAAAGAGTTCATCAAAGTTTCCTATCCACCCATCTCCCTTGTCTACTTTTCCCTCGGGTGCGAGTCCGATTGGCACCATGTATTGCTTATCATAAGTATTTCGTACAAGGCATCATTTATACTGGTAAGATCTGCACTGTCTCTCTTCTCTTCGGTACATTGCACACCACACAAATTTCCTCGTTACTTGGCAAAAAACATTTTTTTGACAAGTATGTTGATCACTCCGGTTTGAGTGTGTGTTTGTTTGTGTGTGTGTGTGTGTGTGTGTGTTTGTGTGTTTGTCTGTCCGCTCACATACTTCCCTACAGGTCACAATTTTAAACGGCTCTTCACGAAACGTCACCAAATGGTAGAGTTGGTGGGCCATCAAAATACTATTTATTTTTGACGTCAACATAGGCCAAAGGTCAAAAACCTTTTAAAACTTCTAAAATCCTCAACTTTCATCCGATTGACTTGAAATTTGAAGAGGATTTTCATATCAGTTAACTGAATTCAACCACCAACTGTTTTTGAGATCAGCATAGGCCAAAATGTCAATATAGGCAAAACATCAACAACCTATTGTAATTTCTAAAATCCACAATTTTCATCAGATTTACTTGAAATTTGAAGAGGATTTTCATATCAGGTCACTGAATTCAACCACCAATAATTTTTGAGGTCAAAAGGATGCTCTACTGAGTGCCATTCTACTTTGTTCTCTGTTGCCAAGTCTCGCTCTATGAGTGATTTTTCATTGTTATGTTATATTTCATTGTTATATTTTGCTGCAACACATGAATAAATGTATGTCTGCTGTGTGGATGCCATTGTAAATAAAAACCCTCTTGTCATAATGTGCCACGTACCTTTCCTCACCCCCCTCCACCACCCCCCCCCCCCTCCTCCCCCTTTGCAAATAATAAATCCCCTGCACATGTTCCTCCGATCTGCCAGTGATGTCTTTTCTTTAATGATCCAGTAAAGTCCGCACTAGTGATAGCCAGGAAGTTTTATCCCACTTGTTTTGCTCCAACATAGTCAGCACTGCACTTATGTTCCACTCAGAAGTAATCAAAGTGTGCGCTGAAGGTGCGACCCTCAGTTAGTCGGGCCACGTTGCCCCGAGGTAAACGCTGTAAGACGGGTGACCCTGAGAGACTTGGCCACCTCACTGAGAGACTTGGCCATTGCTTCCCAACCCACCAGGCTGCATAGTTATCCACGGCACGTCAGCCTGCAGGACCGGTGGTTGAGAGGAGTTTGAGAAGTTTCCTCTTGTGCCTAACCCCGAACCCCAGATCCGTAACAATACTTTCACAGCATGTGAACCAACACATGCAAGCATTATTACAAAAAGCCTGTTATCATTGAGTGAACTAGGGCATTGCCCGTACTATATCTATATCTAAAATTATATCCCCCCCCTCTATTTACATGAAATGGTTTGGTCCAAAGCGAACGGCTTCCGGAGTTTGGTAAAGAAATCGCCATCGCGTGCACAAACGCGCAGGAAAGCGAATGAATCGCAAATTCGTTTTTATTAGTTTTAAAACATCGTTTAACGCCAACATAGCGCCAACATAGTTTGCAAACGTGAAATAAATGAATACGCTCTCAAATGTGCCATCCGAGGCAGAGTGTGTCCGCCACGTTCGGCACACGCGATAGTTCGCTGCTCTCTGATTGGTTGAATCGTTTTTTGGACATAGCTCGGTAAGTAATTGTCCGATTAATATGAAACCTTGAAAAGGCACATCCTCGGGTCCCCAGCAATATACCTGGCAAGTTAAAAGTATATCGGACCCGTGGTTGTCGAGAAACAGCGGTCACAGACAAACGTACAGACGTACAAACGTACAGAGATTACTGGAATTATAGATAGATGAAAGTATTGTTTTTGTATGTGTGCACATACAGACGTGGGCACTCGCTAACCAAAATCAATGTGGCTCATAAAATAAAAATTCGGTCATCTGATGGTGAATTTTTTTCGAGATCAAACTGCCATGTAAAATGAATTCCCTTTGTCCAAACTAATGAGATCAATCTCAAAGCAGTGTATGTTTTCATTTTCAGTCCCCTGTTAGCATCTCATCCATTTGCATGATGAAGGCATTTGGCCTCAATTTGCCAACAAGCCAATCGTTTGACGCAAAACCTGAAGTTTCTGTACTGACCGATCTACACCGACAGTTGGGATAACTCCAAACAATTACATTTAAAATTAAAACAAGTGGTGCACGTGGCATGGTATGGTACGCAACAAATCACCTATCGACTTGTTGTTCTCACTCTCTCCCAAACTTCATATTTTTGATTTGATGTACAATACTCTTTACAAAGCATTGGTGATGCCGAAGCAGATTCTTGGCAAGGGTACTACTCAGTGGTTTGCCATTTCCTTCCCAGAATTGTTCGTCAATTATCTGTCCTTTTATATGCTGAATGTAAAGCAAGGAAGCAACATGTACCATTTTAAAGTCTTTGTTAGGACTCGGCTGGGGTTCAAACTGCCAAACTCCCATAATTAAAGCGGATACTCCAACCATTATGCCACCGACTCTGGTTATAGAAATATGTATGTGTGTATGTGTATATATACATATATGCACAGTCGTGGCCAAAAATATTGGCACTCTTACACTTTTTACAAATAATGCACCATTTCTTCCAGAAAATTGCGGAAATTAAAAAATCATTTGGTATCCACATTTGTATTTCTTTGGTTTACAGTGAAACAAAACAAAAAAAAAGTTGAAGAAATTACTAAATCCTAGCTCACTCCACACAGAAATCCAAAAATGGCCTGGACAATATTATTGACACCTTTAAGAAGTTGTGAAAAATAATTAGATTTCAACCAGGTGATTCTCCTTTACTTTGGAATTGAACTCACCTATAGTGAGTTGCAGGTGCCAGCAATATAAAAGTGACTCATTCAACCAGTTTGAATAAAGAAAAGGAGTCATTCTGCTGTTTTGTGTCGCTGTGTATTTCAATGAGCATGGAGAAAAGAAAGAAAACCAGAGAATTGTCTGAGGTCAGACACAATATTGTAGCCAAGCAAGGACAATCTCAAGGCTATAAGTCCATCTCAAGAGACCTTGACGCTCCTGTATCCACCGTACGCAATGTTATCAGGAAGTTTAAGGCCCATGGCACTGTAGCCACCCTCCGTGGATGTGGTCTTAAGAGAAAATTTGATCAAAGATTGCAGAAAAGGATTGTTCGAATGGTGGAGAAAGCACCTCGATCAACTGCCAAACAGATTCAAGTTGACCTTCAGACACAAGGTACGACAGTTTCAACTCGCACCTTCCGTCGCCAACTCAATGAAAGGGGGTTATATGGTAGGAGACTCAAGAGGACCCCACTCCTGAGAAAGCCCAACTGGAATTTTCCAAAACACACCTGAACAAGCCAAAATCCTTCTGGGAGAATGTCCTGTTGACAGATGAGACCAAATTCGAGCTTCTTGGTAAAGCACATCATCTCTATGTTTACAGAAAACAAAATGAAGCCTTCAATGAAAAGACCACCTTCCCCACAGTGAAACATGGAGGAAGTTCATTTATGATTTGTGGTTGCTGTGCTGCCTCTGGCACTTGGTGCCTTTAATGTGTGCACAGCATCATGAAATCAGGAGATTACCAAGGCATTCTGGAGACCAATGTTCAACCTAGTGTCAGAAGGCTGGGTCTCCGTCAAAGATCATGGGTCTTGCAGCAGGACAATGACCCCAAACACACTTTAAAAAGCATCCAGGAATGGTTCAAGACAAAATGCTGGACTGTTCTTAAATGGCCAGCAATGAGGCCAGATCTAAATCCCATTGAACACCTGTGGGGAGATCTGAAAACAGCAGTTGGGAGAAGGCTTCCTTCAAATCTGGGAGAACTGGAGCAGTTTGCACAAGAAGAGTGGGCCAAACTGCCAGTAGAGCGGTGCAGGAAGCTCATTCATGGTTACAGGAAGCCCTTCACTGCAGTTATTTTGTCCAAAGGCTGTGCTACCAAATATTAAGTCCAGGGTATCAATAATTTTGTCAATGCCATTACTTTTTATTTTTACTGATGTAAAAGGATATATTAAGTTTTGAATCAAAAATAACGGTTCTGTAATAAAAACGTGCAAGGGTGCCAATATTTTTGCCCACGACTGTGTATGTGTGTGTGTGTATATATATATATGTACAGTCACATGAAAAAGTAAGTACACCCCATGTAAAGTTATGACTTTTTCAACATATTTCAACATACAGATATTTGATCTTCATTTCAACAATATTGATAGATAAAGGTGACATAATATAACAAATATCATGAAACATTTACATTTTGTAGTCCATTGTATAATTTCAATAAACATAAATGCAAATTTTGCATGTGGAAAAAGTAAGAACACCCCATGAAATGTTTTTTAAATCTTTTTAGCATATGTGGACATATCAATATTTGATCTTCATTTAAACGGTATCTATAGACAAAGATGATCTAATTGAACAAAAAACAATGATAAATTGACTTTGCAATAATTTATTCAACAAAAAATTAACAGAGATGCCATTTCCTTCTGTGGAAAAAGGAAGTACACCCTTGGCTCTAATAGGTGGTATTGCCCCCTTTGGCAGAAACAACCTCAAGTAGGCGTTTCTTATAACTGTCCACCAGTCTCTCACATCGACTGGGAGAAATTTTTGCCCACTCCTCCATGCAGAATTATTTCAGCTGTGCGATGTACGAGGGGTTTCTTGCGTGCACAGCTCGTTTCAAATCCCCCCACAACATCTCGATGGGATTTAGATCTGGGCTTTGACTTGGCCATTCCAGAACCCTCCAATTCTTTCTTTTCAGTCATTCCTTGGTAGATTTACTGGTATGTTTAGGGTCATTGTCATGTTGCAAGGTCCACCTTCGGTTGAGCTTCAACTTTCCGACAGATGGCCTCACATTATCCTCAAGCACCCTCTGGTACAATGAAGAATTCGTAGTGGATTTTATGATGGTGAGCTGCCCAGGCCCTGATGCAGCAAAGCTGCCCCAAACCATAATATTTCCACCACCATGCTTTACAGTTGGTATCAGGTTCTTGTGGTCAAATGCTGTCTTTGGTTTTCGCCAAACATGTCTTCTGGTACTGTAGCCAAATAGCTCTACCTTTGACTCATCTGTCCAGAGCACATTGTTCCAGAAGTGCTGGTCTTTGCCTCGGTGTTCATTGGCAAACTTTAGTCTTGCCCTGATGTTCTTTCTGGACAGCAAAGGTTTCCTCCTGGCACACCTCCCATGTAGATCAAATTTTTTCAGCCTCTTTCCTCTTTTCCCTGTGTGTCGCAAGAGGCGACTAATAAGGTTGGCGGCAGGAAGGGCATCCGGCTGTAAAACATTGCTTCAAAAATGGGGACCATGGTCCACCCAAAAAAAGGCCAACCCCTGCTCTGCGGGGAAAAATGGCCTCTAACGGTGTTTTTTTTTTTTTTTTTCTCTCTCTTTCTAATGGTAGACTCGTGCACTTTCACATCAACAGTGGCAAGAGCTACCTGTAGGTCCCATGATGACATGCTGGGGTTCTTCGAGACTTCTTTCAGCATCTTGCGGTCTGCTCTCGGGCTCAACTTGCTGGGGCAGCCTGGCCTGTACAAGTTGGCAGTTGTTTGGAATATTCTTCTCTTGTAGATGATCTTCCGGACAGTCGAATGATTGAATTCAAATTGTTTGGAGATCTTTTTAAATCACTTCCCAGACTCGTAGGCATCTATAACCTTCTTTCTGAAGGCCTCAGAGAGCTCTTTTGATCTAGGCATGGTGACACCGCACACTTCAACAACAAAGAGCAAACCAAACTAAATGTCTGAGGTTTAAATAAGACAGGTTCCTCCAAGATCCTCTTTAACCATGTTCTAATCATTTGCACCTGAGCTGGTGCACCTGATTCTAATTTTAGGTATTTGAAGTAATGATAAATGTAGGGGTGTACTTACTTTTTCCACATGCGAAATTTGCATTTATGTTTATTTAAATTATACAATGGACGACAAAATGTAAATGTTTCATGATATTTGTTATATTATATCACCTTTATCTATCAATATTGTTGAAATGAAGATCAAATAGCTGTATGTTGAAATATGTTGAAAAAGTCATAACTTTACATGGGGTGTACTTACTTTTTCACGTGATTGTATTTATACATACACTACATGATCAAAAGTATGCGGATACCCCTTCTAAGTAGTGGATTCGGCTGTTTCAGCCACACCCATTGCTGACAGGTATATATAATAAAGCACACAGCCATGCAATCTCCATAGATAAACATTGGCAGCAGAATGGGCCATACTGAAGAGCTCAGTGACTTTCAACGTGGCACCGCCATAGGATGCCACCTTTCCAACAACTCAGTTCATCAAATTTCTGCCCTGCTAGAGCTGCCCCGGTCAACTGTAAGTGCTGTTATTGTTAAGTAGAAACGTCTCGGAGCGCCAACAGCTCAGCCGCAAAGTGCTAGGCCACACAAGCTCACAGAACGGGGACCGCTAGGTGCTGAAGCGCGTAGCGTCTGAAAATCATCTGTCCGCGGTTGCAACACTCACTACCAAGTTCGAAACTGCCTCTGGAAGCAACGTCAGCACAACAACTGTTTGTCGGGAGCTTTATGAATTGGGTTACCATGGCTGATCAGCTGCACACAAGCCTAAGATCACCATGCGCAATGCCAAGCGTCGGCTGAAGTGGTGTAAAGCTCGCCGCCATTGGACTCTGGAGCAGTGAAAACATGTTCTCTGGAGTGATGAATCACGCTTCACCATCTGGCAGTCCGACGGACAAATCTGGGTTTGGCGGATGCCAGGAGAACGCTATCTGCCCGAAGCCATAGTGCCAACTGTAAAGTTTGGTGGAGGAGGAATAATGGTCTGGGGCTATTTTTCATGGTTCGGGCTAGGCTCCTTGGTTCTTATGAAGGGAAATCTTAATGCTACATCATACAATGACGTTCTCGACCCGTGGTTCCCAACCTGGGGGCCATGGTGTATTTCTCGGGGGGCAATGGGTACTTGGAATTCTAAATGTTCATGTTGGATACTTGGAATTCCTCATTTTCTGTGTAATAATTTACCAATTCTCATACAAACAAAATAGCCAATTAAAGGAAAAAACACCTCTCAGAATGCACCACAGAGCACCTAGAAATCAAAAAATTTCTGGGGGGAATGCCCCCAGACCCCCGTAGCCTGCTTGGATGCGCTCCGCTGCTCGACCCTCGCGAAAGGGAGGGGGGTGCTGGGGATGTGCTCTGGGAGCCAAGGGGGCCATAACACAAAAAAGGTTGGGAACCCCTGTTCTAGACGATTGGGTGCTTCCAATTTTGTGGCAACAGCTTCGGGAAGGCCCTTTCATGTTTCAACATGACAATTCCCCCGTGCACAAAGTGAGGTCCATACAGAAATGGTTTGTCGAGATCGGTGTGGAACAACTTGACTGGCCTACACAGAGCCCTGACCTCAACCCCATGTAACACCTTTGGGATGAATTGGAGCACCGACTGCGAGCCAGGCCTAATCGCCCAACATCAGCGCCCGACCTCACTAATGCTGTTGTGGCTGAATGGAAGCAAATCCCAGCAGCAATGTTCCAACATCTAGTGCAAAGCCTTCCCAGAGGAGTAGAGGCTGTTATAGCATCACTTCGGTACATTTTCCAACTTCTACATTAAGTCAGGTTCGCAAGATGATTTGCGCACGTTCATGCAGGGACACAATTATGGTCTCCATTGGACACAGCACCATAAACTGCAAAGCATAAGGTAAATCAAAGTGAGAATTCTGGGTTCTTCAAATGTACCACAATTGCTAGCTGGTTATACCAGAAAAGCAAGACTATTTGGTAAATTTATGGCAGAAACACCTCCCTTGCAAGAAATAGGCAATGCAGAGCACAAAATGAAACACCTACCTCTTTAAGAAGAAGTCTCGGGTACGAAGGCACTTTTACTGCTATTTCATTGTATCCATAGAATACTCTCCTGAAATGACATCACACATGGGATTATGCCGACTTTATAATAAATACCTTATGCAAAGCTGTTTTAAAGGATACACGGGAGAAACTTCAGACATGCTGGTAGCAACATAATTTACTATATAAAACAAGCATTCTGAGTATTGCGCTGCAATACATGTCCCCTATCAGCAGTCTGTCGTCCGGAAAACTGTTGGGGAAATTACCAAAGGGTTATTTACCCACAGGTTCTGAATCGTTCCCAATCGCTAATTACCTCAGGATGGGCTCACCTGTGATTCGCACTCGGGACTTCGATTTATACACCTTGCAGACAGGTCAGCAGAAGCACGAGAAAATACGTTGTTGATAAAGAACCTTTCGAGTCGCTAAATATCAGTAATTTATTATATTTTCCGGTTCACGATCAATGTGTATATATATATATATATATATATGTTGCTCGGCTTGGCTACGCCCCTCCCAAAAGCGCGCGCTGTGTCGCGCTTTTGACGTTCGCGAGACGAGGTTGAGGGCGTGCGGTGCGGCTTGAGGAGAACTCTAGAATAAACAAAGTGCCATGACTCTGCCAAAAATGATCGAAACGTCGTGAAGTTCGAACTTGATCTGTAACTTATCATGAGGAAACCATGTACCAAGTTTGAAATCATTAGCATTATGAGTTTAGAAAAAAAGTCTGGAAAATTGTTCTTTGCGTGACGGACTGACAGACGGACAGACGGACAGACGGACAGACAGACAGAGGGATGGAGTGCAAACCTATAGTCCCCTCCGGTGTACACCGGCGCGGCAGGGGACTAATAAAATAAAGATTAGATGAAAATTAGGTGAATGAAATGAATGAATGAATGAATGATCGTTTTAAGGCCATTTTTCCCCGCTAGAGCGGGGGTTAGAGCGGGGGTTAGCCTTAGAGCGGGGGTTAGCCTTAGAGCGGGGGTTAGCCCGTTAGTTAGTTAGTTAGTTAGTTAGTTAGATGAAAATTAGGTGCATATATACAATTTAATAATAATAATAATAATAATACATTTATTTTGTATAGCGCTTTTCAAGAAACCCAAAGACGCTTTGACATAGTACGTAAAACAAAGACAAAAGAGACAAAAACACATAATTAAATAACCAAACAGAAAGGAAGGAGAAGGAGAAGAGACGATCAGGGGTTGAATGCGGTGTTGAACAGGTGGGTCTTGAGTGATGATTTGACTGTGGTGAGTGAGGAGGAGTCTCTGATGGTTTGAGGTAGTGAGTTCCAGAGTGTGGGAGCAGCGATGGAGAAGGCCCTGTCCCCCCAGGATCTGAGTTTGGTCCGGATGGGGGGGGGACAGGAGGTTGGCAGCAGCAGAGCGGAGGGTGCGGGTGGGAGTGTGTCTGGGGAGGAGGTCAGTCAGGTAGGATGGGGCCAGGTTATAGAGGGCTTTGTAGGTCAGGAGGAGGATTTTGTACTGGATTCTCTGGGAGATGGGAGCCAGTGGAGCTTGTAAAGGACGGGGGACCGGGGGTGATGTGGTGAGTGGCCCGGGAGTGGGTGAGTAGATGGGCAGCGGAGTTCTGAATGTATTGAAGTTTATTGATGATATTTGAGGGTGAACCATGGAGGAGGCTGTTGCAGTAGTCCAGACGGGAAGTGATGAAGGCGTGGATGAGGGTTTCTGCAGCTGTGGAGGAGAGGGATGGACGGAGACGGGCGATGTTTTTCAGATGAAAGAAGGCTGTCTTGGTGATCTGTTTAGTGTGTTTGTCGAAGGAGAGGGTTTGGTCATATATACAATTTAGGTGCTTATATACAATTTAGGTGCTTATATACAATTTAGGTGGTTATGCACGATTTAGGTGCTCATTGGAAATTAGGTGCTTTTATACAATTTAGGCGCTTATTGGAAATTAGGTGCTTATATGCAATTTTGGTGCTTTTTGGAAATTAAGTGCTTATATACAAATTAGGTTCTTAATGGAAATTAGGTGCTTTTATACAATTAAGGTGCTTATTGGAAATTAGGTGCTTATATACAATTTAGGTGTTTATTGGAAATTAGATGCTTATATGCAATTTTGGTGCTTATTGGAAATTAGGTTCTTATATACAATTTAGGTGCTTATTGGAAATTAGATGCTTGTAACCAATTTAGGTGCTTATTGCAAATTTGGTGCTTATTGCAAGGCAGTGGCGGGGGAACATGTTACCATCCAGCATGAGCGGTATTTCTCGTACGGATGAAGAAAAGGAGAAAGGTTAAGAGAAGGAGTCGGAGGATTATTGGGTGGGGGAAATGAAGGGGCAACGTCGTCGTAGAGTACAAGTAGAGGATGAGGGCCAGGTATGAGCAACTTCGCGAAGAGGCGGTAGGTGGATGAGGAGTGGAAGAAGTACGGAGAGGTGTTTTGGGGAATTGTGGAAATTTTGTGTTGAAGCACATCAGGCCAAAAGGTGCATCATCGAGGGATAGGAACCAGGTATGGTGGATGGAGGAAGTAGCAAAGGCAGTTGTCCAAAATAAGTAGGTTTGGAGGAGGATAGAGAAGATCAAGGATAGAGGGAGGCAGCCAGATGCTGGGTTGCTGCATCTGTATGGGGAGAAGAAGAAAGCTCAAGCAAGTTGGAAGAGGATGGTATGAAGAACATGATCTATAAAATGGCCCGGGACAGGGATTTCTTTTTTTTGTATACTTAGTCGAGGCTCGTATAAGAGCTAAAACATAGAACATACAATAAAGGGAGCGGGAGACAAGAGGAGAGAGGGAAGCACAACAACAGCAGAAAACAGGGACAGTGGGATGGAGATCTGTGGAAGGGAGAGGGCTGGGGCGTGGTGCATGGGATAAACAACAAGATGGACACGACAAGGAATTTCAGGAAAGAAAACGGAATTTGAAGGAGGGGGTTTGGGGTGGATTAACGGGGATAGAAAAGATCAAGGTTTTGCATGGGGCAAGATAAGAGATGGTGGTGAACAGCTGTTCTGAAGACCTGGAGGGAGGAGTGGGATTGAAGACAGTGTGGGAGTTTGTTCCAAAGGCGGGAGAAAAGAGGAATGAAAGAATGAAGTTGAATAGAGAGTCTTAATCTTGGCAGTTTCACCACAAGAGGATTGCTGGCAGATCTTGTGCATCCTGAAGGAATATTTGGGGGATAGAGCACAGACAGAGCAGGGGGAGCTTGGCCAAAGAGTCGTCCGTCGAAGCCAGAAAGACCACCAACATGCCTGCAGTGAGAGAGAGTGAAAGGCCCTGAGCTTCATCGCGGAAGATACTAATAATTCGAAAAGCCTTAGTTTCTATAGCGTGAAGCCAAGCTAGGTGTGAGGCAGGAGCACCAGCCCAGAGGGGAGAGCAGCTAAGTAATGCCAAGGAAGGACTTTGCACGGCAGAGGATGCCCAGTTGGTGATTGCTTTGGAGGCCATCTTGGCAATGTGGTTTTCCCAGGAAAGATCATGGCAGATGGTGAGACCCAAAAGCTTGAGTGACAGAACTTCTTGGAGAGGATTGTTGAGAAATGGTCGCGTCCTTGGTGGGACGGTTGTTCACGTCCTTGGCGGGAAAATGCACTCGTTGGCACGAAATAGGCCTTGCTGTGCGTCCGCTCACTCCTGGCTTCGTCGAGCGCGCAGTGAGCAGGCCGCATCTGTGCACTTGTCGTTCTTGCTTGGGAAACCGTAGTTCTCGGTCTGCAGTTCCTCCTCCTCACGATCACTCGGATCACACGATCACTCAGATGTCAGAACATGACCGTTCATGATGAATCTTCCTTGCACAAGAGCAATAGCGACCGTTCGCTATGGGATCCAGAACGTGAAGCCCAAAATATCCGCTGCTCCAAATATTTTGTACTTGTGGCTCTGACGTCATCCCACGACGTCTCAGTGTCCACTCCTATCAGCTAGTCCCGTCTAACCAGTCCTTGTGCCAATCAAATCCCAGACCAATCACTGCTCTTCAAGGCGTGGCTCCACGGCCCTGCCTGATTGACGTGGTGATGTAGCGGCTGTGACACCAGCGGTAGTGTTCGATGCCTGGTTTCCGGTTTGTTTTTAATTAGCTTTATTAATTATGGTGTTTGATCCTTTCCTGGATCCACTGTTCTCTATTATCCTCCGTACTAGCTAGCCTTGGCTTGTCTATGGTGTGTAGTGGCGGTGTCATAAGGAACACACGAAAAGCTTACAGAGGCAATTACATACAGCGGATTAATTTACTCACAATCTCTCGCTAATTAACAAATCCCACCCCTCTCCTGGGGACAAAGATACAAGCTTACCCGACATACGGTTGACACAAATTTCCTACTTATACACATCGAGGTTTCTTCTTCCTCATGGCAGTCAGAGCACACTAATCTATACACTCTACCTGGCTCTAAGGTAATCATTGTCTACCCCCTACAAACGTAACAATATACAGTCACGTGAAAAAGTAAGTACACCCCATGTAAAGTTTTGACTTTTTCAACATATTTCAACATACAGCTATTTGATCTTCATTTCAACAATATTGACAGATAAAGGTGATATAATATAACAAATATCATTAAACATTTACATTTTGTAGTCCATTGAATAATTTAAATAAAGTAAGTACACCCCTACATTTATCACGACTTCAAATACCTAAAATTATAATCAGGTGCACCAGCTCAGGTGCAAATGATTAGAACATCGTCAGAGAGGATCTTGGAGGAACCTGTCTTATTTAAACCTCAGACATTTAGTTTGGTTTGCTCTTTGTTGTTGAAGTGTGCAGCGTCACCATGCCTAGATCAAAAGAGCTCTCTGAGACCTTCAGAAAGAAGGTTGTAGATGCCTACGAGTCTGGGAAGGGATTTAAAAAGATCTCCAAACAATTTGAAATCAAGCATTCGCCTGTCCGGAATATCATCTACAAGTGGAGAAGATTCCAAACAACTGCCAACTTGTTCAGGCCAGGCCGCCCCAGCAAGTTCAGCCCGAGAGCAGACCGCAAAATGCTGAAAGAAGTCTTTAAGAACCCCAAAATGTCATCACGGGACCGACAGGTAGCTCTTGCCACTGTTGATGTCAAAGTGCACGAGTCTACCATTAGAAAGAGGCTGCACAAATTTGATCTACATGGGAGGTGTGCCAGGAGGAAACCTTTGCTGTCCAGAAAGAACATCAGGGCAAGACTAAAGTTTGCCAATGAACACCGAGGCAAAGACCAGCACTTCTGGAACAATGTGCTCTGGACAGATGAGTCAAAGGTAGAGCTATTTGGCCACAGTACCAGAAGGCATGTTTGGCGAAAAACAAAAACAGCATTTGACCACAAGAACCTGATACCAACTGCAAAGCGCAAAGCATGGTGGTGGAAATATTATGGTTTGGGGCAGCTTTGCTGCATCAGGGCCTGGGCAGCTCACCATCATAGAATCCACTACGAATTCTTCATTGTACCAGAGGGTGCTTGAGGATAATGTGAGGCCATCTGTCGGAAAGTTGAAGCTCAACCGAAGGTGGACCTTGCAGCATGACAATGACCCTAAACATACCAGTAAATCCACCAAGGAATGACTGAAAAGAAAGAATTGGAGGGTTCTGGAATGGCCAAGTCAAAGCCCGGATCTAAATCCCATCGAGATGTTGTGGGGGATTTGAAACGAGCTGTGCATGCAAGAAACCCCTCAAACATCGCACAGCTGAAAGAATTCTGCATGGAGGAGTAGGCAAAAATTTCTCCCAGTCGATGTCAGAGACTGGTAGACAGTTATAAGAAATGCCTACTTCAGGTTGTTTCTGCCAAAGGGGGCAAAACCACCTATTAAAGCTCACAGCCACAACACAGCCACGAAACACGATATTAAAAACACCTCACAGCCACAAAATTAAAAACACCTCACCACCAAGTAATTCAAAACACCACATCACCAACTAATTCAAAACACCTCACCACCACGTAATTATAAATACCTCACCACCACGTGATTTAAAAACACCTCACCACGTCATTAAAAAACACCTCACCACCACATAATTCAAAATACCTCACCACCACGTGATTCAAAACCACCACCACGTTATTAAAAACACTTCACAACCACGGAAAAAAAAGTTTGAGGGAGTCGTTAAGTGACAACACAGACACTGCCCAGATGTGTAGATATATAGATAAATGACTGTACCCGAGTTGCCGTTTTGTCATGGTTTACACCAATCATAATTCAAACAATTATTTTGCACAAATGTATTTGTAATATACGTGTATTTGTAATATACGTGTTTTGTAATATACCTTTTATAAACAATTGAAGTTGAAAACTTAAGTTGAAAAAAAAAATGCCCCAAAAAAAAAATCAAAAAAAAAAAACATTTGGAACATTTTTCAAAAAATACCCTTAGGACATACCGACGGGAGAGATATGTGCATACCAGACGTTTTGTATGATTTCACAAACGTTTGAGGGAGTAGTTCAGTGAGAAGACAACACAACACAAGACAAGACAGACTGCACAGATATATATATTATATAGAATCATATATATTGTTGCGGATTTGTAATTGTTGTAAAGATCACCCTTTGTAAATGTCATGATCGTTGTAAATACCTCCATAATTGTAAAGGTCAAAGGTCGTCCCCTTAATTAATTCATCGCATACACCTAGCCAATCTTAAGCCCTTCTAAGTAGTTATCTCTTTATTCTATGTGAGTTTAAGGCTCTGTTGGCCATTAATTGACACTCCATTGCACCGAATCAAATAAGAATAGCTCCCCTTCAATAATTACATTGCCCAGCCCAAACTCCCTCTCTGGGTAAAGCAGCTTCACAAGCGTGGGGTGCGTGCCCTCTCATTTCGCTACAAATAGTGAATACGTGCTCCGTGCTCTGTTTGAACAGGAGGGGCAGGGTCGCCGGGAAGAGGCAAGCCCAGGGCGCGCCACGAGGGGCGGGGCTGTTCAGCCCCATGCCCAAATAAGGGAACAAGCCCGTAGCTCGCCACGAGGGGCACGCCGTTCGGCGCCATGTCCAAATAAGGAGGCAAGCCCGTGGCATTGCCAGATAAGGTCACAGAGCACGGGGGGAAGGCGGTACCGAAACCGACGAGGGCGTGTCACACCCACGCTTGAGGATGAGATATGCGTGCGAAGATCGGGCAAGAGAGAGATGAGTGAGGGAGCCCCACAAGCAGTTCTGTGAAGGTAGTTGCTTGAAGGTTCATGAGAGTTGAACAAAGTAGGTACAAGGTCGGTGAGAAGGCACGAACGAGAGGTGTGATCTAGCAAGACTGAGAGAGAGAGACGTGAGGGGGTGCCTGTATTGCGGCAATAGGCCGACACCCTCTAGGCCCTATCGCCGGTCGGTGAGACGCGAGGCTGTGTTTGCCGGGTTTTCGCCTCGACCCCAAAGCGTGGATCGGAGCGCGCGCTTGGAGCCGGACCTCGACGCCTACCATCTGCCTGGACCCTCCTCTGCCGTCCCAAACCATCCCTGCCTTTCCATCCTTTGGTGTACGTGAGTTTGTTCTGTGTGTCTTGTCCCTGGGTATTAATTAAGCTTGTATAAGTTAATATTTGCACTGTGTCACCTGCTTTTTCCATTTTCCCTGTATATAACCTTGACTGCTCCTTTTGCTTAGTGTGTGTAAATAATAAATCCTGTTACTCTTCTGTACGTCTTCTTCTTCTTCCTCTTTACATTCGGTCGCTTTAGAGGTTTCCAAATTGAATACCTGTGGCGCGATTTCGGCCAACGTCCAGGAATCGGGTTAGTCGGGGTAACTGTTCGGCCGCGGTGCCATCCGCTCGGCAAAACAACATCTTATCCGCGGTTCGTAACAATATATATACGAGGTGTGTTCAAAAAGTATGCGACCTTAATTTGTCGTGCGTAAACAAATGAAGCTAGGGAGGCGTTGATTGGTGCACGTATGTAGGCGATCCTAATGCGCACGCGTGAATTTTTTTCCCACCTGCAGAAGCTGTCATTCGACGGCAGACCGCCGATGAGTGAGGAAGTGTAAGTGAGCGCCGTCGGATTTTCGTTTTTGACAAAATGACGGAAAACCTGAACAACGCTACTGCATCAAATTTTGTGTAAAGCTTGGCGATTCCCAAGTGGAAACGATCCGCAAGATTCAACAGACCTTCGGGGACGAAGCAATGAGCACCACACAGATAAAGGAGTGGTACAACCGCTTCAAAGATGGCCGCGCATCAGTGGAGAGTGAAACACGTTCGGGTAGGCCCTCAACATCCCGAAATGAGGTCGTCATTGACCAATTGAGGACCCTGGTGATGCAGGATCGTCGAATCACGATCAGAGAACTTGCAGACGAGGTGGGCGTCAGCATTGGATCCGTTCATTCCATTATGAAGGAGGATTTGGGCTTCAGGAGAATCTCAGCGAAGTTCGTACCAAAGCTGCTAACGATTGAGCAGAAGCAACTCCGTTTGGAGATCGCACAGGACATGCTGGAGACTGTGAACAGCGATCCCAGCTTCCTCAACACAGTGATCACTGGCGATGAGTCCTGGGTTTATGGGTACGACCCAGAAACCAAGTTGCAGTCATCACAATGGAAGCATCCAACATCTCCGAGGCCAAAAAAAGCAAGGCAAGTCCGCAACAATGTCAGTCATGCTGACCGTCTTCTTCGACTCCAGTGGCGTGGTTCATCGCGAGTACGCACCACACGGCACAACCATCACCAAGGAGTATTACCAAGAGGTTCTGCGTCGCCTTCGTGACGCTGTGCGACGCAAACGGCCGGACCTGTGGGCAGCGGGCAATTGGCAGCTCCATCACGATAACGCACCCGCCCATTCTTCACATTTGATAGAGTTTCTTGGCCAAACACAACACACCTGTGCTTCGTCAGGCTCCCTACTCTCCCGACATGGCTCCGTGTGACTTCTGGCTTTTCTCCAAGCTGAAAATGCCCCTGAAAGGGACCAGATTTCAGTCCAGAGAAGACATCGTGCGGAATGCGACGGACCAGCTGCGCGCCATCCCAAAAGAGGCGTTCCAGCGCTGCTTCCGACAGTGGCAGAACCGTTGGGAGAGGTGTGTGGCAGCCCAAGGGGACTACTTTGAAGGAGATTAGTATAAGTTTGTTGTATCTGGATACGAGTATTTTTTATGAACAAAGGTCGGATACTTTTTGAACACACCTCGTATATATATGTGTGTGTGTGTGTGTGTGTGTGTGTGTGTGTGTGTGTGTGTGTGTGTGTGTGTGTGTGTGTGTGTGTGTGTGTGTGTGTGTGTATATATATTGTTGCGGAGATGAGGACTGTATTTTTTTTGATTGTGTGCTGTATTATTATTATTATTGTTTATTCTGCGCCCCCCTACCTCCGGAGCTGTGTAAAGGTGAAAGGGCATCCCATAATTAGTCCACAAGCATACACGTCAGCCAAGTAATAGAATACCCCTGTTGATAGTTATCTCTTATTCTGTGTTCTAGGGTAAGGCTGTGTCTCCCATTAATTGAAGTACTCCATTGCACCAGTGAAAGAGAATAGATCCCCTTTCATTCCCATCCCCAAAATCCCCATTTCCTCCACATCCCCTTTCGTCATTGCCGAGCCTCGATTGCCCATATTACATCCCCTCTCGTCATTGCTGAGCCCTCGATTCCCAATCACCTCCCCTCCAAAACCACCATTGACCATGTGCTTGAGTCGGAGAAGAAAGGCGTGTCTCCACCTCGTCATAGAGGGGAGGAGGGGCGTACCCGCCCGTCGTCATCGAGGGCGGAGCCCGAGGGTCGCGCGACCAACCAGGGCCGAGGTGAGCACCCCGATGGGCGTGTCCAAAACGCCGGCGGCTTAATCGCTGGAGGCGCTATAAAAGGGCGCGCACGGAAGTGAGTCGTGAGTTGGTTGCAGAGTTGGTCTTGGTGAGAGTTGGTCTTGGCAAGAGAGTTGGTCTGAGTTGGTTGTGAGTCGGTTGCCAGTAGAGGGTCCGTGAAGAGTCGGTTGCCAGTAGAGGGTCCGTGAAGAGTTGGTCACAAAGAGTTGGTCACGAAGAGTTGGTCACAAAGAGTTGGTCACAAAGAGTTGGTCACAAAGAGTTGGTCACAAAGAGTTGGTCACAAAGAGTTGGTCGTCAAGAAAGAGTCCTGAAGCTTGTGAGGGAAGGAGAGAGAACCCGTCACACCAACCCCCCAAGCTCCGCGTTGGCTCCACCAAGCGTTCACCTCCACCAAGGCTCCACCAAGCTCCGCGTTGGCTCCACCAAGCGTTCACCTCCACCAAAGCTCCACCAAGCTCCGCGTTGGCTCCACCAAGCGTTCACCTCCACCAAGGCTCCACCAAGCTCCGCGTTGGCTCCACCAAGTGTTCACCTCAACCAAAGCTCCGCCAAGCTCCGCGTTGGCTCCACCAAGCGTTCACCTCCAGCCATCCACCTCCTGCCATTCCTGTCATTCCCCGCATGAGTCTGTCTTCTGTTTGTTCTGTCCTGGGTTAATTAAGTCTGTATAAGCTAGTATTTTCCCTGTGTCACCTGCGTCTTATGTGCTTGTAAATAAACGTGACTGCTTTCTTTTTGCTTGTGTGTAAATAGTCAATAAATTCAGCAGTATTTCCAAACCTTTCTTTGCCTTCGTTTTCCTCTTTGCATTCGTCGCCTTTGTCTCTTCCCTATTGACTAGCTGCGGTGCGACCCGGCCAACGTTTGGGTGGAATCGGGTGAGTCGGGGATCCTGTTAGGTCGCGGTAATACACCACCGCTCGGTCATCATAACATCTAAACCGCGATCTGTAACAATATATATATATATATATATATATATATATATATATATGGATTCAGAGCAGGCCACTCTACTCTGGACATGTTGCTTCTGCTGTCTCAACAATGGATGGAGGTCAACACCAGACAATAAATCCCTCTGAACAGACAGTTTTATGACAACTTACAAATTAGAAAGATTCTTTATAAAATTTTATGCCTTTATGATCGTTACCTCTTTTCTTTACAAATAGTTATTTTTTGGCCTAATCTCATGCAAAGGTGAACACTTTATATGCTTTTGGGAAAAAGGCCAGGTTTGAGAGAGAGACAACGGTCAGGATATTCAGCACCGTTAGAGTACTTACTCCCCGCTGATGGCATAATGATTTAACTGTTGCAACGATACTAACCGGTACTGCTGGGTCTGAGCTGTGATTCCAGTGCCAAAATGCTGGTGAAACACCCAGCAAGGCACTCCTTCCTCCAAGCCCCTAGATGATGAATAGGAAGACATCATTTCCATGAGGTCAGCACTGACCTGCTCACGATAGTCATCTATTCTACTCTAACTTTTAACATTTCAAGAGTAATAGAACAAACATAAAGAACAATATTTAAGTAACAGTAGGAGCTGATACTCTCGGTCTCCAATCTTTTGGGTGTTATGAGGAACAGATCTGTAATATGAAAGCAAATATTGAACGGTTTTTGAAACATCGCGAGCACAAACCAAGCTACCGAGAAGGTTGCCATGGCAACAGAATCCAGCCAATCACAACCGTGATGTAATCAGGTTGACATACCTGAAGTGGTATACAATAAGGAATAGATATCTGCATTATGAAAGCTAAATGTTCAACAGTTTTGAAATATCATGTACACAACAGTACAGTACATGGACAGATGATCAGTCGGTCTGACCACACTTATTTTATTGTCCCCCGTCTCCAACTTTGGTGGAGGGGCACCAGACAAAAAGAAAGCATACTGTATGGAAAAGCAGCAATGTTGAAGATCAGATAAATCACAGAAGCGATTCGACTTTAACGAACCATCGTTTCCCAGTTGATATTTACAATCTCCTGTTCTGGCATTCTTTTTTCATTCCTGCTCAATCAACCACCAATAATTACTTCTAACTTTTGTCCGCTCACAAATTCACAATGGAACACTCGTCTCCGTGAAGACTTGGCCTGCCTTGGTGTGCAAGTTAAATATACTTTATCAACAGAGCTGATAATAGCAGGTTAAACGGCATGAGATGAGGTGCAACTGGCCTTTCGAGGATTAGCTCTTTGAGAAAAAGAAGAGAAAAGCACTCTTACGTCCACCACCGAAGGTGTATGGAGGGTATGTTTTCACACCTGCTCATCTGTCTGTCTGTCTGTCTGTCTGTCTGTCTGTCTGTCTGTTTATCTGTGAGCAGGATATCTGCGTTATGGACGGATTATGGCAAAACTTGGTGGACAGGTTGGGTGTGTAACAAGGACGAATTGATTAGATTTTAGTGAAGATCCAGATGCGGATACCAAATATTTTTATGCCTCTGCCCCTGAAGATGGCCGAGGCATTACGTTTTCGACTTGTCCATCCGTCCGTCCGTATGGGCTCAACCTAGTCTTTCCCAGCAACCACATGTCCGATTGTGACGAAACTTTTAAAGTAGGAGCGACACCCATGCAGAATGTTTTTTTATGACAATTGTGACATCATAGGTCACGTGGTATGGCATATTGCATTAAATGCAAATAATTAAAATGTATATTTCTCAGAAACCACTAAAAAAAAAAAAAAAAAAAAAAAAAAACACCTTTAGAGGCCATTTTTCCCCGCAAGCGGGGGTTGGCCTTTTTCGGGAACCGTGGTAGTTGTTGTTTTTCGGTCCCCTTTTTGAAGCAATGTTTTACGGCCGGATGCCCTTCCTGACGCCAACCCTTTTTGCCGCCTTTAACGACAAACAGGGAATTACCAGTGAACTGGTACTCAATTAGCCGACCTCGGAAGGATGACAGGCTGAGTCAACCCCCCTGGCGTTAATTCAGCGATCGACCGGGTTTCGAACCCAGGATCCTAGGATCCTAAGCTGACACCCTAGCCGCTAGCCCAACACCAGGGCCACAACACTCAGAAACCACTGAATGGAAAAATTTGAAACTTAGCACATTGTCAAGTACGCCCAATGGAGAACAAAAGCATGATAATGACATCATCGGTGAAGTGGTATACAAGCCATAAATGTTTTAATCGAATGCCTTATCATACTAAAATACGCCATTTGAGTCTGATGAATTTTTGACGACAATACATTCTGTCGTTACTTATCCAATCTCAACCAAACATGACAGGATGACCAACGGTTACATAATGAAGGGTGTAGCGCATTCATTTGCCCCCATCCCCAAGGGGGTTTTCTCCCCGAGCGGGTTTTCCCCACCATTGCCGTCAATGGGTTGTGTGTTGAGGTGTATAGCCATATTAAGTTAGCTTTATCGTGGCGTTTTTCCAAGGCCGCTACGAATAACAAAAATAAAGATAATAGCGTAATATTAATGTTATTACAAAACAATATTAATACCAATAATATCCCACCTCCCCCAAGGGGTTTTTCCAGCGAGTCGACATATATAAATAGCTTATCGTGGTGTTTTTGTGGGAGCAACGGCCTCTACCAGAGGTAATGAACATTAATGAACAGTAATTAATATTATGAACCAAAAACACGTATGATTAGCTTTTTAAACAGTCGCTAATGCTGTTTATAACACTAAATGAAGAAATTTGGAGGAATCATCTGTGAGGTAAGTTTCACTTATAGAACTGAGCGAAGATCTACTGTGCTCTATATACCCCACAAGGGTTGGGTAAATGACATGACCCTTCCTGGCACTAACATTGCATTTTTCGTCGTGAACCTTTGAAACTCACTCCTTCTGTTTAACACGAAACTGAAAGGGAGGAAGCCCGGGGTGTGCTCATTTACCAAGCAGCTAGCTAGTGCTTGCCAAGCCAGCCATTCCTTAATGGTTTTGAATGGAGTGCTTGCCCGAATGTTTAAACCACTTGGCGTTATCTCCACAAGAAACATGGTAAATAAACACACCCAATGTTATTGAGACCTGATCATAGATCGACTGTAATCTATTTTCCCCAAAGAGGAATGACCCTTCCTACCCCTCCCATAGTGTGCGGGTGTACTAGTCCAAAAAAACTGAAATTGCATGCACATGATCACTGACCCATTTGTATGGAAATATTAAATTTACGACATCATAGGTCACATGATTTGGCAGCTCTATTGGATTGAAAGAAAATATTAAATGAGTATATCTGTGAAACTGCTTACCCTATTGACGCAAAATTTTACAAATATCATTGTTGTGGAAAACCATTCAGGTCCGCACAACTTTTAGTCCAACGGTTTGGTTTAATTGCATTTAGATCATCACATCATTCCTGTAAGTAGAAATACACAATAAGCATACTATGCGACATCTCATAAAGCCATTCATATCAGTCAATGCAAGCAAGCTAGATATTCTATAAAGGCGTACCATTAACGAGGCTACCGATGTAACATGTCACAAGGGAGAAGTCTCGGAGCACTGACACAGCAACGGGTCTTATAGTCACGCCCCTAGTGGGGGACAACAATGACAGCGAGCAGCGAGCATCCCCACCCGGGTTCAGTACGGATACGATTTCACTACATTCACCCCCCCGTCAGAATTATACGGCCGCGCGGCTAAAAGCGAGTGAGCGTCAGCATGGGCGCGGAGTATTAGTCGGCCCAACCGTAGCGGGCCGGGCGGCGAATTTCTCTGCCAGCACGCGTTCGAAATTCCCCGGGTACGGCGTCTCGTAACCCTGTATCCCCGGTGTCAGAGGCGTCAACAGGGTCGGGTGATGAAGGGGGTAACGCCAAGTCGTCGGACCCGGGCAGTCTCGACGGGGGGAGGGTCGGTGGACTGTCGGCGATGGGAGCGTCGGGAGAGGTCATAGTCTCATAGACGGGTTCGACTGGTCCGTCCGATTCCCTACTAAGGTCGTCGACCCCGCAAGGGGCAAGATGACGAACGGAGACAGTAGTCTCACGACCATCAGACGTCATCACACGAGCATGCTCAGGATTAGCCTGGAGAATCTGCACTTTGTCCACAAGGGGGTCGTACTTGCTCGCGCGAACTGCCCGTTTAAGGTAGGCCGGCCCGGGCCCGGCGAGCCAACTGGGCAAAGACCGTATACACCCCGAGCTCCTGGGGTGGTGGAAAAGACGCTCGTGGGGAGTTTGGTTAGTTGCCGTACTCAGGAGTGCCCGGATTGAGTTCAACGCCGCAGGTAGCGACCAAGCCCATTTATCGAGGCCCCGGCCGTGGGTCCGGAGATGGAGCATGACGGCCCTCCAGATAATCCCGTTGAAGCGTTCGATCTGCCCATTAGCCTGGGGTCTATACGGCGTGGTGTAACTAGACGCAACGTTGTTTTGGAGCAGATAGCCGCGCACCTCCTGAGACAAGAAGACTGCACCCCGGTCGGTATGGACATAGGCCGGGTAACCGAACATTGAGAACAAGTTCTGTAAGCAACGCATCACCGTGGCAGCAGTCATGTCCGCGCACATATAAGCAAAGGGGAATCGTGAGTACTCATCAACGATAGTGAGCAGATAGCGAGAGCCGCTCGACACCGGCAAAGGGCCCTTGAAATCCATCGCCAAGCGTTCCCACGGGCGTGTAGCCTTCACCAGAGTCCCCATAGGGGGGTTATAGAAACGCGGTTTGATTTCCGCGCAGATAGCGCAGTCGCGACAGATACGGCGGATATCGTCAATCGAGTAAGGGAGATTCCCACTCCGCACGAAATGAGCGAAACGCGTTACGCCGGGATGGCCCGCAGTAGCATGCAGCACCCGTAGGCCCTCCAACGAGGTGATACCAGCACATGTAGTGGGGCGCGATAAGGCATCGGCGGCCTGGTTATCCTTCCCTGGGCGATATTTGATGGTGTAACAGAAGTCGGCGAGTTCGATACGCCAGCGAGTGATTTTCTCGTTCTTAATGCGCTGGGCGTGTAAGGTGTCGTACATGAACGCAACGCTTTGCTGGCCCGTGATGATTTGGAAGCTCCGCCCGAGTAGGTACGGGCGCCATCGCCGAATAGACTCGACGATCGCATACGCTTCCTTTTCAACGGACGAGTGCCGCCGCTCAGCGGAGGTAAGAGTCCGTGAAAAGAAAGCCACGGGACGTCCCCCTTGGGAGAGGGTCGCCGCGATGGCCTGATCCGAGGCGTCACTTTCGAGGACGAACGAGCCGCTCTCGTCAATGGTTGCTACGGCGGCTCGGGCGATGTCGGTCTTAAGTCCTTCAAAGGCCGTCAATGCGGCCGAACACAGGGGAAAGGTGTCGCAGGCCACAAGGGGGCGAAGTTTCGCGGAGAAATTTTGCACCCATT
The DNA here is from genome assembly GCF_964187855.1 of Myxine glutinosa. Taxonomy (NCBI): domain Eukaryota; kingdom Metazoa; phylum Chordata; class Myxini; order Myxiniformes; family Myxinidae; genus Myxine; species Myxine glutinosa. The sequence goes on from NC_136262.1 coordinate 252,092,404, forward strand.
TGGAGTAATGGGCGAACAGCCCAAGGGCGCGTTTCAGGGAAGCCCGATCGCAGGGAGGGGCCATGTCGAGCAAAGGTCGCAGACGTTCCTTATCCGGAGAGACAGAGCCATGGGTCACGGTGTACCCCAGAAGATCTATGGTGCGTAGGGAGTATCGGCACTTATCCTCGTTCATAGTTAAGTGATACCGTTGCGCGACCTCAAGGAAGCGCTTCAGATTAGCGTCATGGTGCCCTTGGTCATATCCACAAACCGTAAGGTTATCGAGGTAGACGAAAACATCGGTTAAGTGCTCCCGCGCAACGAGGTCATCCATGGCCCTCTGGAAACAAGCGACCCCGTTCGTCACCCCAAAGGGCAATCGTGTAAATTGGTACAACCGCTGCCCCGACTCGAAAGCGGTATAGATACGATCCGCCCTAGAGATAGGGATCTGGTGGTACGCACTACGGAGATCGAGAGTACTATAGACCGAATACTGGGACACCTGTTGCACTAGCGCGTCCATCCCCGGAAGGGGGTAGGCATCCAGCTGTGTAAAGCGGTTAATCGTTTGGGAATAGTCGATTACCATGCGTTTGCGATGGGCCTCACTGCGCACCACTAAGACCTGGGCACGCCACGGTGACCTACTAGGTTCTATGATGCCGTCTTTCAAGAGCTGAGTCGTTTCGTCCGCAATGAATTGCATGTCCGCGCGGGAGTAGCGTCTCGATTTTACCGCGACAGGGGTACAGTCGGAGGTTAGATTGGGGAACAGCGAAAGCGGACGGACGTCCATTTGCGCTAGGGCGCACACCGTTAGCGCGTCGTCCGCCCCCACAACAAGAGTGTCAGGCCCACCGAACTCCATTACCAGACGTCCATGCAGCTTAAGAAAATCGTGTCCTAGCAGAATATCAGCACATAATGCGGGTAAAACCATAAGGTGTACATCAGGGAAAACCCGTCCCTTTAGCACTAGTTTCAATCGGCATTCCCCTTTTGTGCTAAGCCGGAGTCCCTGGGATGCCATGAAGATCCGTCGTGTAGACCGCCCGATCCGCCATCCATGCCTGAGCACAAGTCGCTGGTCGATAAAACTATCCGTAGATCCGGTGTCCACCAAGGCCTGAACACAATGGCCCTCAACCATAAGGGGAATAAGGGCTTGAGCCAGGCCAGACGAGGCAGCTGGGAGCGGGACTGAGCCCCCCGAATGGGTCGGACCAGCCTCGCGGGTGGATCCTACACCAGCAGCAGTTTTGCGATCGTGACCGGAGTCTGCGTTGACCATGGGGAATCCATTATCGTCATCAGAGGGCTTTCCCCAGCATTCCGGTGTTTCGCGATTCAAAATCCGATGAGAAAAGGCCTCAGTAGTATTTGACATCGCCTTTTGACACTCCTGGCAGATAAAGGCTTCCGTTGTAGCCGAAATCGCCTTTTTCGTTTGGTCGCTTTGACAAAAGGCTTCCGTAGTATTCGAAATCGCCTTTTTCGTTTGGTCGCTTTGACAACAGGCTTCCGTAGTAGTATTCGAAATCGCCTTTTTCGTTTGGTCGCTTTGACAAAAGGCTTCCGTAGTATTCGAAAGCTGTTTCTTCCCTTGCGTGGCTCGAGGTTTGGCCAAGGACGCGGCCTTTGTCCCCGATGGAGAATGAGACGGTGGTGGCTTTCCGGTGGCGCCAGTCAAGGTTGTCTGAGCGCCCAGCGGGCCGCAGCGAGAGGCCCTCCCCTTCGAAGACGGGTAAGGCGCTGGGCTCGTGGGTTCTGCTACAAGCCCGTTCAAGGTTGCCGCGCCTGCGCGACCGCGGCTGCGCGAGTCGAAGGGCCGCGAGCCGCGTGCCGATTTCTTGCACACTTTCGCGTAATGTCCCTTTAGCGAGCACAAATGGCAAATAGCGTCACGTGCCGGACACACGACTCGGGCATGACGAGGCCCTCCACAAAAAAAACATGCGGCCCCGCGCAAGGCCTTGGGTCTGCTGGTCGTAACGGCAGCTGTCAGGGTAGGGTCATCCTCCGGAGCATCCCGGAGTTCAGCAGGCGGATCCACGTCCTCGTCAGTGGTCCTCTCCGGCCGGGCGTGTAGTGAGGTGCCCGCCAAAAGGCGCGTGCGATCATAGGCGTTCGATTGCATCCGCGCTTCGGTATACACCGTCGCTTGCTCAACCGCCGTAGCGAAGGTCAGGTCGGTCTTCTCCAAGAGTTTGAGACGTAGTTCCTGAGAGGAGACCCCTGCTATGAAGGCATCTAAAAGTCGATCATCTTTAGCCTGCTCGGGAGTCCGTGGCTGGGCGCTGTCCAGCATGAGCTGCCGGAGCTCCTGGGCGTAATGATCCATAGGCTCGTTGGGTTGCTGCCGTCGCGTCTGCAGCAAATAACGCGCATACACAGGGCTTTTTTCTTTTATATAAAGCCGCTTGAGCTCCGCGACGGTAAGATCATACGTCGTGCATTGAGCGACCGAGTGGTAGACCCGGTAGTCGATTTTTGAGTGTAATATTGCCAGCTTCGCGGCAGGCGTCGGAGCGGTATCAGGCTCATTAAAGAGATGCTCCAGTTGCTTGAGCCAGTGCTTGAGTTGCAAGCCTCCGTCCGTGGCTTGTGGGTCGGCGCTGAAAATGGACACCGTCAACGTCTTGTTGCCAGCCATGTCAGCAGATCATAAATGCAATTAAGTGTTGTGGAAAACCATTCAGGTCCGCACAACTTTTAGTCCAACGGTTTGGTTTAATTGCATTTAGATCATCACATCATTCCTGTAAGTAGAAATACACAATAAGCATACTATGCGACATCTCATAAAGCCATTCATATCAGTCAATGCAAGCAAGCTAGATATTCTATAAAGGCGTACCATTAACGAGGCTACCGATGTAACATGTCACAAGGGAGAAGTCTCGGAGCACTGACACAGCAACGGGTCTTATAGTCACGCCCCTAGTGGGGGACAACAATGACAGCGAGCAGCGAGCATCCCCACCCGGGTTCAGTACGGATACGATTTCACTACAATCATCCAACACCATTGTTGCATATAGTTTGAAAATTATGTCGTAGGTCACGTGGTTTGGCAGCCATTTTGGATAGAAAAATGAACCTTTTCCGATCAACACGAAACTTCACAAAAGTGATCCCCTACCCATACATATGTAGAGTGAACATTTTTGATGTCATATGTCACATGGTGTGGCAGCCATATTAGTTTGAAAGGCGATATTTCAAAATATATATCCCTTCTCCCTGAAAATGCTTCACTGGTCGATGTGAAACCTGTCCTGTGGAAAAAATCTGAAACTTCAAAACAGCTAAAGGGATTTAAACCAAACTTGTTTATTTTTAGGACAGTGAACGAGGGCATCTACCCATTGTCACGGGCAGGGACTACGTGGAGGCATATTGGTGGCAGTCACATTGCTCTAGTTTTTTTTTTTTTTTTTTTAGTGATTCTTCTGAATTGAGAGATCGGGACAAGAAACTATATACAGCACGATATCTCAAAAAATTTATGGCTGGATTATGATAAAGCTTGGTGGATGAGTTGGGTAGGTGATAAAAACAAGTGATTAGATTTTGGTTAAGATCCCAATCCTGATCCAACCAATCAGCGAGAAAGAAAACGTGAACTGTTCAGCCTGGCGGCGGGATGTGCTCTACCGAGTGCCGTTCTAGTTCTTAGTGGTGCATGACTTTGTTCATCATCTTTGTTGAATTACCATCTTTTCATTTAACAAATCTCTGCCTGCTGTAGTTTATTCCAAAAAGAAAACTGAGATACAAGAGCGCTTTGATAAAAACATTGTACAAGCTTCAACAAAGCCACGTTGTTGGAATAACGATAAAATGTGGACCTGCATCTACATGCTTGTAGACAACAGGTAAGTGCAGGTATTTCTGGCTGCCCAATGCAATTCCAATGAGCATCATTATGGAAAGAAGAATCACAGCATGATCCACCAAAGAACAAAGTCCTCTCTCGTATAAGCTGATATGGCTTACAATGGATACAATGAGGCAATACAGTCAGCAAAGAAAAATAAAAGCCTCACAACACGCAGCTCACTCACCGCAGCCGAACAAAATTGTGCGTGGCTGGATCCCAAAGATACTTCACATGCTGGTGGTCAAAATACTTTGCCTGGCAAAGTCAAAATGAAATACAGCCATAAGCTCCTCGGTTAAGCAAAGGTGCTTCAAAACTTCATGAAATCATGCTCTGTACAAAACCAATGAAACACCATGAAAGCACCTGTTCTTGCTGATGGTGAGAACGTTGCAGCAATTCAATTTCGTCATTACCAACATCGGAAACCTGCGCAGGCTTCACACTATTTACATCTGGCACGCTTTCATCAACAGGAGCCAGTTCCTGCTCCAGTGTCTTCACGCGGACACGAAACCAGTTTCCAAATTCATCCTGAAATAAAGAGGGTCCAACATTGCAACTACTTGATTAGTTTAGCATCGAGAGCAACACATTTTAATTGCGAACTCCGGTGACAGAATTCATATTACACAGAAAAAAATATATATATATAACCACCTTTAGAGGCCATTTTTCCCCGCAAAGCGGGGGTTGGCCTTTTTCGGGAACCATGGTTGTTGTTGTTTTTTGGTCCCCTTTTTGAAGCAATGTTTTACGGCCGGATGCCCTTCCTGACGCCAACCCTTTTTGCCGCCTTTAACGACAAACAGGGAATTACCAGTGAACTGGTACTCAAATTAGCCGACCTCGGAAGGATGACAGGCTGAGTCAACCCCCTGGTGTTAATTCAGCGAGCGACCGGGATTCGAACCCAGGATCCTAGGATCCTAAGCCGGCACCCTAGCCGCTAGCCCAACACCAGGGTTTACACAATTACAATACAATCAATTACACATATTACACAGAAGATGAAGGGAAAACTATTGTAAAACTGTTCGATACAAGGTGTGGAAAACGTGGCTGCTTCTTGTTCCGAAGTGTGTTAAAGGGTTAATTAGCCAATTAATTATATCCTAACTTGAATGTTTGAAGTGCTTGTATTGTAAATCCCAATTTAGGTTTAGCAGGGCCTCATCTCCCCTCCATCCTCTTGTAGTTTTCATTGCATTAAAGGTTTCATCTTTTTCATTCATCGATTTGATTAACCCCATTTGATTTCTATTTCTCCACAGCGGCCTTGCCACCAACGACTATTTAGCTGAAGGCTACTCATTCTCTTTTGGTGTGCTTGAGCCAGGCAACCGATGAGCGTGCCTGATGATGTCACACGAGGGAGGTTTTTGGAGGAGAAGTCAGTTGAGAGCTGGGGAACGCTTCATTGATGTCTGTGTCATGAATTACAGCAAGAAATTTGGAGAGTGAAGAGTCAATGGTGCTTTCTCCCAGCCTCTCCATGGAATCCCTCACTACGGCACCCTATTAGTCACATTGCCAGGGTTATTTAGAACCTTCCTACATCCCCCCTCCCACCCTTGTGGAAGGAGGAACCGGTCCCATAATCAATAGGCCACAAACTCCAAGTTCACCAGGAACGGCCGGAGACCAACCTCACAGCATGTCATGTGTGGGAAAACTGTTGCCAGCATTACATAAATTCAGTAAAATCTCATCGAATTCACCTAGTTTCCAAATCTCAGCTGGAATGTCATCTAGGCCACAGGCTTTCCCGTTTTGAATGTTTTTAAGAGCTTTATGGAGTTCATCTATGGTGAAGGGACCTTTTTTGATGTCGAGTTCATCTGAAATCACAGGAGTTATTACTTCATCCTTGATTGTAGGTGGCTTCCCTAATAAGCTTTGGAAATGCTCTTGCCAGAGTTTCAATCGTTCTTCTTGGCTGGATGCTTTTAGTTTGGATTTGTTTACGCATTTCCGTCCGCTTATCTCGTTTACAGTTTTCCAGGCCACAGCAGATTGCTTGTTACTCGTAGCATTATTTATCATATCAATTTTTCTCTGGAGATAGTCAATCTGTTCTCTCTCATAAGAATCGGTAAGTACAGTTCGTGCTTCGTTGTAATTCCTATTGTTTTCCATTGAAGGTGCAGAGTTTTTAATTTCTGCCATTTTGTGTAGCTTTGCGTTTCTGGCATATTTCCTCTGTTTCCCATGGGATCCGACTTTTCTTCTTTGGTTTCAAAGGAATGGTACCAGAAGCAGACTCTCTGCAGGCTGTCTCAAAATTGGCAAATGTTTTATTCGGCGAGTTTGTTGTATTTTGTTCTTGAAGAGCAGCAAATCTATTTTTCAAACAATGTGAAAAGGCAACACTAATCTGTGTGTTCTTTTTGAGACAAGACCAGTCATAAAGTGGTTTACTTTTTGATTTCATTTTATTTGCTCGAAGGCTCAAGCGGTTCCTTGCAGATACAATGCGATGGTCTGATCCTACGCTTATAAAAGAGTTGAATGCTCTGCAATTTCTGACACTGTTTTTCCATTTCCGATTAACAATAATGAAGTCAAGTTGTGCTTTTGTTCCATTTGGTGCTGAATGTGTCCATAGCTGTCCTGGTCTCTTCTGGAAAGTGGTATTTGCGCATAAAAGGTTATTCTCTTTTAAGAAGTTTTTCAACATTGTGCCATTTCTGTTAGTGCGAACATGATATGAAAATTTAAAGCCTTTTGATGATCCGAGTTGTGCATTAAAATCCCCTCCAAGAGTTAACATGTGATGCTTCGGTACCTGTCTGGTTACTGATGATAGGTCTTGATAGAATCTCTCAACTTCTACTTCATCGTGTACATTTGTGGGACTATAACAACTAATTACTGTAGTTGTCAAGACCAGTCCGGAGGACCGGAGGAACCGGTCTCATAATCAATAGGCCACAAACTCCAAGTTCACCAGGAACGGCCGGAGACCAACCTCACAACATGTCATGTGTGGGAAAACTGTTGCCTGTTTGTCCCATCAAAACTAGGTGAGGACACCTCACTCAGCTCGACCAGGCCTCATCCAACCGACTAATTTTAGTTTCCTTGCATCTTTCTCACCATTTTCTCCTTCTGTGTGTCCGAATACTTCTTGGTAGACTGTGTCAATTGTGATAGGATATGTTACATTAGAAAGAGATCATTGTACTTTATAAGCATGATTTCTTTTCCAATTGGGGCATCCTCTTCTTCACAATCATTTCTGTAACTGTTGCTGTTTTTACGTGCTTCCAGCACTGGCTTCTTTTGCACATTTCATTGAACTTTATTTATTAATAATGTGGTTTCTGAGATCAATCACTTATCTATATGCAGGTAAATTTCCGGTGGGCACGCGCGAGTAACATTCGCGGCGTGTGCTAAATTAAGAATCATAAAGTTTTCCCAGGCTGCCATTTGGCACGGTAATGAATAAATTTAATCTTTCACGTTCAGGCCTTCTTGCGCAGTGGAAACTCTGGCGTCACCAGGTTAGAGTTTGGTAGGCCCGGAACGGGCGATTGCTACAACACATCGATAAAGGATTTAAAAAGAGTGGTTAAAATAGCCGTCTGTTAATGAACGACAAAAGTAAAGGACTTTGCTCAGGCTGTCTCCGTGGATATGTAAACAAGCAGAGTGGTTAAAATTTCATGATTAAAAACATCACAGGAAAGGAAATAACTGACAAACCTTGGTGTGAAGCAGCAGCAGCTGGGCCTGTCGTAGAGGACATCGTCTGGCCGTGACACGGATGTTTACTGCTGGTAGCCAATAGAGGACAAGCGGGAACAGACCACCAGTACACACAGTTGCAACTGCAACCAACGACAGCTTCCATAGGGACCAGCGGTAACCATACACCTCCTTAAAGCATACATCACACAAGAGTTGCAATTTACAGGTGTCAAAAGGATCTGTCCAGTACAACATAAGCAATTTTACAAGGAAAAAAAATCCCTTTTTAAGACCATTTTCCCTGCTAGAGCGGGGGTTAGCCTTGCGGGGCCTATAACAATCATCATGGTTCCCTTTTTGAGGCAATGTTTTTATGGCCGGAAGCCCTTCCTGACGCCAAACCTTGTCACTTCTTACGACACAAAGGGATACGGTGTACCTATTCTAAACCGGGGCACACACCGGCACATTCATCCCAGCAAGCTGGAACTCAATTTGCCGACCTCGGAAGGACAGGCCGAGACAACCCCCCTCGCGTTAATTCAACAATTGACCGGGATTCAAACTCAGGATCCAAGTATCCCAAGCTAGCACACTAACCGCTAAGCCAACACCAGACCAATTTTACAAACGGAATTAACCGAAATGGTTCATTCACAAACACAAGGTGTTTTTATCCCCACACCTTTTGAAAAAATAAATAAATAAATAAAGGAGGGGGAGGGAGGGCGAAGAATCAGCTCCGACTGTCTGTCTGTTTCTCACACCATCTCCTTAATGGCTGAGTAGAAATTCACCACCTTGATCGTTATGATCACCACATGAAAAGAAGGTGCAAGAGCAGTATCATATGGGACTCGCCCCCTGAGGTGGGATCAAAAAACATGCAACGAGAAACCATCTGAAAATGCAAGGCCCATCCGTGTCTGTTTGTAATCGGACATATTTTTCTTCCAGATGCTAAAAATAACGAAAAGTTTAAATATATATATAATTTAGGGTGGGCTTCAAAAAATCAAAATGCAGAGTTTCTCCGGGACATGGTCTATTTTTGTTCCTTTTGGTGTCAAAGGAAACCACACCAAATTTGAATGGAATCCAATAATATTTAGGGGTGCCACATCAGTGATGAATTTTCCCCCATGCAAAAATAGGAATTCCCATTTTTTGGGCTGTATATACACAAAATAAATACATAATTATATATATACATTAACTATAATATTAAAAATAAATATATAGTAAATATACATTAAATAATAAATATACATAAATACACATTATACATTATATATATAGTTATATACAATATATTATACATACAGTTTTGAGACTTCCTATGATCACTATCTGGGCAATTTTCATGCATGTTTTGTACAGGTTCCCGGGGTCAGGGGTACGCTTTTTTAGTGTGTAATATGTAGGCCTAACTTATTGACTGTGGTTCTTTTGTAGAGAGTGACCCTGTGGAGTAAGAATTAACAGGATTTTACCCACATTCTTGCTTATTTTGCAGATATGGCATGTGCTAGTACCAGTGTTTCATTGCAAACTCGGGCTCAGGATAATGTGTATCTCATTGGGTCCACTTCTGGAGATGCCATCAAAGGTGCCAAGCTCCCGACTGTGCATCAATCTCTTGTCCTGTTTTTCCATCACCTGAAGAAGGAGAATCGCACTGCCCGGGAGAGTGCAACCCTCACCATTGAAGAGGTTGTGAAGTTCTGGGAAAAAGCTCACCTACCTACAATGACGAAGCAGCACTGCATCCATCGTTTGGAGAGGCTATATGAAGAATGGAGGAGCCTCCAAAAAGGTGCAAAGAGGGGTGGTGCGACCCAAGAGAAAAAGGAAGCATCCTTCAAGGCCTCCTTGGAGAAGACGTTTGATCTTAGGCATGCAGATTCGGAGGCCATAATCACCAACCCCGAGGACAGGAAGTTTCTTCACGATCAATTCTCAGAGAGGAAGGCTTCAATGGGATCTGTAGACACTGTGTTGGAAGCAAAAACGAAGCAAAAGAAAGAAAGGGAAGAAAAGGAGAAGACTAAGGCAGAGAAGGAAAATAAGAGACAGGAAATGGTCATGAAGGGTGCTACTGCTATGGAAGTCACAGACTCAGACTCTGACTCTGAGACCACGGCACAGGCTGGTTCTTCATCATCTGATGGTGGGATATCTCGTCCCAAGAAAAGAAGGCCTATCAACATTGTCACTCCTGAAGTCGCAGCTTCTTTGGATCGTACGAAAACAAGTGACCGAATGGCTGTCCACAACTTGGCATCCATTTGTAGAGCAGTAGGATGGGATCCTGCAGAGCTGGCACTGAACCGATGGACAGTGCGGCGGAATCGCATGATGCATCGATGCAAAACCATGGACGAAATAAAAGAAGCATTTCATCATAATGTGCAGGGTCCTTTAGTGGTCCATTGGGATGGAAAGCTTCTTCCCGATGTCACTGGAGATTTTGTGCATGTGAAGGTGGATCGTCTTCCAATCCTTGTGTCCAACCAGTACCATGGAATGGAGCAGCTGTTGAATGTTCCCAAGTTACCTGACAGGGGAGGAGAAGCTATGGCAACCGCTGTCGTGGACACACTGAAGAGCTGGAACCTTGTGGGCAAGGTCAAGGCTTTGTCTTTTGACACAACGGCCAGCAATTCAGGTGTTCGTGGAGGGGCTGCTGTCCTCATTGAAAAGAAGCTACAGACTGAACTACTTCATTTGGCTTGCCGCCATCATGCGCACGAAATCATTCTGGGAGATGTTTTCACCACTCTTTTCGGTCCTTCATCAGGCCCTGACATCCAGCTTTTTAAGCGGTTTCAGGCGAAGTGGCCGTCCATTGCCCATCACCAACCAAAAAATGGATTCACAGATCCTGATACGGCAGCTGAGTTTGCACAGAACAATGACATGATGGATGAAGCTCTGGAATTTGCTCTTGTGTGTTTGAAAGATCAGCAGCCACGAGATGATTATCGTGAACTCCTAGAACTGACTGTCATCTACATGGGAGGAATCCCACCTCGTGGAATCCGGATCATGGCTCCAGGAGCAATGCACAGAGCCAGATGGATGGCAAAAGCACTATATTCACTACAGGTGTTCATGTTTCGGTCAGAGTTCCACTTGACACTTCGAGAGGCGAGAGAACTCCGAGCCTTCAACATTTTTGTCTGCCTTGTGTATGTACAGGCTTGGTTTCGGGCTCCACAAGCTATTGAGGCTCCCCTGAATGACATTAACCTCTTCAAGAAGTTGGAAAAGTTTGAACAAATCAATCAGAAGATGGCTCAGGCAGCCTTGAAGGCACTTGGCCGCCACACGTGGTACATGAGCCCAGTACTAGTGGCATTTGCATTCTTTGACACCAGAATTGACAAAGAAAGCAAGATCAATATGATTGAAGCATTGAAAAATGACGGTGAAAACCCCTCTCCAAAGAGACCAGCTATCAAACGAGGAACCGCCCTGTCAATCGCTGGCCTCATAACAAAACACACCAAGCATTTCTTCAGCATCCTAGGGACCCCAACTGATTGGATGGATAAGGATCCTGGTTCATGGGAGCAAGAAACCAGCTTTCAGGAAGCAAAGAAAGCTGCCAGTGGCTTAGTCGTGGTGAACGACAGGGCAGAAAGGGGTGTCGCATTGATACAAGACTACAATAAGCTCCTTACAAAGGATGAAGAGCAAAAGCAAGCTCTGCTCCAAGTTGTTGCTGCTCACAGGAAGATGTACCCCGATGCCAAGAAGGCAACAGTGGTGAGACAGGCCCAGAAATAGGAGTTACATTTCTCATTATATTTGGGTTTTTTAATATTATGTGATATGGTGTCTCTTCATTTTATGAACTGAACATTTGGATTGTTATCATTGAATTTGAGTTTTCATAGCAATATAGTGCTATTTGTGCAGCTATATTGTAACTTGTGTTTGCTAGAATACATAGAAAGTGAGTGGAGGGTGGATTTTCATAAAACAAACTTCTGGTTTTGCTTTCGATCCATATATAGAAAAGTTTTGTAGACACCTTTAGTTTGAAGGCTGATGTGGCACCCCTAAATAAAATCAGATTGCTTTCATATTTGGTATCTTTTCATTTTGGAACAAAAGGAACAACATAAAGCCATGTCCCAGTAAATATTTTTTTTAAATTATTTTGAGCACCACCCTAATATATATATATATATATATTGTTGCGGATTTGAGAATCCTGTAATTGTTGTAAACTAGGGCATGCCCGTACTATATATAAGCTAGGACGTGCCCGTACGTGGGTGCCCGTTCCTTGCCAAAAAAAAAAAAAAAAAATTTGTGTAGGGGTGTGTGTGTGTAAACATCCTAGGGCGTGCCCGTACGTGGGTGCAAAAAAACATGCGTGCAAACAACAACAAAAAAAAACTTTGAAACCACGTGGCAGTAACGACCACAGAACCCCCCCCCCCCCCTCTATTTACATGAATGGTTTGGTCCATTCGCAACGACCACAGAACCCCCCCCCTCTATTTACATGCAATGGTTTGGTCCATTCGCAACGCCAAAGCGAACGGCGAACGGCTAAATCGCCATAGCTCGGTAAGTACTTGTCCGATTAATTTCAAACCTTGAAAAGGCACATCCTCGGGTCCCCAGCAATATACCTGGCAAGTTTAAAGTATATCGGACCCGTGGTTGTCGAGAAACAGCGGTCACAGACAAACAAACGTACAAACGTACAAACGTACAAACAAACACACAGAGATTACTGGAATTATAGATAGATATCACCCTCTGTAAATAATGTAATGATTCCTGTAAATACCTCCATTTGTGTAAAGGTCAAAGGTCGTCCCTTTAGCTAGTCCATGTACAAGCACGTAGCCAATCATAGAACCTCTCTATAGTTATTTCTTTATTATGTGTATTAGTTAAGGCTCTGTTTTCCACTAGTTGACATTGCATTGCACCAAATGAAATAAGATAGATCCCCTTTTCAAATTCCCCAAAGCCTCCATTTCCAAACGCATTCCCCAAAACTGCATTATTGCCAACTGCATTCGCCGCCATGCCATGTGCTCTAACTCGGGAGAGAAAGGTGTGCCCGCCCATCGTCATCAGGGGGAGGAGTCAGCCAAGCGCCAGGAACAAGGCGTGGCAATAGCAAAAATATTTAAAGCAAAAGGAGGGAGAAGGAGAAGAGATAGTCAGGGGTTAAATGCTGTGGGTTGAATGTTGAATGCAGTGTTGAACAGGTGGGTCTTTAGTGATGTTTTGAATGTGGTGAGTGAGGAGGAGTCTCTGATGGTGTGAGGTAGTGAGTTCCAGAGGGTGGGAGCACCGATGGAGAAGGCCCTGTCCCCCCAGGATCTGAATTTGGTCTGGATGGAGGGGGTCAGGAGGTTGGTACCAGCAGAGCGGAGGTTGCGGGTGGGAGTGTGTCTGGAGAGGAGGTCAGCCAGGTAGGATGGGGCCAGGTTATGGAGGGCTTTGTATGTCAAGAGGAGGATTTTGTACTGGATTCTCTGGGGGATGGGGAGCCAGTGAAGCTTGTAAAGGACGGGGGTGATGTGGTCACGGGTCCGGGAATGGGTGAGTAGACGGGCAGCGGAGTTCTGAATGTATTGGAGTTTATTGGTGATTTTTGAGGGTGAACCATAGAGGAGGCTATTGCAGTAGTCCAGACGGGAGGTGATGAAGGCATGGATGAGGGTTTCTGCAGCCATGGAGGAGAGGGATGAGCGGAGACGGGCAATGTTTTTCAGGTGAAAGAAGGCTGACTTTGTGATCTGTTTAGTGTATTTGTCGAAGGAGAGGGTTTGGTCAAAGATGACGCCAAGATTCCGGATGTGAGGGGAGGTGGATACTGGGATACCGTCGATGTTGAGGGCAAAGTTATGGGTGGATTTTGTTAGCGTTTTTGGGCCAATGATGATTATTTCAAATTTATCACAGTTAAGCTTGAGGAAGTTGATTTGAAGCGAGGATTTTATTTCAGTGATGCAGTTTGTCAGGATAGAGTGGGTGTCGGTGGAGACGGACTTGGTGGAGATGAAAAGCTGGATGTCATCGGCGAAGCAGTGGAATTGGAGACCATGACGGCGGATTAAGTGACCGAGGGGGGACAGGTAAAGGATGAAGAGGAGGGGGCCAAGAACTGAACCTTGGGGGACACCTTGGGGGAGGGGAGCAGTGGGGGATTTGCAGTTATTGATGGAGATGAACTGGCGTCTGTCAGAGAGGTATGATTTAATCCAAGAGAGGGCAGTGCCGGTAACGTTAAAGGTGGATTCAAGTCGGGTGAGGAGGATGGTGTGATCGATGGTGTCAAAGGCAGCGCTGAGGTCGAGGACGAGAATGTTGAGGTTGCCAGCGTCAGAGGAGAGGAGAAGGTCGTTGGTGATTTTGAGGAGAGCAGTTTCAGTACTGCGGTTGGAGCGGAATCCGGATTGGAATGTTTCATACAGGTTATTGGCAGAGAGGTGATGTTTGAATGGCTACAGCACGTTCCAAAACTTTTGACAGAAAGGGTAGGTTGGAGATGGGTCTGAAGTTGTTTAGGGTGTCAGGGTTTAGACCAGGTTTTTTTTAGAATGGGGGTAACAGCAGCAATTTTGAGGGAAGGTGGGACGATGCCTGCAGACAGGGAGGAGTTTATTGTTGCAATGATAAGTGGAGAGAGAGCAGGGAGGGGGGGGGGGTCTTGACAAAGCTGGAGGGGATGGGGTCAAGAGTGCAGGTGGCAGTTTTCATTCCTATGAGGAGTTCAGAGAGGTCAGTAGGGGAGATTGGGGAGAACCGAGACAGGGGATGGCAGGACAAGGGGGGGCAGGTGGTTGGAGGGGGAGCGGGTGCGGCGGTGGTCAAGCTGTTGTAGATGTTGTCAATTTTGCGTTGGAAGAAAGAGGAAGGAGATGCAGTTGTCTACTGTGAATGACTGGGTGGTGGTGTTCAGGGGGCGGAGGCGTTTGTTTATTGTCGAGAAGTGCTTTTGGGTTTCCGGAGCCAGAGTGGATAATTTGAGAGTAGTAGGTGGAGCGGGCGTGGGAGAGGGCATCTTTGTAGTGTTGTAGGTGGTCCTTGTAGGCTTGGGAGTGAACTGTGAGACCTGTTTTATTGCGGAGTCTTTCAAGTTGGCGAGCACGAGTTTTCATCAGGCGGGGTTCAGGGGTAAACCAGGGAGCAGAATGGGTGAAAGAAACTGTTTTGGTTTTTACAGGCGCAAGCTGGTCAAGGAAGGAGGGGGGATATTTGTTTTTATATATATATAAACCTATTTTGTTTGGGGGACATATTGTTTGGGGGATATTTGTTTTTATATTTTATATATACAAATAAAAAAGAAGGATGATATTTATATATATATATAAACCTGTGCAGTGTCTGTGTTGTCTTGTGTTGTGTTGTCACTGAACTACTCCCTCAAACTTTTGTGAAATCGTACAAAACTTCTGGTATGCACCTATCTCTCCCGTGGGTATGACCTAAGGGTATTTGTTTTGAAAAAAATTCCAATATATATTTTTTGGGGGGGGGATTTTTTAGGGGGAATTTTTTTTTTTTCCAACTTCAATTGTTTATAAAATGTAATATCACGTATATTACAAATACATTTGTGCATTATGATTGTTTGAATTATGATTGGTGTAAACCATGACAAAACAGCAACTCAGGTACAGTCAGTCATCTATATATATATATATATATATATATATATATATATATATATATATATATATATATATATATATATATATATATATATATATATATATATATATATATATATATATATATATATACATATATATATATATATATATATACATATATATATATATACACATTATATATATATATATATATAGTCAGATGAAAAAGTAAGTACACCCCATGTAAAGTTTTGACTTTTTCAACATATTTCAACATACAGCTAATTGATCTTCATTTCAACAATATTGATAGATAAAGGTGATATAATATAACAAATATTATGAAACATTTACATTTTGTAGTCCATTGTATAATTTAAATAAACATAAATGCAAATTTCGCATGTGGAAAAAGTAAGTACACCCCGACATTTATCACTACTTCAAATACCTAAAATTAGAATCAGGTGCACCAGCTCAGGTGCAAATGATTAGAACATCGTCAGAGGATCTTGCAGGAACCTGTCTTATTTAAACCTCAGACATTTAGTTTGGTTTGCTCTTTGTTGTTGAAGGTCTTGGTCTTGTTCCGGTCTCGCCAGCGAGGTTACGTTTTTTCGAAGCTGTCCACGCTCTCCACGCTATCGAAGTTAAGTAATTGTTCCCATTTGTATTTTCATCAAAACTGTATTTATTTTATGGTGTGTGTACCAACAGTGGGTCCCTCGGAAAATTCTCGGTGTAAATCTTTCATACCTGTATAGAAAATCGTGTTAATTTGTGTCGTGTCTCTTGAGGCCTTGTCCTACCTTGAGGCTTTGTTTTTCTCTCAGCGGTCTGTCGATTGTGCTCCAACTACTTTTGTTCTCTGTTTTTCCCAGTCTTTTCACCGCATAGCCTACTTCCTTGTTTAAAATCTCAACTCCAAAAAAAAAAAAAAAAAAAAAAAAATATCCCTTCTCTGTTCTTATTCGTTTATTCGTTGTTCTTATTCGTTCATTCGTTCTTCGACCACGTGTTTCAACCCCATTTCCCCAGATAGTTTTCACTGTTAAACTTTAAAATGTTTAAACTTTCCCCTGAAGTACTGCATTCTGTCGTATATTATAACACCTTTTTCTTCTTCTTCTTTTTTTTTTTTTTTTTTTTTTTTTTGTATACAAGATCGAGGCTCGTGAAAGAGCGAACATTAATCACACAAAAAGACAAACAGACACATAAAACAAATAACATCGGGAGCGGTCGACAAGATGGGGAGAGAGGGGGAAGGACACAAACACAACATTTGAGAGCAGGGACCGAGAGAGATGGAGACATCGAGAGATCTGTGGGAGGGAGAGGGCTTTGGGGGGGAGGCATGTGAAGGGGGCGGGGGGGGGTGGGAGAGGTATAAACATATGGACACTGCCAGGACTTCCAGGAAAGAAGTTGGAATTTCAAACAAGGTGGATCTTGGGTGAATTAGTGGGGGTAGAAAAGATCAAGGTTTTGGATGGGGGAAGATAAGAGATGGTGGTGAACAGCTGTTTTAAAGACCTGGAGGGAGGAGTGGGATTGAAGGGAGTGTGGGAGTTTGTTCCAGAGGCGGGATAAAAGAGGAACGAAAGAGTGAAGGTGAGCAGAGAGCCGAGATTTCGGCAGTTTAACCATCAGAGGGTTGCTGGCAGATCTTGTGCGACCTGTAGGAATATTTGGGGGACAGAGCAAAGAGAGAGCTGGGGGAGCAAGGCCGGAGAGGAGTCGGTAGAAGACAGAAAGACCACCTACCTGCCTGCGGTGAGTGAGTGAAAGGCCCTCAGAGATAGCTTCATCGCGGGAGATTCCAATGATTTTGAAAGCGGGAGAACCTTGATCTTTTCTCCCCCCGATAATTTCGTTTTATACCTCTCCCCCCCCCCCAACCCCCCCCCCCCCTTCCCACGCCTCCTGCCCCCAAGCCCTCTCCCTCCCACACTTCTCCCTGCTCTCAAATGTTGTGGTTGTGTGCTTCCCCTTCTCTCCCCATCTTGTCTTCCGCTCCCTCTTTTTGTATATTTTGTTTGTCTGGTTGATTTGTTTGTGAAATAAATGTTAGCTCTTTCACGAGCCTCGATTCAGTATACAAAAAAATAATAATAATAATACTTTTTTTTAAAGCTTTGGATTCAACAGCGTGAAGCCGAGCCAGGTGTGAGGCAGGAGCACCAGCTCATAGGGGAGAACAGTATTCCATTGAGCTGCGGATGAAAGCCTTGTATGCGGTGAGGAGCTCAGGTGTGCCGAGGAAGGACTTCGCACGACGGAGGATGCCCAGTCGGCGACTGGCTTTGGAGGCCAGCTTGGAAATGTGGTTTTCCCAAGAAAGATCATGGCAGATAGTGAGACCCAAAAGCTTGAGCGACAGAACTTCTTGGAGAGGATTGTTGAGAAAGTAGATGGGAGGGTTGTCCAGTCGATCTTTTCGGAGAGACATAGTAAGAGAGTGAGATTTGTCAGGATTGAAAGACATGTTCCACTTGTTTGACCAGTCTGTGATTTTGTCCAGGTCTTCAGAGAGTGAGGAGGCTGCAGACTGCCGATCTGAGGGAAGAGGAATGGAGCGGCAGAGAGTGGAGTCATCAGCAAAGAGATAGAGAGGATTTTCCAGAGAGTCGGAGAGATCATTGATAAAGACCAGAAAAAGCACAGGGCCCAGCACACTGCCTTGGGGAACTCCAGCCTGAACAGGAAGGGGAGATGAGAGAAATCCATTCAGGGCCACACGTTGACTACGACCAGAGAGGAAGTCCGCAAGCCATGCATGGAGATTTCCATGGATACCATAGGAGGAGAGTTTGGTGAGCAGAGCTGGGTGCCAGACCGTATCGAAGGCACGTGATATGTCAAGGGAGACAGCTCTGATTTCCTGTTTGGCATTGAGGACCTCCATCCATTGTTGAGACAGCAGAAGCAGCATGTCCAGAGTAGAGTGACCTGGTCTGAAACCAAATTGATGATCAGAGATCAAGCCATTGGAGAAGAGGAAAGATTTCATATCCGAAGCAATGATGGATTCCATGACTTTGCTGATAATTGGGAGCAGGCTGATTGGTCTGTAGTTGCAAGGATCTGTTTTTGCACCTTTTTTGTGTAAAGCGGTAATGTTAGCCGATTTCCAGGATGCTGGCAGATGACCTTGAGCAAAAGATAGGGTGAAAAGAACAGAGAGAGGGTGAGATAGAGCGGCAGAGCAGGATTTTAGGACCCATGGGCTGATGCCATCTGGTCCAGTTGCAAAATCAGAGTCGAGGTTTGACAAAAACTCCTCCACCTTGTCAGGAGAGTAGGACACAGAGTCCATGAGCAGTTGGGTTCGACTGGGAAAGGTGGGAACAGAGAGAGATGGGTTTGGGACTAAGGATTTTGAGGCAAACACAGAGTTGAGGCATTCGGCCTTGTCACGTGCGATGTCAACTGTGTGGCCATTTGAGGTAAGGGAGGGGATGGAGGGGGAACAAACACCAGAAACGGATTTGACCAGACGCCACCAGGATTTGGAGGAAGGAGACAGGCTTGAGAGTTCATTCTTGAGTGAGGAGAGATAGTGCTTCCTGGCACTCCTGAGGGTAGACACACACTTGTTCCGAGCTTGGTGGAAGGAACTGAGATTGCCTTCAGTTGGATTAGCCTTCCAAGAGGCAAAGGCAAGTTGTTTCAGGGCAACTGCCTCACCACAAGATTCAGTGTACCATGGACGGGAGGAAGGGTAAGACAACTGAAGGCGAGATGGGATAAATCTGTGCATGACAGAGATCAGTTTGCTTTGGAAGAATTCCCAGGAAGAATTGATGTCAGAGGCAGTGGAGATGGGAGACCAATCCAGACGATTGATGGCTGCTTGAAGACCGTCCCAGTCGGCCTGAGTGAAATGCCAGACTCGTCGACGCTGAGGAGGCTCTCTGAGAATGGCCAGAGAGATGTCCACTTTGACAAGCACATGATCAGAAGAACCGATTGGAGCAGAAGAAGAGCAGCAGACATTAGCAGGAAAGTTTGTCATAACCAAGTCTAGAAGAGAAGATACTCCATTGGCTGAGATCCGGGTCGGGAAATTGACAGATTGTGTCAATCCCAGTGAGACACAGAAGTCCTTTGCTGAGGTACCATGACTGGTGAGAGAGGAACCCACACCCAACCAGGTGGCATGATGACAGTTGAAGTCCCCACATATGAGGAAGAGAGAGTTGGGATGAGTGGATAGCAGTTGGTCCATGTTGTCAGACAGTGAAATGTAGATGGAGTCATCACTGTTTGGGGGACGGTACAGAACACATATGAACAAAAGGTGGGAGCGGAGAGGAAGCCGTAGCCAGAGGTACTCCTGGGGGTGAGGGGGAAAGAGGGCAGTGCAAGGAGAGTGAGAAAGAGGTTTTGATAAAGATAGCCACCCCACCACCAGGCCGAGGCTCAGGTCTATCATACCGGAGGAGGGAGTAACCAGGAAGAGATATTAAGGAATCAGAGACATCTTTAAGGAGGAAAGTCTCTGTTAAGCAGATCAAGTCTGGATTGTCAGAAGCAACCTGTATGGAGAGATCAGTCAGGTTTGAGCGAAGGCCCCGGATGTTTGAGGTCCATACCGTTAATGAAGAGAGAGGGGGAGCATCGGGTACAGGACAGGGGAGGGGAGGAGTAGGGTAAGATGAAGGATGAGAGGGGGAGGTAGGGAGAGCAGTTGATAGTGTGTCAGATATTGCAGAAGAGTTTCAAGAAAGGGAAGGATGAGGATGAAAGGTTTGATGGTGAAGGGATGAGGCACAGTGAGGGGTTGTTTGAGGGGGGGCAGAGGAAAGTAGAAGGTTTGGGGGGTGGAGGTATGAGATAGAAGGGAGACGAAGTGGGGAGGAGGCAGCTTGGAGGAGGAGGGGGGAGGAGGGAGAATTGGAGAGGAATGGTATGGGGGGAGAATTGAATGGGAGGGGTTGGGGGGGAGTTTAGGAGGGGAGGGGCAAGGGGGGAGTTTTGGAGGGAAGGGGCAAGGGGGAAGTTTAGAAGTGGAGGGGCAAGGGGGGAGTTTAGAAGTGGAGGGGCAAGGGGGGGATTTGGAGGGGAGGGGCAAGGGGGGAGTTTAGGAGGGGAAGGGCAAGGGGGGAGTTCAGGAGTGGAGGGGCAAGGGGGGGGATTTGGAGGGGAGGGGCAAGGGGGGAGTTTAGGAGGGGAAGGGCAAGGGGGGAGTTCAGGAGTGGAGGGGCAAGGGGGGGGATTTGGAGGGGAGGGGCAAGGGGGAAGTTTAGAAGTGGAGGGGCAAGGGGGGGATTTGGAGGGGAGGGGCAAGGGGGGAGTTTAGGAGGGGAAGGGCAAGGGGGGAGTTCAGGAGTGGAGGGGCAAGGGGGGAGTTTAAGAGTGGAGGGGCAAGGGGGGAGTTTAGGAGTGTAGGTGCAAGGGGGGCGATTTGGATGGGAGGGGCAAGAGGGGAGTTTAGAAAGTGGATGATTAATGAAAGACGAACATTGATAACAAATTGGGTTTGTTGTGATTTTCAAGTTAGCAATCCGATTCAGAACGATGGAGGAGGGATGGAATGAATGTGAATTTAGACCATGTAGTGAGGGAGACGTATAAGATATTGAATTTCTTTTTTTTGAAGTGGAATGAGTTGGAGAGGAAATTGAGAAAAGCCTTTTAAATAGGAAGAAAAACAGCGTGTTGTAATATACCACTGAATAAAACACAGAAGGGGAAAGGTTAAACATATTTAAATAATATTTAAACAGAACTGTGAACAATCTTGTATGCACAAAATACCAACGGGGGGGAGAGCCGAGAGGGACCACCACGAGTCACGTGAACAGGGCAAACGGTGGATGGCAAGGAGATAATGGGGGCGGGGCGAACAGCACACCTGGACAGAAAATACAGGATGAGACAACAGTACATGTGGAGAAAGGAAAATAAATGTTTTTGGTTTTTGTTTGTTTGTTTTTTTTTTTGTTTTTTTTTTTGGGGGGGTGGGGATTTAGAACGTTAGATAGAGTATTATGTTCGGGGTAGAAGGGAAAAAACTAAGAGCCAAGCAAAACACGCTTAAGTTAACAAAACACGGACGGGGGTTCTTCTTCTTTAAAAGGTTGCTTTCGACTTGCTCACCAAATCTATTCATCCCCAAAAAAAATGCCATCTCTTACAGTGCCTCTTTCATACATTCCCTAAACACACCTGCACTCCACCCCCCCCTCCAGCGTCCTTAAACGTATTTTTAACTCGAAGGTCACAAGAAACTCATTTTGCAATAAATGTTTGTTTCCCATTAATCGTACACTTTCCAAAATCCAATCTCACCCCTCCCCTCCAAATCTTCCCCATCAACCCTCCCCTCCAAAACTTCCCCATCACCCAGGCCTTTCAAATCTTCCCCCTTGCCCCTCCCCTCCAAATCCTCCCCATCACCCATCCCTTTCAAATCTCCCCCCCTTGCCCCTTCCCTCTTAAACTCCCCCAACACCGCTCCCCTCCTAGACTCCCCCTCGCCCCTCCCCTCCTAGACTCGCCCCTCCCCTCCTAGACTCCCCCCTCACCTCCTAGACTCCCCCCTCACCCATCCCTTTCAAATCCCTCCCCTTGTCCCTTCCCTCCTAAACTCCCCCCGAACCCCTCCCCTCATAAACTCCCCCCTCCCATTCAAATCTCCCCACCCTCATTTCTTCTCCATTTCCCCCCTCTCACCCCTCCTCCTCACAGCGTCCTCCCCGCTTCTTCCCCCTTCCAACTCTCACGTCCATCTCCCCCAACCTTCTGCCTCGCTCTTCCCCCTCCTCAAATAACACCTCATTGTGCCTCACCCAATCACCATCAAACCTTTTGTCCGCCCCATCCTTCCCTTTCTCCGAGCTATTCTGAAATCTCTGACACACCTTCAACAGCTCTCCCTACCTCTTCCTCCTCTTCCACATCTTACCCTACTCCTCCTCCACCCTGTTCTGTATCCGATGCTCCCCCTTCCTCTTCATTAACGGTTATGGACCTCAAACATCCGGGGTCTTCGTTCAAACTTAACTGATCTCTCCATACAGGTTGCTTCTGACAAACCAGACGTGATCTGCTTAACAGAAACTTTCCTCCTTCATGATGTCTCTGATTCCTTAGTATCTCTCCCGGGTTACTCCCTCCTCCGGTATGATAGACCTGAGCCTCGTCCTGGAGGTGGGGTTGCTATCTTTATCAAAAACTCTCTTTCTCACGCGCCCTGCACTGCCCTCTCTCCACCTCACCCCCAGGAATACCTCTGGCTACGGCTTCCCCTTCGCTCGCACCTCTTGTTCATATGTGTGTTGTACCGTCCACCAAACAGTGATGACTCCATCTACATCTCGCTGTCTGATAATATGGACCAACTTCTATCTACTCACCCCAAATCTCTCTTCCTCATATGTGGTGATTTCAATTGTCACCATGCCAGCTGGCTGGGTGTGGGTACCTCTCTCACCAACCATGGCTCCTCAGCAAAGGACTTCTGTGACTCACTGGGACTGACACAATCTGTCAATTTCCCGACCCGGATCTCAGTCAACGGAGCATCTTCTCTTCTGGACTTGGTTATGACTAACTTCCCTGAAAATGTCTGCTGCTCTTCTTCTGCTCCAATCGGCTCATCTGATCATGTGCTTGTTAAAGTGGACATCTCTCTGACCATTCTCAGGGAGCCTCCTCAGCGTCGACGAGTCTGGCATTTCACTCAGGCCAACTGGCACGGTCTTCAAGCAGCCATCAATCATCTGGACTGGTCTCCCATCTCTGACATCAACTCATCCTGGGAATTCTTCCAAAGTAAATTGCTCTCTCTCATGCACAGCTTCCTATAGAAGTTTGTGAGCCAATTTAAGTAGCAATCCTTATCTTGCACGCGATATACTTGAGGATGTCCGACACACGGCCGTTTCTACGGGTTTCTGTGCATGCGCAGTGAGCAATCTCGGACGGATTACGTCATTTCGAAAGTCGCCTATTGAATAAAGTCTCAAAACAGGTCCATCCTTCCACCCACCAAGATCATATCTACATCGAGGCATTAAATTTGCCTTCAGTATTAATACTCACCATTTCGTCCTCCCTGCCCTGGTTCAGGAGGGCGACCTCGACCTCCCCTGTAGCTCCCATCTTGCCTTGTTTTCCAAAAGCTCAACCTTGAGGGGAAAAAAGCAAACCAAAGTAAACATCTGTCATGACCCCAATTAATAACCATAAACAGGACCAATATTGTGGCTAAGTGGGAGTACACTTGTTATGGAGCAATCTAGTCTGGGTTTCTTGCATACGTACTTACTTTTGAGTTGTGCAGTCTGGGTTTGAGTCTCAACCCAACTATAAACTGCCACTCTGGTACTTTGCAGTTAGGCCATTGCATGAAGGTGGTGCACTATCCATCGGATCGACATCAAAGGTCAGTGCAATAGTTTCATATTTGGTTTAATTAATCAATTTAGTTTCTCTAAACATATATTCATCGCTGTTTTCTTAAATAAAAAAAACTTTTGAAATAAATTTGAGTGTATTTTAGATGTGTATTGTACCCTTGTTTTCCCGCCCACTCGCTGGTGCTATGGAGAACATCATGTGACCCTTTGAAGTCATCCCGAGAATGCTCTGGTATCCACGAGTGTATCACGGAAAAACTGCATATAGCACCCATTAATTTAATAGTAGTGTAAAATAACCTACATGAAAACACAACATTGACCAGGATTGGCGTAAACCCAGAAGTGGCGTATTTATAATAATCAGCAATTCAGTTTCGAATAAATGTCCTGCTGGTGTGATCTAGATGTTGAATATATGACAAACATGTCAAAACAAGTTAAATTTACCTCGTGTAATATGGCCTCAAAATACTCCTGCAAATTCTGACCAACATTTTCACAAGCTAAAGGAATCTCTACTGCACCACAGGAGCTAGGAGCGATGACGTCAGGCCCTGTAGTGGTTGTTGTTTTGCATCT
Source organism: Myxine glutinosa (assembly GCF_964187855.1). NCBI lineage: Eukaryota > Metazoa > Chordata > Myxini > Myxiniformes > Myxinidae > Myxine > Myxine glutinosa. The sequence continues at coordinate 252,116,556 of NC_136262.1, forward strand.
ACCGAACACTGAATGTTCAGTGATTCACATTTAAATTTTGGTTCACGAGTTATCAAACAGTGACCACTATATTCTTCATGGGTGTGTGTCTGTTTGTCCGCACACAATAAATATGATTTTCTCTGCAACCGTTGGTCAGACCATCGGTGCAACTCAACCTGTATAATTTTTAATAATTGTGACGTCATAGGTCACGTGGTTCGGCCGCCATCTTGGAAAATCGTGCAAGGTAGATTCGCGCAAGGCAGACAAAAGCATCGAACAACAAAAAAATTGTCAGAACTGAAATTATAGTGAAACAGTTCTCTGATGACATCCAATGGAATTTAGCCCAGATAAGTGTGCCAAATGTACATTCATGCAAGGTAGACAAAAAAAACGGATAACATAAAAATCGACCAAGATACAACAATGCAGGAGCTAGACAATGAAGCATCTTACAAATACCTGGAAGTAGAAGAGGGCCACCAAATTTGTCATTAAAAATGTGCAAAACAATTGCCAAAGAATACCTGCGTAGAACGAGGCTAATCCTGAAAACATATCTCACCCCATGGAACAAAATCAAAGCTATAAACCAACTAGCAGTACCAGTGTTCCAGTGCAGCTGCGGAATAGTAAACTGGCCACAAGTGGATATAAAAAAAAACCGAGATACCAAAACAAGAAAACTCCTCACTATCCACAAAATGTTCCACAAAATCAGCGCATCACCAGAATGTACCTGCCGGGGAAATAAGGAGGTGGCGGCATGATGGAACTCAATGAAGTGCACACAGAGCAACAACTGTAGGATCAGCAGAGTACGTGAACAGCTCAACAGACTACCAAATACAAGTTTTGTACAAGCATGAACACAACAAACCAGAAAAGATATCTCTCACTCACCTTACAAAAAACTTCCAACACAACAGGTGTGATTGGAAGATGTCACACAACAAACTGAAAGAGCAATGCACACAGCCCCAACAATTTGCAAAAAAGACAAAATATATATAGAACATGAAATACCAGCAGATAAATAGTGACAACTGGGAGAAAGACAAAATAGCAGGAAAATATAAAAAGGAGTTGGTCAGATTGGGGATAGACAAAGAAGGATCACTGGAATGGCTATGAAGAGGTCAGCTCCACTGGGATGGAGAACGAATTGATCATTATTAATGCCCAAGACCAAGGACACCAATGGCTTTAAAATGATGGCGTGACTGAGTCAATCGGACAAGTGTAGGTTCTGCAAGGTAGAAACAGAAAGCATGCGTCACCTCCGATTGAGGGGTCCAACAAATTACCCAAATGTACCCAAATGTAAGTGAATTTACCCAAATGTAAGGTTATTTTATGCAGTAAAACGTTACGGTGTGTTTCTTGACGTCCAAGAAAACGAATGCGAACAGAATTTTACAAATTTTACCGGCCCGATCGGTGGCAGCCATTTTAGGCCAGGGGGACATGACTCGGTATACATCTGCAGGATTAATTAATTCGTGCTGAAGCGACCAAGGTGGCGGTAAGTTTACCCACATAGGTTGATCCTAGACATTAATGAAGTATAAATATTTGATCAAAGTTACACCCTACTTTCTTATTATTTATATCAGAATATTGTGGCATATTTACCCAAATGAAAATCAAAAAAATTGACGATTTACCCAAATGAACGGCAACCAGCCAAGATTTACCCAAATGACGATCATCTCACACGGAACTAGTCACACAAAGTGAAGTAAATATAAATATTTTATCAAAGTAACACCCTGCTTTCTTATTATTTGTATCAAAATGATGTGGGATATTTACCCAAATGAAAATTCTCAAAAATGACGATTTACCCAAATTTACCTACCCCTAACCCTAACCCTAACCCTAACAACAACAACAACAACAACAACAACAACAACAACAACAACAACAACAACAACAACAACAACAACAACTATAATCTGGTGCAGAAAAAAATGCACAATGCCCTATGGGCCATACACATTGCCCATTGCCCACCTATGGGCCAACCTTCCTTTACGTAGTCCGACTTACATTTGAGTACATTGTGCTTTCATTTGGGTAAATTCACTTACATTTGGGTACATTTGGGTAATTCGTCGGACCGTCGATTGGGATGTAAAAAAGAAAAACTCATGTCAGAGCAGCTGCACACCCAAAGACACAGCAAGGTTAAGGTATGTCGAGTAATCCACTGGCACATCTGCAGCAATTTCAATATCCCCGTTTCACAAAACTAGTGGAACCATGAACCAAAAGCAATCATTGAAAACAAGGACGTCATGCTCACGTTTGACCTGACAACCCCATCGAGCATGAACATAAAAAAGAAACAAACAAAGCACTGCGATCGGACATAGTACTCAGGACAAAAAGGAAAATACAGCTTTACTGATTGAGACATCAGTACCCAGCGATTTTGGCCTAAATAATGCAGAAATCAAGAAAATGACCAAATACCAAGACTTCAAGAATTGAAGTGAAAAGATCGTGGAAGCTGAACATATACACACACAAGCTCACATATACACACACGAATACTTTGAGACCAGATAGATCTCCGTTCAATCTCTTGAGGCCCACGCACGTGTGGGGAAAGCTGGCAAAACAACTAACATGCACACACACACATATACACATACAGATATACTTACACATACATATATAAACACACACACACACACATATAAACACAACCACACACACACATATAAACATACATATAAACATACATATAAGCATATATATATATATTGTTGCGGATTTGTAATTGTTGTAAATATCACCCTCTGTAAGTGTAATGAATTCTTGTAAATATCTCCGTGTTGTGTGTAAAGGTCAAAGGTCGTCCTCTTAGTTACTCCATATACATACATGCAGGCCACCATATACCCTTCTAAATAGTTATTTCCTTATTATGTGTATTAGTTTAAGGCTGTGTTTCCCATTAGTTGACTCTGCATTGCATCAAATTGAAATAAGGTAGAATCCCTGTCTAGTGCAAAGCCTCAATTGCCAACTGCATTCGCCCTCCATTAAACACGCGGTCGGTTCGGAGAAGAAAGGCGTGTCTCCACCCTCGTCATCGGAAGGAGGAGTGAGCCAGCCCTTGCCGACCAATCAGGTACGAGGGGTTTGGCTTGAGAGGGCGGAGAAAGAATGACCGGGAAGGTTCGCGAAGGTTCGAGGGTGTGGCCTATATAACCCGTCACACGACACCCCACCAGAGATGATTGAGGGAGAGAGATGCGTGCAAGAGTTCAGTGAGAGACTGCATGGTGAGAGAGGTGAAGAACGAAGTCATTGAGGGAGCCAGAGAGTGAAGGAGCCCGAATAGAGAGCTCTGGGAAAGGAGACGCTGTTCCAACCAGCCTTGCCACGACAAGCTCCGACGTGTTGCTGCGAGCATCCCGGCCGTGTGGACCCGAGTGCGGAGGGGCGGCGGCTGCTCACTCCCGGCCCGACCATTCTCCTGCTCCAACTGAACCTTCCTCTCCTTCCAGCCATTCGTTCCTGCCTTCATTCCCTGTGTAAGGCTGATTGTCGTCCGTCTTCTGTGTTGTCCTGGGGTATAAGTAAGACTGTTTAGGTAAGTTAATATTGCACTGTGTCTTCTGGTCCTTCCATCCTTTCTGTCTTTATTTTCTTATCTTTCCTTCTCCTTGGTTACTTTTCATTGTGTACATAATAGTTAGTAATAAATTATATTTGTTCTTCCTACTTTTGCCTTCTTCTTCTTCACATCCGTTCGTCTTTGAGGTTTCCACATTGAACACCTGTGGCGTGATTTTGGCCAATGTTTCCGAATCGGGTTAGTGAATGCTAAACGACTCGAACTTCGGGGTGCTAAAACCGCTCGGCAACTAGTCCATCTAAAACCGGGGTTCGAGCGGGAGTCCCTCCCCTGCTTCGCGGTCAGGAGTGGCACTCAGGTCATTGGGACTTTTCGTAGACCAAATACCCTGGCTGCTCCCGACCGGAAGGAGCGTTGGGACCCCCAGGACTCACGTCGGTCAGTCGCGGACAAGGGGATTGATCCCCCCTTGATAAGGGGAAAAGGGGCCGACGGAGATCCGTAACAATATAGTACACACACACACACACACACACACACACACACACACACACACACACACACACACACACACACACACACACACACACACACACACACACACACACACACACACACACACACACACACACACACACACACACCCCTCGGAGCAAGACTGAGAATAAGAAATCTTCACAAATCGGTCCATGAATCATGATCCCTTACTGAAACAGAGGTGGATATTTCGGGACCTGGAAGGACCCAGTTCCACCTTCTGAAACCGGCATTTGACATTTCTTGATAACAACCAACGACACATACAATATACATACATACGATGTATGTATGTATGTATGTACATACATCATGATAATGTACATACATAATATGTACATATGTACATACATCATGATACATACATACATACATACATACATACATACATACATACACACGTGGCCAGAGGTATTTTTTAATCGAGGCCTTCTCCACGAACCCACAACCGTCACTCACCTACGCCCAGTCGATGTCAGCTGTACGGCATGGCGGACACTTCCGATCACCGAGTCTTGTTCGGGCTGCAGGCCGAGCTCACAAGCTCTCATACACGAGTCGGACCTCTGGCTTAACACGGTACCACGCCGGTCTGTCAGCAAAAGGAATCCGCCGAACACAACCTTACTCACTCACACCGTATTACTCGTTCAATCTCATCACTCACTCACTTCACCCACGTTTCATTCTCGTTCGTCAATCGTTATCACTCCTCATTCCTCAATCTCGAGCTTGCCTTTTCGGACAAAATTGTCTCAATTTGTTGAATAGCTTAATGAGCAAAAAAAACTCCGCAGTCCAAATAATTTATTGTTGTGGATATAATTCCGAAATAAATGAACACCAAACGATCGCTTCAAGGAATCTTATCCTTTATCCACCCGTCTTTCTCAGTGACGTCATCCCTCTTGTTCGTAGCTACACCGCCATTTTCTGTGACGTTACCTCTCTTGTCAGTGGCTACACCGCCCTTCTCAGTGATCATCACAAAAGATGCATATAACATAAACATGCAAAATAAACATCACAAAAGTCTAAAGTTAGGCGCGATCTGTACGTTTGTTTGTATGTCTGTTTGTTTGTCTGTTTGCTTATCTGTTTGTATATTTATCTATGTCTGTTTGGCTGTCTATAGAGGTCTGTTTGTTTGTCTATATATCTGCTTGTCTGTTTTTCTGTTTGTATTATTTGCTTGTTTGTCTGTCTGTGTGTCTTTGTTTGTCTGTATGTCTGCTTGTCTGTCTGTATGTTTGTCTGTTTGTTTGCCTGTTTGTATTTCTGGTTGTTTTTTTGTGTCTTTTTATAAGTCTGTTTGTATGTGTTTGTTTGTGTGTCTGTTTGTTTATCTGTATGTCTGCTTGCGCCATTATATGTTAATGTGATTACTGTTGGTGACGTAGGCATATGCATCATCGCTATTTGCGCATGCGCGGCCCGGCGGTTCCGGTGTCTTGTTGCCTCATGGCTCGTCACCCGACAAAGTGTGGTGATTAAATGCTGATGTTACAACAAAGCCTGAACGTGTTTTGGTTGGGCATTCGCTCTGAAGGAAGGAGAGGCGTTTACCATTTACTGGCGCAGCCACAGGACAGAGTTGTTAATGTTAGCCTGGGCAGCCAGCCTGGCCCGTGCTAAAGGTGCTTTCCTGTCCCAGATCAGAGGTTGGGACGTCTGCACATAGTTAAATACTACAGACATTGTTTAATGTATTGAGATAATAAGCATATGAACATGTAACAAGTCAGGAGACGACGATGGTTCACGAGCGAGCAGTATTCAATGACAAAGGACGGAGTATAACCGAAACAGGCCCGGACTGGGGGGTCGGGGGCCCACGTGGCAGGTGTCGGCCCCCGACATGGGTGCACATGCCTATTTACAAAGGGCCCCAATGCGCTGCGTGCGCAGGCCTTTAAGAGCCAGCTGTACGTAATTGTGTGTGCTGCTGGCCTGGAAATGTCAAAACGAAGGTTACTGACCTTGAAATGAGATAGAAAATAATGTATAATCAGTTATGAGGATAGTTAGCTACACAATACCGAAAATTCAATTCGATTCCGACAACTTTGAAAATTTGACCTTTGTGACCTTCAAAGGTCAAAGGTTGAAGATTCTGAAATTTGTTGGAAAACTTGTATTTCATGATGTATGTGATAATATAAGATCATGTACGACATTTCACCCTATCAGGAAGCGAACAATGTAATAAAACCATCAAAAATCGACTTTTGTAAATTTTGCGACCTTGGGGCGAAAATGAAAAATCGAGCCCCATGGGGCTAGACACATGACATTGGTCTAACCAAATACTGAAACCCCTGTCAGATTCCAACAAACCCCTCAGAGAAGATGTAGCTTGAACTCGATTACACCCTAAAAAAACATCTTTTTCGGGCGTGGCTCCACCCACAATGGGCACAATACGCCCACTTTAGGCAGGACACAACTACATCATGATATTAACCTCCCACCCAAGTTTCATCAAGATCGGATGATATCATATCATTTGATATAATCGGGTAGTTATGCTGTGGACATACAGACAGACAGACACACACCCATGAAACTAGCCGAAAGCACTCGGCGTTGCCCGGGTTCTTTTTGAATGAATTTACTACTATAATTCAGCTTTTACTCGCGGCCGAAGACGATTGACTACTATAATTCAGCTCAGCTTTTAATTGCGAAATGGGCCCAGCCCGGCCGAGGTGGCCTCGACCGGCCTCGCCACCTAGCCTATAACCTTCCCGGGGCCCGTCCTGATATTTTTGGTTCTTTTTGAATGAATTTACTACTATAATTCAGCTTTTACTCGCGGCCGAAGACGATTGACTACTATAATTCAGCTCAGCTTTTAATTGCGAAATGGGCCCAGCCCGGCCGAGGTGGCCTCGACCGGCCTCGCCACCTAGCCTATAACCTTCCCGGGGCCCGTCCCGACATTTTTGGTTCTTTTTGAATGAATTTACTACTATAATTCAGCTTTTACTCGCGGCCGAAGACGATTGACTACTATAATTCAGCTCAGCTTTTAATTGCGAAATGGGCCCAGCCCGGCCGAGGTGAGCATCGACCGGCCTCGCCACATGGCCTATAACCTTCCCGGGGCCCGTCCCAACATTTTTGGTTCTTTTTGAATGAATTTACTACTATAATTTAGCTTTTACCCGCGGCCGAAGACGCTTGACTACTATAATTCAGGTCAGCTTTTAATTGCGAAATGGGCCCAGCCCGGCCGAAGCGGCCTCGACCGGCCTCGCCACCTAGCCTATAACCTTCCCGGGGCCCGTTCCGACATTTTTTGTATTACAGGTTTCCTCCTATCTTTCACCGTTCAGCAGATTAGCGCGCGCAGACAAACAAACAAACAAAAACTTTCTTTTATATATATATAGATAGATATAGTGGTCACTGATTGACAACTCGTGAACCAACAGGAACATCTTTTTACCAAGTTACTCTGTGGAATAGTGGAACAAAATTATAGGCCTAACATATATAACTATTACATAAGCGATGCATTTCTAATATCATAATTCATTACGTCACACTTATGATATTACATTAATTGAGGAAATACAATTATACCAAGCAATGTTACTTCCTATATGGAATCATTTGGTCAAAAAAAGGCATCAACAATTTGTTTAATAATGTAAAAGTAATAATGACATTGATTGGGTCCATTTAGCTCAAAATAACCTGTTTTTGTAAAAAGTTCCTTTCATGTAAGGTATATGTAATTAACATTATTTTTAATGCTGAAACATCAGGACTTTGTGTTTTTTAGTCATTAATATGTAAGAACAAAGTACGAACATGAACAAGATGTCCCAATCTGGAGCTGACAGAGAATCACAGTGTTCCCTGTTTGTTCTTGTTTTTCATTAAGATTACTTCCCACATGGGTTACAATATGGCAGAGGAATGTCAGAGCAGAAATACTGCAATACGTCGAAAAACTACGTTTAATATGAAAAGATCATGCTTCCTGCTCCCGAAGCCGGATGAAGCAGTTCCCGGATGAAGGTTATCCCAGGTGGCATGCCGTTGCCTTCCCAGGAGTCACTCGAAGCAGTAATTTGGAATTTGGCCAGGGTGCCGGAAATAACTCACCTCCTGTCCTTCAAAGATAGTGTGAGTACCCAGGATTAACGTCTTTCCGAGGAACGGTGCACGCACACATTAGTGGATCAAAGAAACACCATGCTGGGTAGAGGTTCTAATCCAGGTTAGCCAACATAAAGGCGAGTGTGCATATAAGGGAAAATGTAATACAAGAAAAAACAAAACCCTAAATGGTATTTAACATATATACTGAAATTCTGAAAATACTATTCGACATTTAAATCTTTCGACATTTAATGTAATAAAAATGTTTTTATGTGCATAGTCGAGGCTCATGGAAGAGCAAAAATACTGAACTGATCAGGACGTTTCAGGACAAAAAGGAACCGTAAGAGAGGGATGGTGGGGTGAAACACCAATAGAAGAGTTGATGGCCTTGAGGGAGCTTATATAAACTGTGTCCATTCGGTGCGGAGGTGACATGCAGTATCCCTGTGTGGTATACCATTGAGATGTACCAGGTATGTAAACGCTTGTTCGCAAAGATTTAGAATGAGATGTATGCTGGTGTGGCGGACACAAAAGCCCACTGGCGTGGTGACATCATTCCACGCACCAAGTGGGCGGTGGCCACGCCCGAGGGGTAGGCGTGGCCTCATGATATACACCGGGCGACCAGCCCGGAGAAGTTCAGTGTTACAGTGTGCTCTTACAATAAAGACGTTTATATGTTACCGCTTGTCCGCTTCCTCCTTGCTCACAAGCAGCGCGCGTAACACCGCGCTTTACTGGTGACCCTCGACGTTGGATCTGCCGTAGCGATCCTTCCGAACACGACGCCATTGCAATGGCCAACGACAAGGCAATGGCGATTAAACTTCCCGAATTTTGGGAGGCCCAGGCCGAAGTCTGGTTCGTTCAAGCCGAAGCCCAATTTCAGCTTCGGCACCTCACCAACGACGACCTGCGCTACTGCCATGTCGTCGCCTCCCTCGGGCCTGGCACGGCCGCTCGAGTTGTGTCCGTCCTTCGCCACCCACCGGACGGCCACAAGTATGAGGCGCTCAAGCGGCTACTCCTAGCCACGTTCGGCCTCACGGACGACGCACGGGCCGACCGCCTCCTGGATCTCCCCGAGCTCGGTGAGACGTGCCCGTCGGTCCGAATGGACCATATGCTGTCACTGTTGGGCGACGAAGCCCCCGGTTCGCTATTCCGGGCGCTTTTCCGGCGCCAACTTCCAGCGCAGGTTCGCCTTGCGTTGGCCGGGACCGAGCTAACGGAACCCCGAGCATTGGCAGCCGAGGCGGACAGGTACTTCGCCGCTTCGGACACGCGGGCGAGCGTCGGCGTGGCCGTCACGGCCCTCGACGCTGATGTTCAGCAGCATGTTCCACAGCATCAGCTTCTACAGCATGCTGATGTTCAGCAGCACGCTGACGTTCAGCAGCATGCTGATACGCACCTCGTGAACGCCGCCATGCCCCGCCCACCGCCGCGGCGAAAACCGCCACCGCGGGGAAACCCGCCAACTCCACCGGCCTGGCGGAGCCAGCCGCGCTCCTCCAGCTCCACCACCTGGTGCTGGTTCCACGCCAAGTTCGGCCACGAAGCTCGGCGGTGTCATCTGCCGTGCTCCTTCAACGGGTCGGGAAACGCCCGGGCCGGCGCTCAATAGTGGCGATGAGCGCCGGCCGTTCGAGCAGCCTGCTGTTCATAACGGACACCTTCTCCGGGCGCCGTTACCTGTGCGACATGGGAGCGCAGGTGAGTGTTATTCCCGCCGGCACGTCAGACAAGCACGCCGCGGGTGGGGGCCCCGCGCAGCTTGCCGCGAACGGGACGCCCATCCGTACGTACGGAAAACGCTGCCTCTCTCTGCGGTTTGGAGGGCAGGTTTTCCGATGGACGTTCGTCACTGCCGACGTGCCCATGGCACTGCTTGGCGCGGACTTCCTGTGCGCTAATGGGCTCCTGGTCGACGTCAAGCGCAGACGGCTTGTCCAGGCCGAGACGTTCAGCTCGCTCGCTTGTGCGTTGCCCAGCTCAACGAGCGGCTTGCCAAGCGGCTTGCCGAACGATTCGGTTCCGGCCACGTTGGGCTGTACGCTTCCGGCAGCGGACGCATTCACCCGCCTCCTCGCCGGCTTCCCGGCCCTCACGCGGCCCACCTTCTCGGCGGGGGCCGTCAAGCACGGGGTGGCCCATCACATCCCCACCGTCGGGCCACCGGTCTACACCCGGGCACGCCGCCTCAAGCCGACGAAGCTGGCGGTGGCAAAAGCGGGGTTCGCTACCCTGGAGCGACTCGGCATCGTTCGGCGCTCAGAGAGCGCTTGGGCGTCGCCGCTGCACATCGTGCCGAAGCCCGGCGGGGGACGGCGACCGTGCGGGGACTATCGCCGTCTCAATGACGCCACGACTCCCGACCGCTACCCCGTCCCCCACATTCAGGACTTTTCCGCCCGTTTGGCGGGCAGGTCCTTCTTCTCGAAGGTGGACCTCATACGCGGCTACCATCAGGTCCCCGTCAGGCCGGAGGACGTCCCGAAGACGGCGGTCATCACGCCATTCGGACTCTTCGAGTTCCTGCGCATGCCCTTCGGTCTGAAGAATGCGGCTCAGGCGTTCCAGCGACTGATGGACAGCGTCCTGCGCGACTTGGATTTTGTCTACGTCTACCTGGACGATATCCTCGTCGCCAGCGCGTCCCGCGAAGAGCACCTACGCCACCTCCGCACGCTCTTCGAACGCCTGGGCCAGCATGGCCTGATTGTGAACCCCGCAAAGTGCCGGTTCGGTGCCGCCACAATCGATTTTCTGGGGCACCGTGTCACCAGGCACGGAGCCGTCCCCCTGCCGGCCAAGGTGGAGGCGGTGAAGGGGTTTCCGCGCCCCCGCACGATCAGAGGGCTGCAGGAGTTCCTGGGCATGGTGAACTTTTACCATCGGTTCCTGCCCTGTATCGCCCAGCTCCTGCGCCCCCTGCACGAAGCTCTCCGAGGTAAGCCGGGCAAAGGCGACGTTACCTGGACCGAGCAGATGGACACGGCGTTCACGGGCGCGAAGCTCGCCTTGGCTAATGCCACCATGCTCGCGCACCCGGCGCTCGATGCACCGATCGCCCTCACCACCGATGCCTCGGACTACGCGGTGGGCGCGGTACACGAGCAATGGGTGCGTGGAACTTGGCAACCGCTGGCGTTCTTTAGCCGGCAGCTTCGCCCGCCCGAACGCCGTTACAGTACCTTCGACCGTGAGTTGCTCGGACTTCACTTGGCGGTCAGGCACTTCCGCCATCTGCTCGAGGGCCATGCGTTCACTGCCTTCGTCGACCACAAGCCGCTGATCTTCGCGATGGGCAAGGTCACCGAGCCGTGGTCGGCCCGGCAGCAGCGTCACCTCTCGGCCATGTCCGAGTACACGACGGACATCCAGCACGTCGCGGGGAAGGACAACCCGGTGGCGGATTGCCTTTCCCGGGCCGTCACCCACGCAGTCCACCTCGGCATCGACTATGCCCGGATGGCAGCGGACCAGGCCGCTGACCCCGACGTCCAGGCCTTGCGGACCGCCGTCATGGGCCTCCGCGTCACCGAGGTGCCGTTCGACGGTGCGGGCATGGCCCTCTTGTGCGACGTCTCCCTCGGGCGTCCTCGCCCCATCGTGCCCGCGGGCTGGCAGCGCCAGGTGTTTGACGCCATCCACGGCCTGTCCCACCCGGGCGCGAGGGCCTCCCAAAGGCTGATCGCCGACAAGTTCGTCTGGCATGGCCTCCGGAAGGCCGTCCGCGGCTGGGCCAGGACGTGCCTCGCGTGCCAGCGCGCCAAGGTGCACCGGCACACCCAGGCCCCGTTGGCCCCGTTCACGGTGCCGGAACGCCGGTTTGACCACGTCCACGTGGACGTGGACCTGGTGGGACCTCTGCCCCCCTCGCGGGGTTTCACCTACGTCCTCACCATGGTGGACCGCACCACCCGGTGGCCGGAGGCCGTGCCCTTGGCGTCGACAACGGCGGCCGATGTCGCGCAGGCTTTCATCGCCACCTGGGTCGCCCGGTTCGGCGCCCCCTCAGACATCTCATCCGACCGCGGCCCCCAGTTCACCTCGGAGCTCTGGGGGGCGGTTGCGAAGGGGCTCGGGGTCCGGCTGCACCGAACCACGGCCTACCACCCCCAGGCTAACGGCCTGTGTGAGCGATTTCACCGCTCATTGAAGGCCGCGCTCCGGGCCACCCTCCGCGACGGCGGCTGGGTTGACAGGCTCCCCTGGGTCCTGGTGGGCCTCCGGACGGCGCCCAAGGAGGACCTGCGTGCATCCGCGGCGGAGTTGGTCTTCGGGCAACCGCTGCGGGTGCCGGGCGAGTTCCTCCCCGACTCCACGGCACCATGTTCCGCGGCACAGCAGCGCTCCGCTCTGCAAGAGACCGCCCAGAGGTTCACCCCGGTGCCAACGGCATGCCACGGGCACCCACCGACGCACGTCGCCCCGGAGCTTCGCACGGCGGAGTACGTCTTCGTCCGCCACGATGCCCATCGGACACCACTGCGGCCCCCGTATGACGGGCCTTTCCGCGTGCTGGAGACCGGGGCGAAGCACTTCACCCTGGACATCGGCGGTACTCCCGACCGCGTTTCGGTAGACCGCCTCAAGCCGGCCCACCTCGATGTGGACCATCCACCGCCAGTGGCCCGACCCCCACGTCGGGGCCGCCCTCCTGCGGGCGGACCCCCGGCACCACCCAGCCCCGCTGCCACGCCGCCCCCCGGTCCTGCACCCATCCCAGGGGCAGCCAGGGGCATCCCACCTGGCATCCCTGCACCCCGGACGCCGCCGATCGCCAGGGGGCGCTTCGGCCAGGTCATTTGTCTGCCCGCAAACTGGCCCTCCAGGTGCGCGGGAATTCTGGGGGGGCACGTGTGGCGGACACAAAAGCCCACTGGCGTTGTGACATCATTCCACGCACCAAGTGGGCGGTGGCCACGCCCGAGGGGTAGGCGTGGCCTCATGATATACACCGGGCGACCAGCCCGGAGCAGTTCAGTGTTACAGTGTGCTCTTACAATAAAGACGTTTATATGTTACCGCTTGTCCGCTTCCTCCTTGCTCACAAGCAGCGCGCGTAACACCGCGCTTTACTGGTTGCCTTTAGATGGGACTAATAAACTGTATTCTTGTGTTCTAGGATTGTCTTGAGAAATAGCTGAATAAAGCCTCAATTCTTGCCAGAGGTCTGAGTTTAATTTCACAACAATTGTGGGGCCGCTTCCGGTTTCTCCATCGAGGTGGCGACTTTTGTTCTCTCCAGGCATCAAAAGTTAAGCATTTTTCCATTCGTGTGTTTGTCAAGTTTCCACTCGTTATTTTATCGTCTATGCGTTATTGTTTGTTTCTAGTTCGTTTTGGTTTGAATTTCCTGTAACTCGTAATTAATTAATCGTTTTCTGTTTGCTCTGCGTGCGCGGCCTTGTAACCTAAGGCTTCCCCCGTTGGTGTTTGTTAACTTAAGTTCCTTACTTCGCTGCATTGCTTGGTTCTTAGATTTTTCCCTTCTCACCTGAACTTCCCTGAACATCTACTCTTTGTCTAACGTTTTAAATCCCCCCCTGCACCCCCCCAAATGAAACAAAAGAAAAACATTTATTTCCTTTTCTCCACGTGTGCTGTTTCGTGTGCTTCTGTCAACGTGCGCTGTCTCGCCCCGCCCCCATTATCTCCTTGCCTTCCAACTTTTGCCCTGTTCACGTGAATCGTGGTTGTCCCTCTGGGCCCTCTCCCCATTGGTATTTTGTGAATATAAGATTGTTCTTCATGGTTTTGTTTAAATATTATTTAAATATGTTTAAACTTTCTCCTGCAGTGTTTTATTCAGTAGTTCATTATAACACGATGTATTTCTTCCTATTTAAAAGGCTTTTTTCTATTTCCTCTTCGACTCATACCACTTCAAAACCAAATTAAATCTCTTACAATTCTTCCTCCCTACATGCTCTAAATTCACCTTCATTCCACCCCTCCTCTATCATTCTTAAACAGATCGCTAACTTGAAAATCACAATAAACCCAATTTCTTACAAATGTTTGACTTTCATTAATCATGCACTTTCTAAACTCCCCCCTCACACCTCTCCTCCTAAACTCCCTCCTCCCCCCCTCCCTTTCAATTCTCCACCCTTGCCCCTCCCCTCCTAAACCCCCCCCCCCAACTCCTCCCCTTCAAATCTCCCCCCCTACCATCCCTCTCCAATTCTCGCCCCTCCCCCTTCCTCCTAAAAGCTGCCTCCTCCACACATCGTCTCCCTTCTATCTCATACCTCCATCCCCCCCAACCCTCTACTTTCCTCTGCTTCCCCCTCCCTCCCCCCCCCCCCGTCCCCTCCTCAAACAACCCCTCACTGTGCCTCATCCCATCACCATCAAAACTTTTGTCTTCCTCATCCTTCCCTTTCTTGTAACTCTTCTGTAATCTCTATCAACACACTATCAACTGCTCTCCCTAACTCCCCCTCTCATCCTTCATCTGACCCTACCCCTCCCCTCCCCTGGCCTGCACCCGATGCTCTCCATCTCTCTTCATTAAAGGTATGGACCTCAAACATCCGGGGCCTTCGCTCAAACCTGATTGATCTCTCCATTCAGGTTGCTTCTGACAATCCAGACTTGATCTGCTTAACAGAAACTTTCCTCCTTCAAGATGTCTCTGATTCCTTAATATCTCTTCCTGGTTACTCCCTCCTCTGGTATGATAGACCTGAGCCTCGTCCTGGTGGTGGGGTTGCTATCTTTATCAAACACTCTCTTCCTCACTCTCCACGCACTGTCCTCTCTCCACCTCACCCCCAGGAGTACCTCTGGCTACTGCTTCCTCTCAGCTCCCACCTTTTGTCCATATGTGTTCTGTACCGTCCTCCAAACAGTGATGACTCCATCTACATTTCGCTGTCTGACAACATGGACCAACTTCTATCTGCTCATCCCAACTCTCTCTCTTCCTCATATGTGGCGACTTCAACTGTCATCATGCCAGCTGGCTGGGTGTGGGTTCCTCCCTCACCAGCCATGGCATCTCAGAAAAGAACTTCTGCGACTCATTGCGACTGACACAATCTGTCAATTTCCCGACCCGTATCTCAGTCAATGGAGTATCTTCTCTTCTGGACTTGGTTATGACAAACGTCCCTGCAAATGTGTGCTGCTCTTCTTCTGCTCCAATCGGTTCTTCTGATCATGTGCTTGTTAAAGTGGACATCTCTCTGGCCATTCTCAGAGAGCCTCCTCAGCACCGACGAGTCTGGCATTTCACTCAGGCCGACTGGCACGGTCTTCAAGCAGCCATCAATCATCTGGACTGGTCTCCCATCTCTACTGCCTCTGAGATCAATTCTTCCTGGGAATTCTTCCAAAGCAAACTGCTCTCTCTCATGCACAGATTTATCCCATCTCGTCTTCAGTTGTCTTACCCTTCCTCCCGTCCATGGTACACTGAATCTTGTGGTGAGGCAGTTGCCCTGAAACAACTTGCCTTTGCCTCTTGGAAGGCAAATCCAACTGAAGGCAAACTCAGTTCCTTCCACCAAGCTCGGAACAAATGTGTGTCTACCCTCAGGGGTGCCAGGAAGCACTATCCCTCCACACTCAAGAATGAACTCTCAAACCTGTCTCCTTCCTCCATATCCTGGTGGCATCTGGTCAAATCCGTTTCTGGTGTTTGTTACCCCTCCATTCCCTCCCTTACCTCAAATGGATACACAGTTGTCACCGCACGTGACAAAGCTGAATGCCTCAACTCTGTGTTTGCCTCAAAATCTTGTGTCCCAAACCCATCTCTCTCTGTTCCCACCTTACCCAGTCAAACCCTACTGCTCCTGGACTCTGTGTCCTTCTCTCCTGACAAGGTGGAGTAGTTTTCTCAAACCTCGAATGATTCTGCAACTGGACCAGACGGCATCAGCCAACGGGTCCTAAAATCCTGTTCTTCCGCTCATTCACTCCCTCTCTCTGTTCTCTTCACCCTCTCTTTTGCTCAAGGTCAACTGCCATCTGCTTGGAAATCTGCCAACATCACCGCTTTACACAAAAAGGTGCAAAAACAGATCCTTTTAACTACAGACCAATCAGCCTTCTCCCAATTATCAGCAAAGTCATGGAATCCATCATTGCTCGGATATGAAATCTTTTCTCTTCTCTAATGGCTTGATCTCTGATCATCAATTTGGATTCAGACCAGGTCACTCTACTCTGGACATGCTGCTTCTCCTGTCTCAACAATGGATGGAGGTCCTCAATGCCAAACAAGAAATCAGAGCTGTCTCTCTTGACATATCACATGCCTTCGATACGATCTGGCACCCAGCTCTGCTCACCAAACTCTCCTCCTATTGTATACATGGAAATCTCCACGCATGGCTTGAGACCTCCTCTCTGGTCGTAGTCAATATGTGGCCCTGAATGGATTTCTCTCATCTCCCCTTCCTGTTCAGGCTGGAGTTCCCCAAGGCAGTGTTCTGGGCCCTGTGCTTTTTCTGGTCTTCATCAATGATCTCTCCGACTCTCTGGAAAATCCTCTATGTCTTTGCTGATGACTCCACTCTCTGCCACTCCATTCCTCATCCCTCAGATCAGCAGTCTGCAGCCTTCTCACTCTCTGCAGACCTGGACAAAATCACAGACTGGGAAAACAAGTGCAACATGTCTTTCAATCCTGACAAATCTCACACTCTTACTATGTCTCTCCGAAAAGACATCCGGACAAACCCCCCCCCCCCGCCCCCATCTACTTTCTCAACAATCCTCTCCAAGAAGTTCTGTCACTCAAGCTTTTGGGTCTCACTATCTGCCATGATCTTTCCTGGGAAAACCACATTTCCAAGCTGGCCTCCAAAGCCAGTCGCCGTCTGGGCATCCTCCGTCGTGCGAAGTCCTTCCTTGGCACACCTGAGCTCCTCACCACATACAAGGCTTTCATTCGCAGCTCAATGGAATACTGTTCTCTCCTCTGGGCCGGTGGTCCTGCCTCACACCTAGCTCGGCTTCACGCTGTTGAAACCAAAGCTTTCAGAATCATTGGAATCTCCTGCGATGAAGCTAACTCCAAGGGCCTTTCACTCACTCACCGCAGGCAGGTTGGTGGTCTTTCTGTCTTCTACAGACTCCTCTCCGGCCTTGCTCCCCCAGCTCTCTCTGTGCTCTGTCCTCCAAATATTCCTTCAGGTCACACAAGATCTGCCAGCAACCCTCTTATGGTTAAACTGCCAAAATCTAGGCTCTCTGCTCACCCTCACTTTTTCATCCCTCTTTTCTCCCACCTCTGGAACAAACTCCCTCACTCTCTTCAATCCCACTCCTCCCTGCAGGTCTTTAAAACAGCTGTTCACCACCATCTTTTATCTTCCCCCATCCAAAACCTTGATCTTTTCTACCCCCGCTAATTTACCCCAGATCCACTTTTTTGAAATTCCAACTTCTTTCCTGGAAGTCTTTGCAGTGTCCATATGCTTTATACCTCTCCCACCTCCCCCCAAGCCCGCTCCCTCCCACAGAGCTCTCGATGTCCCTGCTCTCAAATGTTGTGTTTTTGTCCTTCCCCCTCTCTCCCCATCTTGTCTACCGCTCCCATTATTATATGTTTTATGTGTCGGTTTAACTTTTTGTGTGATTATTGTGTGCTCTTTCACAAGCCTCGATGTTGTATACAAAAAATATATATTTTAAAAAAGTCAGGAGACGACGATGGTTCACGAGCGAGCGGTATTCAATGACAAAGGACGGACTATAACCGAAACAGGCCCGGACTGGGGGGTCGGGGGCCCACGTGGCAGGTGGCAGGTGGCAGGTCCTTCAAAGGTCAAAGGTCGAAAATTCTGAAATTTGTTGTAAAGCTTGTATTTCATGATGTATGTCATAATATAAGATCATGTATGACATTTCCCCCTATCAGGAAGCGAACAATGTAATAAAACCATCAAAAATCGACTTTTCTAAATTTAGTGACCTTGTGACCTTGACTTGGGGGGCGAAAATGAAAAATCGAGCTCCGTGGGGCTAGACACATGACATTGGCCTAACCAAATACCGAAACTCCTGTCAGATTACACCAACTCCCTTGGAGAGGATGTAGCTTGAACTTGATTACCCCCTAAAAAGACAGCTTTTTCGGGCGTCGCTCCGCCCGCAATGGGCACAATACGCCCACTCTAGGCAGGACACAACTAGATCATGATATCAACCTCCCACCCAAGTTTCGTCAAGATCGGATGATATCATCGGGTAGTTATGCTGCGGACAGACAGACAGACAGACACACACCCATAACGAATATAGTGGTCACTCTGTTTGATAACTCGTGAACCAATTGGGTCTGACGAGGGATGGGGGGCAGGAGATGATACATGGGGACAAAATGCATACAGAAGGAAACTCAGGGGAGAAAACTGGAAAAATGGAAGGAGGGATTAGGATGGGGTTAACAAGGGTGGAAAAGATCATGGTTTTGGATTGGGGATGACCTGAGATGGTGGTGACCAATTGTCTTAAAGGTCTGGAGGGAAGAATGAGATTGAAGAGTGTGGAAGGGAAAGGGAAACCGGGAAAAATGTGAAAAAGGTCATCCACAGGCGGGGAAAAAGAACAAATGAGTGGAGGTGAGCAAGATCCTGGAGTTTGGTGGTTTCACCAGAACAGGGTTGCTGGTGGACCTTGTGTGCCCTGCAGAAAACTAGGGGGTGGGGGTGACAAAACACAGAAAGAGCAGGGGCTGAAATACTAGAAAGGAGTTGGCAGAAGACAGAGACACTTCTTATATATTCCTCAAAAGAAGATTTATTTTTTGAAAACAAATAATTCGAGCACGAGCAAATTGTAATCCATGAATCAAGCGTTTCAGAAATAACATAATGATGATAGAATGACATGATGATAATTATATATTTAAACAATTTTTTTGAGCTGTTGAACAGATAAATGCATTTTCTCTTCAAAGTCTTTTCTATGAAAGTCAAATCAGGTCAGAAATTGTGGAATACAATTGTGGATCTTTGCTTTGAGCCAACTGAGTTGTGAATATCTTTATCTGTAAAACATCTGAGAAAAGCATTTAATTTTATTTTGTCCAAAGAAAAGTTAAAACCAGCACAGGTTAAATATGAAAAACAGGTATTGTAAAAATGATCAGCTCCTGTTTCAGTTCATACTCCAGCAAATGTCAAGACCAAACTTCTATTGCCATCAAAGATTTACCTGTGTGAAGTTTTCATGAAGGTGCACCTGGTGCACCTTCAGATCATTTTAGTTCAGCAACGTAAGATTATTTCATATTTATAAAGGGCGACAATGTTCATTCTACTTACAACACCGCACTCACTAAAAAGGGCAATAACATGGAAGCTTCTGGAATTTAAAACAGCTTGAGTATTTACTGAAAAGGTACAAAGTTCAGTAAGTTTCCACACCATCAAGGTGATCAAGAAATGAGGCAGGGGAGCCAGCCCATAGAGGGAGAGCAGTACTCCATCAAGCTGCTAATTAAGGACTTGTAGGTGGATAGGACGAGGAGTAGGTAGATGAAGCTGTGAAAGAAGGCCTTGTCGGTGGTATTAAAGATGGAATATCTCTACTCAATAAGATGACTGAGAGACAGAGAATATCACTTTCTTGTGAACAATTTAATCAACACTTGCGAGAACAAAAGGGGGCAATACCACGTATTAGAGCCAAGGGTGTACTTACTTTTTCCACATGTGAAATTTGCATTTATGTTTATTTAAATTATACAATGGACTACAAAATGTAAATGTTTCATGATATTTGTTATATTATATCACCTTTATCTATCAATATTGTTGAAATGAAGATCAAATAGCTGTATATTGAAATATGTTGAAAAAGTCAAAACTTTACATGAGGTGTACTTACTTTTTCACGTGACTGTATATATATACAGTATGTACCTCGGCTTACGAGTTTAATCCGTTCCGTGACGGAGCTCGTAAGCCAAATCGCTCGTAAGTCAAAGCAAATTTTCCCATTCAAATGCATTGAAATGCTATTAATCCGTTCCAGCCTCAAAAAAAAAACACCAATTTTTTTTGTTAGGTGCTTTTAAATAACAAAAATGTACTTTATAAATAACAAATAATGTATAAACAAGCACGACCTCGTATATACTGTACATAATACAAGAGAATGTAAAGAAATAAACTGGTTTTATTAAGCAGAGGAGAAGAGCATGCCAGGTGAGGTGTGCGTGTTGTCGACTTGGCGAGGCAGTACGATCGTACTCCTTCTACGATATGTACGATTTTGAAGCAGAAGGAGTCCATAAAGGCTATAACGCCAGCCAAGGGCGTTACGATTATTTCAAAGCTCCGGACCTCTATCCATGAAGATATGGAGAAGTTGTTGTTTGTGTGGTTGAAGGAGAAGCAGCTCGCAGGAGATACCGTGACCGAGAGCATCATGTGTTTGAAAAGATTGAAACTCAGATATCGAGCACGGACCACGAGGTGTTTTTTCTTTTTTCTTAATCTCGGTTTCAGTGAACTTTTGCTCTGTGCTCACGTGTACTGTACCTGTACCTGTAATGGTACGTCAGAGGATGGCACCTGTTGTCATCATATTAAGTGCAAGATGTTCTGCATCGTAAGTTGGTACACCGTGGTCTTTCGGCGGTGTTTAAGCCGGCCGTCTTGGCTTCTGTCACCATTGGCATTGAGTCTTTCGATGTAGGTAGGTCGTTGTGTGCCGGTGCCTTGGCCGAATTCCTTCATTGCTGCATTGTTAGCTCACCTGGTTTTTTATACCACATCTTTGGTTATCGGACCAGCGAATGACGTCATCTCCTCCAAAGTATGGCTTATTCTCACTTGTCTTGGACGATCTTCTACTTCTAGCCTTCCACCGTGCATTTGGTGTCCACTGTACTTACTGTACAGTGCCTGGTAAAATTGATGTAATGGGTTTTTGACCGTCAACGCCATGAACCGCCATGAACCGTCATGAACCGTCATGAACCGTCATGAACCGTCATGAACCGTCATGAACCGTCAACCGCCATGAACCGCCATGAACCGCCAACGCCATGAACCGCTAACACTCAAAAGCCCATTTATCGCGCCTTATAAAGCAAAACGCAAACCGAAAGCCATGCCTCTCAAGCGAGGCGTGCTTCCGTGGTCACGTGATCCACAGGTGTAGCTCATTATACCCGCACGCGCGACACGCTTTGGCGGTCACGTGACCAGCCACTCTGGAGGCGGGGATCCCCGCCGATGACGTCACCGGCTGGAGCAAGGAGATTCCTCGCTCATGTATTTCGACGATTGCGTGTTTTATATCCAAGCAGAGATGCTTTCACGGCAAGATAACCGCGTGACCGGAACCGGAAGCCACAACCGGAAAATTCAAAAAAATAAATTTTTTGAGCTCGTACATCGGATCTCGGCTCGTATCCCAAAGCAACAAACCGCCCGAGCGACGGCTCGTATCCCGAAAAACTCGTACGTTGGGGCACTCGTAAGCCGAGGTACCACTGTATATGTATATATATATATATATGTATATATATATATATATATATATATATATATATATATATATATATATATATATATATATATATAATTTGAATCATACTAAAAATTATTTAAAATAAAAAAAATTATATTGTTTTGACTTTGATATTGTTTTGTTTTTTTCCTATTGCAGATTTGACGTTGTGGCTTCTGGGAGTAAAAAAACAAAGTATCTTGACGAATACATAAAGCTTGGATTCACGTCCATTACCATGTCTGGCCAAGAGAAACCACAATGTGTGTTGTGTCACAAGGTTTTGAGTACTGAATCCATGAGGCCATCCAAGTTGAAGTTGCATCTCGAGACGAATCACGCACAACATGCAAAGCAGGATCCCGTATTTTTCAAGCGGCATGAAAGAAATTTAAAGCGACAGAAGTTGGATGAGGGAGGAGCTTTTCAACAACAAAATGTAGCCACTGTCCAGGCTTCTTATGAAGTTTCTCTTGAAATTGCAAAGAAGAAAAAACCCCACTCAATTGGGGAGACACTCATCAAGCCTTGTACCCTCATTGTCAAACGGGTTCTCGGCAAGGCAGAGGCTCGCAAAGTTGAACAGATGTCTTTATCGAATAACACAGTGCAGCGTCGTATCCGTGACATGTCGGAAGATGTGAAACAACAGATCATCATCAATGAGATTAAGGCGGCGCCTTTTGGCTTGTTTTCTTTTCAACTTGATGAATCGACTGATGTTAGTTCCTGCTCCCAGCTACTGGCATTCGTTCACTATGTCAAGGGAGATGATATCAAGGAAGAATTCTTGTTCTGCAGTGCCCTGGAAACAACGACAAAAGCTAACGACGTCATGGAAAAAATGAAGTTGTTCTTTGATGCAGAAGGAATTCAGTGGGAGAATGTATGTGGTATCTGTACCGACGGTGCTCCTGCCATGCTTGGTTCCAAATCCAGATTCCAAGCAAAAGTGAAGATGCTGGCACCACACACTAAAGGAACCCACTGTATGACTCATCGCTACGCCCTGGCTTGTAAGACCTCTCCCTCTCTCATTGAAGAAAGTTATTGAAGTCGTAATCAAGATTGTTAACTACATCAAGGCAGGGGCTCTCAACACCCGAATGTTCAAGGAGCTGTGCAAAGTCATGAACGCGGAACATGAAACGTTGCTATACTATACTGCTGTACGCTGGCTTTCAAAAGAAAATGTTCTAAACCGCGTCTTTGAACTTCGTGCGGAAGTCAAACATTTGTTAAATCTTCAAGGGAAACATGACCTCCTGCAGCATTGCGACGAAGAATTGTGGAACGAACGACTTGCTTATCTTGCTGACATTTTGGAGCAGCAGAACCAGCTGAACCTCAAGCTCCAAGGAAGAGCGACTAATATTATTCTTTTCCACGATCATCTCAGAGGATTTGTTGCCAAGCTCCAAAACTGGCGCAGGAAAGTGAACACAGGAAACATTGCTATGTTCGAAAGAATGTCTGAATTGCAAGACAGCATGGGAAAAGAGCTTGATCCCGTACTGAAAAATGGCATTCTTGAGCATCTGCAGTCACTGGAGCTAGAATTTCATAAGTATTTTCCTGATTTAGACGACAATGAGGCACAAATTGTGAGGAATCCTTTTTCCGTCAACCTTTGCATGTAGAGCATGCCGGAGGCAATGCAAGATGAATTCCTGGATCTCCGAAACGAATCATTTGCCAAAGACACATTCGAAGAGAAGAGCTTGACGGAGTTTTGGGTGGGAATGGGTCGCTACCCAAATATCAGCCAGATAGCTATCCGGGTGCTTCTGCCATTCTCGTCTACCTATCTCTGCGAAGCGGGGTTTTCCACGCTGTTGAATATCAAATCGAAACAGCGTAATCGGCTCCACGTGGAAGATGACCTCCGCTGTGCCCCGACTGTGACTCAACCATGGATACCCCAATTGGTAGCTAAAATGCCATTTCAGCCATCCCACTGAGTTTTTAATTCACTTTTACGGCGCATGCACCACGTCCCTAGTTTTGATTACCTGAGTTGTTGTCGAATTGTTTCTTTTTGTGAGATTATAACACACTGCGTTAAATACAGACACAACAGAGGTTTTTAGTTTTCACAATTTCTTGACTTGGAACCTTTTCATACTGTTTTCTTGTTTGACAGTTCTATTTTATGCTGTCCATAGTGTTGCTACTGATAATATTGAAATCTCCTATCAAACATGCATCATTCGAGCGACGTTGCTTTGTTTGCTTCTTCCAAAAACGATGTAGTTGGGAGCCAGTAAGGAACAGAAAAAAAACTATGGAACTAAATGTTCATGTTGCCTACTTGGAATTCCTCATTTTCTGTGTAATAATTTACCAATTCTCATACAAACAAAATAGCCAATTAAAGGAAAAAACACCTCTCAGAATGCACCACAGAGCATCTAGAAATCAGCCTACTTACACGCGCTCCGCCGCTCGACCCTCGCGAAAGGGAGGGGGTGCTGGGGATGTGCTCTGGGAGCCAAGGGGGCCATAACACAAAAAAGGTTGGGAACCCCCGCTCTAGAGTGACTATAGACAGCAGTAAATGAATGTCTAACCATGAGAACTGAAGGATTTCATTTTTACGGTCATTATTTAAAGGGAAGATCCCGATACAGAACCACTCAATCATGCCATTGTTGATCAACCAGGTGATTGAAGTGAAGTTCCCGTTACATAATCAGTCATTACAATTGAAGAAACGTGTTTGTAAAGCTGTACATTTCAAAAAATGAAAGTGATAAGTTTCTTTTGATGTTCAATTTATATATAAAGCTAATTGCATCCCCTGTTTGTTAGCCTCCTTGAAGCAAGGGTTGGTGTGGCACGTGGGTTCACATGGACACTTGCAGACAGGAGTACCATTGGATATAATCCTTCATGGGATAGATAGCCAGCTCCACTTGCCAGGGAGAAATCCACATTTTGCTGATAATGTTTAGAAGTTCACAAACCAAAAATATTTATTGTATAACCATGCATTCTGGCCCTGTGACCTTGGATTTGTGTCTATAAATTGTTACGTGGTCCTCCCGGTAACTACCTGGTCTTGGTGACCCCCGGACCGTGGGAGGACCCTGCCAGAAAGATATCTGATTTATACGCTTTCGTAGCACAATCAATATGAAAGAAACAATAATTCAAGTCAATAAGAAACCCCACACCAAGGATCCGGATTACTTAATAATATATTCTCCATCCATCATCAGCAATCAACAATCCATCAACAATCTTACTAAGATGGCCATCTCATAAATTTCCCCCCTTTCCCCACTCACGACCCCTCAATGGTCACTGTCCCTCACAATGTCTCTGGGCCCCTCCAGACCAAGGTGAAGGTCGACTTCTCCGCACACGGGCGGTGGAACGAACCCCTGGCTGACGTGTTCCAACGAGCACGTCGCGTACCAGGAACAGCTGCTGCAGCGCACACCTCCTTGCCAAGCAAAGCGGGCAAAGCAAAGCGCGGCTTGCAAAGCGCGCGAGGCCCAAGGTGCGACCCGTACGCGTCCTTGTAGACGTTGAGGCGAACTGTGCCGGACGCTTGGTTCCGTGCACGAACCCACGGCAACTTGACGTGTAATCGGTAATTACCCCGCGCAGGTAACTCCTTTCGCCAGACGGGCTTTCACACGCAGCGTCCCCCACGCTGCTCAATATCGACACCGCTCGCGTCGGAGCTGGGTGAGCAAGAAGAAGATCGCCGCTTCCGCCGGACCTCGTGTCTTTTTCTTCTTCCGGTTCACTATCCCGTTTCCGGTCTCCTGTTATCCGGAGCCTCTCTAACCCTTTAACCACAACAACCTTTAATAGAATAAACATTAATAAGCAATGACATGAATAGTAACTCCTCTAAATCCGGGATCCGTAACACTCCCCCCCTTCAAGAAAGAAAGTTTGAACCCCGCGAAAACTTTCTGTGCCGGCCAACTTTGATAAACCAACCCGATACCCCAAATCATCAGTTCCCCCCAGGCACAATTATCGCATCTCAAAAATAAAGCAACAAACTTTCACCAAAACCCCCCAGAGATTCCAAGGTAATTCCCTCTAGACCAAGCGTCAACCACTTCTAGTGGCTCTTGGATGGAGGCCCAGCTGAGTACTCACTACATGGACGCCTTAAGGAATGTGGGGTTCACGGTTAGTCTGGGGAGGAAAGTTCATTACATGGACGCCTTTAAGAACGTGGAGTTCACGGTTAGTCCATGTAGGAACGTTCCCTACCGGGACGCCTTTTAAGAACGTGGCGTTCACGGTTAGCCCATGCAGGAGCCCAGGCTCGGTGGCTCCGCCGTATATAGAGTGCTTCAACTTCTCCGGATTCCTAACAGTTACGGTGGGAGCCCTTGTCCCCGCAGTCCCCTGACTGGCGGTCTCCTTCTCGGCCAGTCCTCTGCCAATCATTCTTTCAGGAGATGCCGTAACTCTGGGAGCCTCCATAGTAATATCGGCTGCTGCCAACACCAAAACTACCGCCAAGTGGTCCTCTTCTGTAGACCTCTCGACGCCTACGAAATGCCTTCCCTACTGTTATGGTCCGACCCTCCAAATCCTTACCATTCCAATTCTTCTCTGCCTCCCTGGTGTCTCTTGTGCTTGCAAACGTGACAAAGCCGAACCCTCTTGACCGTTGTGTTTCCCTGTCTTTTACCACCCGCACTTCCACCAGCGGCCCATATCTGTTGAAGACAGTGGTCAGAACTTCTTCCTCTGTGTTGAAGTGCAGTCCCCCTACGAATAACTTGGAACTTTTGGCGCCATCCCAAGCTGGGGTGGTGTTATTTCCCCTGCGGGGCTCTTTACCCACCCTCGGTTTACCATAAATTTGCCCCCCGGCCAAATCATTCCCGATAATCACAGATACCCCCTCTACAGGAAGCGTGGCTTGTAAACCGACGGTGACCGGTCCTGACACCAAATCGGATTCCAAATGGATGACATGAAGTGGGGCACTAACACAGCCACCGATCCCTTGTAACTGAACACTATCACCAGTTGCGGTATTCTTTGACAATGGCAAAATGCCTTCAAGCATTAAGGATTGATGGGCTCCTGTGTCCCTCAATACCCTAACAGGTCTTGGGTTAGTCAAGTCTCCCTCGAGTGAGACAAACCCCTCATAAATAAATGGTTGGTAACTCTTCTGTGGGCGATTTCTTACGCTAGCCATCGCATTCGGAGTTGTAATAGTCGGACTCCGCTCTGGGTTGTCCCTTTTCATGAGGTAACAACTGGACATCAAGTGTCCAGGTTTTTTGCAAAAGGCGCAAGTAGGCCCGGAGGAAAAACTCGTGGTCTGCCTCGGGCCCCCCGGGAAATAAGTTTGTCTTGGGCCCGTAGCCCTCTGATTTCGAACAGTTGGGGTATCCGCGTTGTCCCCATAATCCTCTCGAGGCCGCCGCCATGTATTGTCGTTCTCCGCACCGGGTGTTCCATAACTCCCCTGCTGAAGTCTAGGTGAGAAGCTAGGTGTGTGGACCCCTATCCGGTGTGTTAAGGCATAATCATCTGCCATGGTGGCTGCATCCCACAACTTTGGTACTTTCTTTTCCTGCAGGTACACTTTGATGTCCTCGTGGACACACTGTTGAAATTCCTCCACCAGCATCAGGTCACGCAATGCTTCGAAGTCGTTCCCGACTCCTTTCGACTCACACCACCGATCAAACATGTTTTCTTTCACTCTGGCAAACTCCACATGGGTCTCACTCTCCCTCTTCCTGGCATTCCTGAATTTTTGCCGGTAAGCTTCAGGAACCAACTCATAGGCTTTGAGGATGTGCTTCTTCAATACCTCATAATCTGCACATTGGTCCATTGGTAGCGCCGAATAAATCTCTTGAGCTTTACCCACCAGCACACTTTGCACTAGTATGGTCCAGGCCTCCTCCGGCCAGTTTAACTGTCGAGCCACTTTCTCAAAGTGTGGAAAAAATTGAGTGACTTCCTTTTCACTGAAGGGTGGAACCAGCCTCACATGTCTGCCCACCTCCCAGGTGTTCTGGCTAGGTGTCGACCCCATCAGCAAGGGTGGTACCTCTCCCCGTTCTCTCATTAAATCCAGCTCCTTGAATTTAATCTCTTGCTGAAGCGCCAGATCACGTTCCTTCAACTCCCTTTCGGCTTTTCTCTCCTCTGCTTCGAGTTCCCTGGCAGCTCTCCTCTCCTCTGCTTTTCTCCCTTCTAACCTTTCCTGGAGTTCTCGTTCCACTCTCCTTTCCTCTGCTTGTTTCTCTTCTCTCCTCTCTTCTGCTTTCCTTTCCTCTTCTGCTCTTTCCTTTTCTGCTTTCCTTTCTTCTTCTGCTCTTTCCTTTTCTGCTTTCCTTTCCTCTGTTTTCATCCTTTCTAACCTTTCCTGGAGTTCTCGTTCCACTCTCCTTTCCTCTGCTTGTTTCTCTTCTCTCCTCTCTTCTGCTTTCCTTTCCTCTTCTGCTCTTTCCTTTTCTGCTTTCCTTTCTTCTTCTGCTCTTTCCTTTCCTCTGTTTTCATCCTTTCTAACCTTTCCTGGAGTTCTCGTTCCACTCTCCTTTCCTCTGCTTGTTTCTCTTCTCTCCTCTCTTCTGCTTTCCTTTCTTCTTATTTTAACCTTTCCTGGAGTTCTCGTTCCACTCTCCTTTCCTCTGCTTGTTTCTCTTCTCTCCTCTCTTCTGCTTTCCTTTCCTCTTCTTTGATCCGTTCCTGGCTCCGTAATTGCAACTCCAGTTTCCGGAGCTCAACGTCTTCTGGTTCTTCGGGTAGCCACTGCCAGGCTAACTCGTCCCATGTTCCTAATCCCACCATAGATTGTATCACCGTGGTCTGCAACTCTGCCTTCCTCAAATTAGTTCGGACCTCAAAGTTAAAATGTTTGGCCAATTTCAAGAGGTCCGCTTTTAGTAACGCTCGGAACTGTGCCTCACTAGGTGTTACCGCAAAGTTCTGTGCAACAAACGCCATGGTGACTATCGTTAACACCTGTTAACCTTCACCCCAAGACTTTACCACAATTTCTCAAAAATTTACCAATTAATAATTAATTAATAAATTTTAATTAATAAAAATTATTATTTTATTATGTTATACAATTTTAGATCCCGGAATTCAATTGGACGAGCCCCCAATTCTGTTACGTGGTCCTCCCGGTAACTACCTGGTCTTGGTGACCCCCGGACCATGGGAGGACCCCACCAGAAAGATATCTGATTTATACGCTTTCGTAGCGCAATCAATATGAAAGAAACAATAATTCAAGTCAATAAGAAACCCCACACCAAGGATCCGGATTACTTAATAATATATTCTCCATCCATCATCAGCAATCAACAATCCATCAACAATCTTACTAAGATAGCCATCTCATAAATTTCCCCCCTTTCCCCACTCACGACCCCTCAATGGTCACTGTCCCTCACAATGTCTCTGGGCCCCTCCAGACCAAGGTGAAGGTCGACTTCTCCGCACACGGGCGGTGGAACGAACCCCTGGCTGACGTGTTCCAACGAGCACGTCGCGTACCAGGAACAGCTGCTGCAGCGCACACCTCCTTGCCAAGCAAAGCGGGCAAAGCAAAGCGCGGCTTGCAAAGCGCGCGAGGCCCAAGGTGCGACCCTACGCGTCCTTGTAGACGTTGAGGCGAACTGTGCCGGACGCTTGGTTCCGTGCACGAACCCACGGCAACTTGACGTGTAATCGGTAATTACCCCGCGCAGGTAACTCCTTTCGCCAGACGGGCTTTCACACGCAGCGTCCCCCACGCTGCTCAATATCGACAACGCTCGCGTCGGAGCTGGGCGAGCAAGAAGAAGATCACCGCTTCCGCCGGACCTCGTGTCTTTTTCTTCTTCCGGTTCACTATCCCGTTTCCGGTCTCCTGTTATCCGGAGCCTCTCTAACCCTTTAACCACAACAACCTTTAATAGAATAAACATTAATAAGTAATGACATGAATAGTAACTCCTCTAAATCCGGGATCCGTAACAATATGTATTGGTATTTCAACAGAATGCCAATTTAAGTTCTTTAAAAAGGATTTTATTCACCACCATGAATGCACATCTTTCTATAATTCACCAAATGTCCGTCCGTCTGTCTGTCCATCCGTTCCCAGGTACCGCAAAAATGGCTGAACAGATCGCAACGACATTTTGGGTAGGTAATCCTGGGACCCCCTGGAGTAAAATAGGCTATTTTGTTTTTCAAATTTCAGCCTTGGTCTCCAGCATTTTCAGGTTTGGACTCCCACCTAACGTTATTGTCCTGGGTACCGCAAAAACGGCTGCACCGATACACCTCCATGCCCGTGGGATTCCCACGGGTGACCCCAATAGTGTGTGTGTATATATATATATATATATATATATATATATATATATATATATATATATATATATATATATATATATATATATATATATATATATACACACACACACATACTTGCTCGGGTCGGCTCGGCTCGCTGCGCTCGCCTCACCACGCGTCGTTACTGAGGAACGGGCTTGTTTTAGCTGAGGATAATGACTGTACCTGAGTTGCTGTTTTGTCATGATTGACACAAATCATAATACAAACAATTATTTTGCACAATTTATTTGTAGTTTGTGATATTACATTTTTATAGGCAATTTAGGTTGAAGATTTAGGTTGAAAAAAAATATAACAATTCAAAAAAGATTCAAAGATTCAATTCAAAGCTTTTTCTACAGCACATTTTCAGAAATATTTTCTTGTGACGATGGGAAATTCCTTTTCATGGAATCATGAGGTTGCGATGGCATTGTCATTACCTTCATTTTGATACCTCACTTGCATGTGTGGCTTCATGTTCACCAAATCTGTAAATAAAACGACTTTTCAGCTTTTGGAGAACATTTGGTGCGGACATAACTAAAAATTGCTTTTTTTTCAACCAAAATGCAGAGGAGGTGCCAATGAATAAATGGATTTTCAGATTCAGCACAAACTGCTGGTTCAGAAACCACTCTCAAACTTGTTTAGCCTCAGACGTGTACTTAAAAGTGCCGTAGCTCTTGGACTAAGTGAACAAGAAGCTGATACACCTATCTTGTATGTTTGAGTGACAAGCTTATCTGCTGCATTCTGAGATGGGTGAAGGTGAAAAAGGAAGCATAAGTTAGTCAAGTAAAGACTGAACTGCATTCGTTGATGCAGGATAATCAGTCTGATGAAGCCTATTGAAAACAAGATGATCGAGAACTAGCAGGGAGGGGTACCCTGCATGTTGAAAAAATCCCCAAAAAAAATTTCTCTTTTTTTGTGGGGGTTTAAACATTTCACTATATCCAGTAAGACCACATAAACCACTAAGACCACTAAGAAATGGGGTCGGAGGTCATTTCATATTACCTTTCACATATCTACAAAGGCTTGGCACGGTAGAGTGATTAAAAAACAAAAAAATCCCCAAAAATCCAACTTTTTTTTTTTTGTCAAAAACTTTTTTTCCCTAAAACACTCCTCCAAGAGTCAGTGATGAAACTCGAAAAGTTTGACGAAGAACCATTTGGCCATCTGTGAGGAAAAATGGTGACACAGACAAACAGGCAAACATGTTTGATCGTATAGGAACAAACCGTAAACACATTTTGAAGATGAAGGTGATGCAATAAAAATTCAGTATTTTTGAGCTTTTATTTTTTGAAATTGCATTTGTGAGGTTCTTGAAGCTTTCGGGTTCTGATGTATGTGTAAGGTGACCAAAGGTAACACAGAAGAAGAATTAATGAGTTTTGTACCAATTGTGGCATTTAAGTTTGTGTTGGTAAAATGTGCGAAGTGTGACTTGGTTGGAGGGGTGGGTAAAAAAAGGTACATACATAATACAAAGGGCAATCATCCAGTTCATAATCTGCCATAAAAAGCAAGTTACTACCTTGAACAAGGTATGTATTACAAACAGCACTTCTTTTTCTTAAAAAAAAAAAAAATCCTCTTAAATTTTCAACATCTATCTATAATTCCAGTAATCTCTGTGTGTCTGTGTGTGTGTCTGTGTGTTTGTCTGTGACCGCTGTTTCTCGACAACCACGGGTCCGATATACTTGAAACTTGCCAGGTATATTGCTGGGGACCTGAGGATGTGCCTTTTCAAGGTTTCATATTAATCGGAGAAGTAGTTACCGAGCTATGGCGATTTATTTACCAAACTCCACAAGCCGTTCGCTTTGGCTTTGCGAATGGACCAAACCATTTCATGTAAATAGAGGGGGGGGATTGTCACCGTACTCGCAAGCCGTTCGCTTTGGCTTTGCGAATGGACCAAACCATTTCATGTAAATAGAGGGGGGGGATTGTCACCGTACTCGCAAGCCGTTCGCTTTGGCTTTGCGAATGGACCAAACCATTTCATGTAAATAGAGGGGGGGGATATAATTTTAGATATATATATAGTACGGGCACGCCCTAGTAATAACAATACTTTATAAAATTGTATCCTTTTAACTCATCGATAACATTTTTAACTTCCATGGACTTACTGTTGAACCATCATAGATGGATGGCCAATCATCCAGGTTCTTTTTCAGGGTTCGTGCAGAAATTGCTTTTGCCTTTTTTCTTTTAAACTTCCAAGGGCTTGCGCAGCTTCAATGATACTCTACTCTCCATCTTATACCTCCAGTCATACATTCATTTAAGCCAACTATTTCATCTATAAACACGTTCAATACATTCGTTAAATTATTCAAATGCATTGACATCAATGTGAATCCATCCATCTCCTGTTTAACTACAGTCCCTGGATCAGTCTTTTGATTTTCACACAAGTCAATCCATTTCTTTTCCCTTCGTGCATTCCTTTGCTGTGCGTATTCCAGTGACGCGAACATTCAATCAACTCTCTCCGGACCCTCGCCCCTCGCCCTCTCAAACTTTAAACTTTACGTGCTTATTTAATTAATACAAGGTATCAATCCAACCGATTTATCCATTTCTTTTGATTGCACAATTTATCTGAAAACGTTTTTCCAAGTCATACAATCCATATTTTAAATCCAGTCAATCAAACTTTCTTCATCCACCATCATTTGGTCATTCATTTCATCAATTCATTCTCCATCCTTTAACCCAGTCAGTGCTGTCCATCTAATTATCGGAACTACTTACATAATCCATCCTTGCATCTGCTTATCGACTTAAGTCATAATTCTGCCCATTCATTGAAGCCACCCATCAAATCATTCTGCTATAAATCATCATAAACTTGATGCTCTTATTTTACTCCATTTGAAGTACTTGATTAATTTTTAATTACCTAATATTTTTCAAAGAATTAAATATACCCTGACTAGTGACTATTCGTCAATCCTTTATTATTCTTAAGTAATACGACAAGGCCCATAAAGTGTTCATAACATTCATGTTTAAAACGACTATCTTTCAGACCAAATGCTAAACTTTCGATTTTTGATTTCTCAAGATATCGTTTTCACTTCTCCCATCCATCCACCCCTCCAGGGACCAGGGACCAGGGATCCAGGGACCCCTCCTCCCCCAAAGTTGTCTCATCATTGCAGGTAATACTGCATCTGGCTCATGTAGAGGGAGTATAGTCTGCAGTAACGCTTTGGGTATTTGGTAAATGTTGGTTCCGTAAACTATTGGCCAAAACTAATAATTTGGCGTATCAGGGTAAGAATCGGGGTATAAAAATCCCTTGATATCAGGAAATGGTGAAAAGGAGGGATAAAAACTGCATATTACTGCTACTCGTGCTTTGTTGGGATTAAATGTGAGAGGTGGTAGTATAATTTGCTTACTTAGTGAATAAAGGATTTAAATGCACTTTATATTTCCACCTTTCTGATTTTCCTTCACTTACAGACTCACCCTCAATGGATGATAAAATGATTGCATTGGCCAGAGGTTTCACTATTGGAATCGAGTAATATATGCTCCGAATAAAACGTTCGGGGTGTTGCAGAATATGATAACATAATATCCATGTTCGGGATGTCAAACGACCAAATAAGTAAATGCACACATTATGTGCTCGGATACTTGTTTTGAAATAAGCCTGGTGTTGGCTTAGCGGTTAGGGTGCCGGCTTGGGATCCTCGGATCCTGGGTTCGAATCCCGGGCGATCGCTGAATTAACGCCAGGGGGGTTGACTCAGCCTGTCATCCTTCCGAGGTCGGCAAATTGAGTACCAGCTTGCTGGGATGAATGATCACGGTGTACCCCGGTTTAGAATAGGTACACCGTATCCCTGCGCATCGTAAGAGCGTGACCAAGGGTTGGCGTCAGGAAGGGCATCCGGCCATAAAACCATTGCCTCAAACAGGGAACCATGATTGTCATGGGGCCCGCAAGGCTAGCCCCCGCTCTGGCGGGGAAAATGGCCTTAAAACGATCATTCATACTTGTTTTGAACTGTTTAGTCAATATGGCCTTTTCTAGCATTTCTAGCATTTCCATTTTAGTGCGTAACTCCGACCAATACACCAAGTTCAAATGGTATAAACTGTGTTGATCTATCAGTTGTTTACAATTATTGTTGTAATCCATGTAAAAGTACATTTATGTCTCCTCATGTCCTTGACCTGCTATTTGAGCCTCAGACACATGCAAACATGAGATGTACATGTCATTTTTCATCATTGAGAACATCAATTTGCAAGTACAAAATAAAATGGGAATGCTACATATTTCCTGATATCTAACATAATTACATTCCTCGTGTGTGTATAGTGAATATATATGACAAGTAGTGTGGATTAAAAAGCATATATGAAGTGCTTGTATCGATGTGATGTAAAATTATAGGTACGGTACTCAAATGTCAGCTGTTTATCAAACAACCATTCTGTGGTTAGGGTCATGCCATAGTGTGCTGAACATTATTCTTCCTGTATTTCTCAGGATTTAAAATTGCGATGCAGCATAAAGTCACATTCCTTGTGCGTTTACGCAAGTATTCATTTACTTCATGAAATTTCCCTTTCATAACTAATGACTATTTAGAAACAACCATGTCAGGAATGCAAATAAACTTATAGAAAAAGGCCCAGGCGAGTATTAGCTGTGTCCATGAAAACCCACAGTAGGCAGCACGGTATGCTCTGTGGTCTTCGATGGCGGAATGCCCAGGGCGGCGGTCGGTTTCACTCGTTTATCCCCGTGAGTCGTAGCAGAGGGTAGGAATTTCCTTTGCTGTGCGTTCTGCAACATAATCGAGCAATAAAAAGAACACTGTTAATATGTAGTCAGACAATAAGTATCAACCCCATCTGTTTTATCATTTTGTGGAAAATAAACATTCGGTTTGGCAAAATAATTTTACATACATTCATTTAATCAAAATGTTTAAACTTTGTGAAGTAAATATGGATGCTGTCTTATTTTGACATGTTATTAACCTGACCCATGCACAGCAGGAGATGGGGTTTTACAATCACGTGTGTGTGTGTGTGTGTGTGTGTGTGTGTGTGTGTGTGTGTGTGTGTGTGTGTGTGTGTGTGTGTGTCTCTGTCCGGGCCGTAACCTTTTTTTACTATTTGATCTATTGTCATCAAATTTTCACCAAAGCGTTATTATGGTAATACGGAGAAGGCAAATTAATAATTTTGTCAAAAGGTCAAAGGTCAGTGTCACATAAAATCATCAATTTTCATCCAATTGACCTGAAATTTCAATATACCATTTGAGTTTTGTCTTCAAATTTTCAACAAAACTTTATTATGAGAATAATGAGATGGGAAATTAATAACTTGGTCAAAAGGTAACATCAATTTTCTTTTTTTTTTTTTTTTCAAACTGTTTTCGTTATTTTGAGCATATGGAAGAAGACGAAAACGTCTGATACGGATGTGGACAAATGTTTAAACTAAAAAATACAAACTGACATGGACAGGCTTTGCATTTTCAGATGCTTTCTAGTGATACAGTCACGTGAAAAAGCAAGTACACCCCATGTAAAGTTTTGACTTTTTCAACATATTTCAACATACAGCTATTTGATCTTCATTTCAACAATATTGATAGATAAAGGTGATATAATCTATCTATAATTCCAGTAATCTCTCTGTGTGTGTGTGTATGTGTGTGTGTCTGTGTGTTTGTCTGTGGACCGCTGTTTCTCGACAACCACGGGTCCGATATACTTGAAACTTGCCAGGTATATTGCTGGGGACCTGAGGATGTGCCTTTTCAAGGTTTCATATTAATCGGAGAAGTAGTTACCGAGCTATGGCGATTTATTTACCAAACTCCGCAAGCCGTTCGCTTTGGCTTTGCGAATGGACCAAACCATTTCATGTAAATAGAGGGGGGGGATTGTCACCGTACTCGCAAGCCGTTCGCTTTGGCTTTGCGAATGGACCAAACCATTTCATGTAAATAGAGGGGGGGGGGGTTCTACCGTACTCGCAAGCCGTTCGCTTTGGCTTTGCGAATGGACCAAACCATTTCATGTAAATAGAGGGGGGGGGTTCTGTGGTCGTTACTGCCACGTGGTTTCAAAGTTTTTTTTTTGTTGTTGTTGTTTGCACGCATGTTTTTTTGCACCCACGTACGGGCACGCCCTAGTATAACAAATATCATGAAACATTTACATTTTGTAGTCCATTGTATAATTTAAATAAACATAAATGCAAATTTAGCATGTGGAAAAAGTAAGTACACCCCTACATTTATCACTACTTCAAATACCTAAAATTAGAATCAGGTGCACCAGCTCAGGTGCAAATGATTAGAACATCGTTAGAGAGGATCTTGGAGGAACCTGTCTTATATCAGAATCGGTTGGTATTTGTAGACGCTGGAGTGTTAACGTCGAAAAGTTAACGGACGACAGATGACGGCGATGGACGCCGGAAGGTTCAGTATGTGATGAACTCAACTGGACGTTAGTCCAGTTGAGTTAAAAAGATTTTAAAAACATCTCATGGGGTGTACTTACTTTTTCCACATGCGAAATTTGCATTTATGTTTATTTAAATTATACAATGGACTACAAAATGTAAATATTTCATGATATTTGTTAACTCAACTGGACTACCGTCCAGTTGAGTTCATCACATACTGAACCCTCCGGCGTCCATCGTCTGTCGTCTGTCGTCTGTTAACTTTTCGACGTTAACACTCCAGCGTCCACAAATATCAACCGATTCCGATCAAACTTGACATGCAGCATCCTTACCCCAAGGACCAGTTTTACATTTCAGCCCGATCCGTTGAAAAATGGCGGACTTAGGTGACCATTTTATTTTTGGTCATGAAAACGACGTTAACACTCTGGCGTCCACAGGTATTCTGCAACATTGTTGCAAAGTGTAACATTGTATCAATTGTAAAACAAGGACAAGTATAAGGATACAAGGACCTTAAAATTATTACACAAGAATGAATGAATGAATTATCGTTTTAAGGCCATTTTCCCCTCTAGAGCAGGGGTTAGCCTTGCGGGCCCCATGACAATCATGGTTCCCTGTTTGAGGCAATGGTTTTTATGGCCGGATGCCCTTCCTGACGCCAACCCTTGGTCGCCTCTTACGATGCGCAGGGATACGGTGTACCTATTCTAAATCGGGGTACACACCGTGATCATTCATCCCAGCAAGCTGGTACTCAATTTACCGACCTCGGAAGGATGACAGGCTGAGTCAACCCCCCTGGTGTTAATTCAGCGATCGACCGCGATTCGAACCCAGGATCCTAGGATCCCAAGCCGGCACCCAAACCGCTAAGCCAACACCAGGTCTAAAATTATTACACAAGGTTGTTGGCTTTTCATTTAAGTCAAATCTAGTACAGACAACTGGCCTACTTTAAAGTTGTCCAGTCAGTTCAGTTGAGTTCTGCTTCCCTGGAAGCTCCAGTTATATTATATCACCTTTATCTATCAATATTGTTGAAATGAAGATCAAATAGCTGGATGTTGAAATATGTTGAAAAAGTCAAAACTTTACATGGGGTGTACTTACTTTTTCACGTGACTGTATATCTAAAGCAATATGCTCAATTTTTATGTGCACTGTGAAAAGCGGTGTGATTAAACATCAAACATTCTCACCGTTGATTGGTTGAGAGTTTGACGGAGGAGGAACAAAAAAAAAACAAAAAAATAAAATAAACTTTGCAGTGATTGGCTGTTTAATTTATGATGTAATTGCTGTATTATCCTTCAATGATCAGATTGCTGACAGGCATTATTCTACGCTAGTATTCCATTTTTAAGATGGCATATCAAACAAAATATATCAAAGCTGTGGCATTAATAATGTGTTTGACACGAATTTTTCTGAATTATTTTGCCTTACCTGAAAGGCATGAAAGAGTTGGAGTTGTCCCCATTAAGATGGTCTTGCCCTGGGACCTGGAAATTAAGAGCACAGATGATGTATCAGAATTACATCATCATAAAAACAGGAAGACTGAGCAATTGATAAAAGGAAAATAACTATTGTTCCCACCGCTTTTCTTACCTCCTGCTTAAACCGCTGAAACTGCAGCTTCAGCACCATATTCTGCTGCTCTTTTTCCTCAACTTTCTGCTCAAGCACATTCCTCTGACACACCCAAAAGCACGTAACAAAGAATGTGAGTGAGAATCTCTCCTGTATGTGTACATTTTATAGTCAATAAGAAAACC
Source organism: Myxine glutinosa (assembly GCF_964187855.1). Taxonomy (NCBI): domain Eukaryota; kingdom Metazoa; phylum Chordata; class Myxini; order Myxiniformes; family Myxinidae; genus Myxine; species Myxine glutinosa. The sequence goes on from NC_136262.1 coordinate 252,154,884, forward strand.
CCTTTTCTACATTGTCATAAACTAACGTCAGCGCAACTTTGGTGAGCAACTTAAATTGGCGAAATTTCCACAAAGTGATACTTTCTCTGGAACACCAAAGCACACACACCACCAGAGGGCACTATTTCAGTCATATATACACATATATATATGTACGTATATATATATATATATATATATATATATATATATATATATATCGTAAAATCGTACAATCGTAAAAGGCGACAAACAGGGTTGGCGGCAGGAAGGGCATCCGGCCGTAAAATATTGCTTCAAAATGGGGACCAAAAAACAATAACAACCACGGTGCCCGAAAAAGGCCAACCCCCACTTTGCGGGGAAAAATGGCCTCTAAAGGTGGTTTATATATATATATATATATATATATACTGTACATATACTGTATATAAACTGTGTGTGTGTATATATATATCCTGTACATAAATTGTGTATATACATATATATATATATATATATATATATATATATATATATATATATGTCAAGTAGTAGATTTGTTATTGCCTAAAGTTCAGTTATAGACGTTGGTTGCTAATGTGTTATGATTTAAATGTTGTCTAAAAATGCTATTTCATAAAGTTAATAAAGGGTTTTTGCTTCGTTTTAGTTTTGGATGAGAAAAGGCTCGCTGAGGTCATGCTGAACAAATTGTATACGTGTGCTTTTTTCGAGGCTGGTCGTAAAACCACGCCCACATGCGCTTGTTTTTGCGTAATGCTAGTAGAATGACATGATCGTTAACCATATATATTTTGTTTTAATCACAGCAACGCATGACTCTGTATAAACATGCTTTGGATTACTCATGTACACAAACCCATAAAATATATGGGTTTGTTTGGCTAAGCATACACTCTCCTCTTTGTGAGTTACATTTCTGTTTTCTCGGAGCCCAGAGAAACATTTGGTCCAAATGATAAGGAAGGGCTGACTCCCCCGAATGATAACGGTGGGAGGGACTCTCGCCAGTCGCTTCGTTCTCTCGGAGATTTTCTGATAATCGTATTCGTATATAAGTGAATGAGAATCAATGTGTTTTCAGGAAGGCTTGACTTGGCATGTTCTTGCTGTAGCTTGCTGTAGATGTCTTGTCTCCTCCGGATCTGTATAAGTTGGCTTTAATAAACTGCGCCATTCCAGGCTATTGTGGACTTCTTTTGCAAACGAAGAGCTGATTCTTCACAGATGGTGTCAGGAGTGGGATGTCAACAGACGCGGAGGACGGGAAACGGAGCCCGAGGGACAGGAGGAAGGCTGACCTGAGGCCGGCGCCGGCACGTTGATTTGATTAAAGGTGGGAGTTGTTTTATATCAGAGGGCTATTATTCCAAATTCGTACCTTCCTCCTTCGAGCGGGTTCAGTCTCCTTGTCTTCCGCGCTGTCTGCACTCGAACAGAAATTGTAAGTAAAGGCTCATTTAGGCCTCAGAATGACGTAGCTTTGTTAAAGCCAGGATAAACAAGTAAGGATACAAGTAAGGACTTAACAGTAAGCTTAAAGTTACAGTTAGCACCAGGAGGGGAAAATGAGGTCGGACAGCCATATAGGCTGAAACCAGGTGGCCAAGATTTTTCCAGGAAGGAACAGCCCAGAGACAAGATGGGGTATGCCATTGCATGCCAGGGAACGAAGGGCTGTGGCTAAACTTAGATAGAAGGCCATAGGAACATAGAAGGCCATAGGAACATGGCCAGTAAAAGGATTTGCGCAGGATATCGGTGAAGATAACGTTCGGTACAAGGGAAGGGGGGAAAGTGAGGTCGGACAGCCATATAGGTCGAGCCAGGCCGAGAACTCTCCAGGAAGGAACAGCCCAGAGACAAGATGGGGTATGCCATTGCATGCCAGGGAAGGAGGGCTGTGGTTAACTTAGACGGCCAAAGGGACATGGCCAGGAAGGGTGAAATGCGTAGGTACCAGGTAGGTTTGACAAGAAGGTAGTGACAACTACGAGGTCAAGCCAGGAAGCTCTAGACTAAGTTCTAGACAAGAGGTCCAGATAAAGCAGGCCAGGATCTGGTGGACAAGAGAAAATAAATAAGCTCACAGGAAATGGGCCAGGTGGCCACAGGGTGAGAAGGACAGGTTAGGTTTTGAAATATTGAAAATTGAAGCAGGAGCTGCATTGTAGGAATTTGAAGCTTCAGAGCCAAAGGAAGCAAGTTCAGGAAGCAAAGTTCAGGACAAAACAATTAAGGAGGTAGTTAAACAAGTAAATCAGCGAGTGATGCCGCTGGACCAGATACCAGACCAAGACGCCCCACCCCCCCAAGACCTGAGCTCAGTCCCAGGGCTCTAGGCAACACCCCAACACCCCGCCCTGCCTTCCCTTCTTTTTTTTCACCTCAACCCACCCCCCGTCCAACCAGTCCCAAAAATCCTTTTCCTTGAATGAGAGACGTAACATGAATGAGCAAAGATTGTTTGGGAGTGGCTGGAGAAAGGCATGATTTGAGTCGATCTGAGTTTCGCGCGAAGAATGGGAGACTCACTCGTATATGAATGAGGAATGAATGTATATTGGGATGTTAATTGACGTGTGTGTCTGGCCAATGTGTTTGTCTGTATGACATATGCAAAGCAGAGGGTTTCGGTGTGAAGCTTTGTAAGTGATCTGCTCGACGTGCGGGAAATTCAGGCCGGGAATGTCCATTTTAGCGTCTATCCGAGAGAACAGGCGAGGTCCTGAACTGAGTCCGGATTTTCATCTGTTTGGGAGTTGTTTGGGAAGCGAATTGATATAAATCGGGTCAGGAAAGCACCCGGAGTGCCCTTGTCGATTTACTGTTGATATGAAGCGGTTTCTTGGAGATGGTTGCAGAATTCGAATCAATATGTGTGTTTTACTTGAATCGAAGAGTTCATTCAATGGCAGATATTGTGTATTGTATGTGTGGGATGTATCGCTGAGGCAGCTCACCTTTGGAATTGGTGTCATATAGTGCATTTTGGGTCAGAGAGGTCAAGCGTCGGAGATCCTGTTAGCTAGGGATGAGTTCTGACAGCTCAATGTTCTGACAGCTCACATGTCAGGTCGCAGATTTGTTATGACAGCTTTTCGCACTTTGTTATGACAGCCGACTGCATGTCCCAACGCGAGGTAAACCCCGCCGCGAACGCGAATAGAGCGGCGTGCAGGGAGTGTTGGGATTCGTGTGGAGGCACGAGGGTGCGCGCCAAGACGGGGGGCGGCGTGGCGTCGTCGCGTTGAAATGGTTGTGCCAGGTCGATCGGCGATCTCTGAATTTAAATCGGATTTTTGTCATGTGTGTTGTGAAATTAAACGTCTATCCGAGAATCCTGGCAATGTTCGTTTAACTAAAGTGTGGTACAAACCTGTGTTTCCGCCGTGCGGCTCCGTGGAAGTTTGGGTAGAGGGATATTGTGTGTTCAGACAGGAGCCGAGCGAGCCGCGAGTCACGGGTGTGCTGTATGAGATTTGCTCAGAGTGCTGGCGATAACTCGCCCACTCTCAGAGGAGGATGTGTGCCCAAATGCATTGTGGGTCATTTCGACTTTGCTGGATGTCGGACGTTCATGTCAGACGAGCCATGTCGGAATAGTGGCCGGCTGCGACATATATGCCAGGCAATGTCACAGGACGAATACGTTACTTATAAGATGGATTTTTATTTAAGATGGATTTATAAGATGGATAGATGGATGGATTTATTTAAGATGGCTAAAATAAACGATTTCAAGACAGAGTAATTAATTTCCGGAGCCAAGTTCCAACAGGAAGTCTTGTTCATACAGTAAGGTACAGTGCGGAGTGGCGGCTGGAAGATGCATCGATGCATTTGTGTTGACCAATTCGAAGTTTGACCTTTTAAAGTTTAGTTGACCTTTGTTCGAGATATGCAAGGGAAAGGTCAGAGGTAATTCACTAACCTTGGAAGAACGACAGGCGGAGTCAGTCTACAGGGTGTTGCTTTAACGACAGGATATATAGGACTTAAATCTGGAGAATATCGGGACATTATATTGTGGGTAAAACCAAAATCATGTACATAATTAGTGGACAGAGAATATCGAGTTTTTGTTGTTGTGGAAGCGTCAGTACGCTTGGAATTTAATTTAACCGGGCCGAGCGGTGGGGATTTGAGATGGATTTGAGTCACGTTAAATGGAGGACATTTGTGAGGATGAAGAGATGCAAGTAACGTGGATTAAATTGTGGTATCACGAGTTGGGTGCCAGAGATATTGTGGTTATTATAACTCACTGATTATAGGGGGCGCCGGGCGCACCGAGTACAGATCGGGTTGCATGATGGAGCACGCATGCATGGATTTTGGCTTTGCGAGGCTCCGGATAGAAATTGGCATTTCGATGCTGTGGATTATATTGTGCCTGCCCGGAAAGGGGATGTCCTGTGCTGGGGCTGGCGACATGCCTCTGTTATTTGTCTGTCTGTCGGTCTGATTGTAAGTCTTTGGTACTGGGAGGGCTAATTGAGTGCTTAGGCGTCATTGTTCCATGGAGGCAGGTCCGGGGGTTTTGGTCCAGCCTGCAAGGAGTCCAGGGGCTTGTTTTAGGGCTGGGTCGCCAAAAATGGGATGCTGTGCCCATCTGGATGTAAAATTATCCATCAAGGACGGGGAATAATGTGCAGTGTGATTGGGTAAGAGGTAAAGGCCATAAAACACCAACCCCATGAGGAACGAAATAAATGGAGAGATGTTGGGATCACATGATGGTTGGGATTGAAGAACAACCTACTGGGATTTCAAACCTGTGTTTGGGTCTGGGGCAACTGGGTGATGGGCAACAGTGTATGAGTGAGTAATTATGATCTGTTTAAGTGTAAGAGGCGGTGGAGAAGAAAGGGGTGATGAAAAGTTATTTGTTTTAGTGTGAAGTAGGTTGGTTGCTTATTTGTCACAGTAAGATGAGAGTTGTGTTTTTAAGCTTGGTCTTTGAATGAATTGTTGCTTGGAATGTGTTGATTGGAAAAGTGATTTCTGATCGCTGATCCGATCTGGTTTTGAATTGTTGATTTAATTTTGAATTGATTGGAGGTAATAAGGATTTGTGTTGATTTCCTGATTTGAGTTGATCTGGAAACAAAGACAGATGGGATTAATGTGTATATCAGGAACATTTTGGAAAAGAAATATGGATATATGACATTACTAAAATATAACCAAGCAATTGAGAGTTCTTGGGTTAATGGGATATAAATAAATGCATCTACAAGTTGATGGTTTATAAAAATTTAGTTCTGGATGATACTTAAACGATGAACAATGTTGGCAATATACAAAGAATGTGACTTGTTTTTTGGGGGGCAAAGTTATGAGTGGTTGTGGGCAAACGAAGATTAATTTAGATTTATCATAGTTAAGTTCGAGGAAGTTGATTTGAAGCCAGAATTTCATTTGGATGCCAGAAAGGAGAAAGGAGATGCTGAAAGCCAGAAAGGAGATGCTGTTGTCTACTCTGAATGACAGGTGGCGGTATCCAGGGCGCTGAGGAGTTTGTTCACGTTGTAAAGTTTGTTTATTTAGTTTGTTTATTGTAGAGAAGAGTGCTTTTGGGATTCCGGAGCCAGAGTGGATAATTTGAGAGTAGTAGGTGGTCCTTGTGGGCTTGGGAGTGAACTGATTTGGGTTTAATAGGCACAAGCTGGTCTAAACAGGGTGAGGAGGATGGTGTGATTGATGATGTCAAAGGAGGCGTTGAGGTGAGGAGAATGAAAATGTTGAGGTTGCCGGCATCAGAGGAGAGAAAAGGTCGCTGGTGATTTTGAGGAGAGCAGTTTCAGTACTGTGGCTGGAGCAGAATCCGGATTGGGATGTTTCATACAGGTTATTGGCAGAGTGGTGATGTTTGAGTTGAGTGGCCACAGCACGTTCCAAAACTTTTGACAGAAAGGGTAGGTTGGAGATGGGTCTGAAGTTATTTAGGGTGTCAGGGTTTAGTCCAGGGTTTTTCCAGAATGGGGGTGAAGTTTCACGAGTTTTTGGGGAAATCGGTATGTGAAGCTGGATTAAGTTGGAACTGCTTGATGAGCCATGGAGATGGATTGGGTTTTGTTGTTGGTTGTCTGGGTGTTCGGTTGTTGCATTGCCAAAGGTTTCTGTGTGGTGGACACACTCGTTGGCTGTTGTCTTGTGTGACGTGGATGGAGATGTATGTGGCTGCGTGTGGCTGCCTGGAGGGGAAGGCGGCTACAGTGGTTGATATTGGTTGTGGGTTGTCCGGGGTGCTTCGATTTGCATAAAGGGTGAAGATTGGGATATTACATTATTTTGAGTAAGTATTGGCATGAGTAATTACATAAGTAATTATGAGTTATTATGAGTAATTAGTGGTATGAGTATTAGTTATGAGTAAGTGATTATTTTAGTAAACTTACATGTTTCGCTGTGTTGTCGATCTGGGGACAAGCTAGTTTGATGGGTACCCTGGGGTCTTCGGCGTGTCTATGTGTTTGGCTGTCTGTCACACCGGACTCTTGAATGGGTTTTCATGAGACGAATTTCAGACATAACAGTGAGAATCTATTTTGAGCGAATCACAGTGGGTGAGGAAAACATTGTGTGTGACCAGACACCAGAACTGACCAGAATTGAAATTGGAAGTAGACCAGGTTATTTCTATTATTTGTTTATTCGTGAAAATAAATAAATAATAGGGGGAGGTTAATGGTGGTTTGTTTGTGTTAATGGAGGTTAATGGTGGTTTGTTTGTGTTAATTCTAGTTGAAACTCTCGCTGAAGTAATTTTCGTTTATTTTTATTTTTTGATTCGATTTGAGAGTTGAGATGATTGATTTTTTATTAATTTTATAATTTTATTTTTATTGATGTTGGAAACAGGTAATGGGATGCTGAGAGAAGGATTGAATTTAATTTGAATTGGACTGGATTAAATGGGATTGAATTTAAAAATTGAATATTGGATAAAATTGGATCCACTTGAAAAAAGTGGATTAGGAAATTGGAGAAAAGGTGTTCTATGAAACTATGAATTGAATGAATTGAATCTATGAATTGGAGACCTGTAGACCAGGCGCTCCCAGGAGACTTGTGGACCAGGTGTTCCACCAGAGGAAAAAGACCAGGTGTTCATGGAGCACTTCACCTGCAAGAACGCCTTGGAACCAAGGTGGAAGGGACCAGTCCAGGTGTTGCTGACTACACCAACGGCAGTCTTTTGCGAGGGCAAGACTTCGTGGATCCACGCCACGCACTGTAAGTTGGCCATACAAGCACCAGACACTACACCACAGCAACCACAGTAAGGATGGGCCTAATCATAGGTACAATACTATTGATGGCGACAGCAGCTAGGGGAAACTCCGATTCCAATAGATGCGAAAACGAAACCCGACACCTCACCGTAACATGGGGACAAAGAGTATCACTACCATGTTTCGAACAGAAAGCCCTGCACACAAATTGGGTGAACATAAATTGGCTAGCACTGTCGGCAGGGCCTGGACGCGTTGGCATGATACTACAAAAGCAACGAGAGTTCCGGGAAGACGGGCAAGCTAGCATTAAGACCTTGGCCCAACCAGGATACCAATGGGGAACCCCTGATTTTAAGCTACAAACACGCACGCGCCTAGAGAAAGGCATGACTATGCAGGTCCGGTGCAGCGTCTGGACCCCTGGCGCGGCCGGTGGCGAAAGGAACTACATACCATGCATCGAATACATACTCACGCCACAACCCCAGAATAAGGCCCCAAAGAAGGGTGAAAACACATATTGGAAAGTGGCCAGGGAAGTGGCAACAATTCAAAATAGGACACACTGCTGGTCGTGCATGCGCTTTCCCCAAGCAGGCACCACAGGAATACACATGATAGTGCTACCCTTGTCCCTCAATGACCTCTGCTCACAACCTATCGATTCCCCATGTTTAGTCACCACGCTGGAAAGAGAAGGGGTTGACAACGGCAAGAGTTGCAATCGACAATTTAATTATCGCCCGTCAATGATTGCCCATGTGGCCGAGAGGCCTGCCCCCGTCTGGGTCAAACCACAGAAAGGGAGGGTCTGCCTCCAGGGTTCCGGCCACTTGCGTATGGGAGAATCAGAATGCGCCTACACTCTCCCCGGGAAGCTGGGACAAGGGAGCTCGGGGATTACATTACGAATAGTACTGCAAGATAAACGCAACCACAACATAACGGCTATAACATTCTCTAGGGGGGTTAGTAGGATTAATGGGGTGGTAAAGGGACTCCAGTGCTTATCCACCCACCTGGTCCCACCCCATGGGACAATGTTTATATGCGGCGACAAGGCTTACCCCTATTTACCAAATAATTGGGGGGGCACATGTTATCTGGGTTCAGTCCTTCCTGACGTTGAGATACTGGATGAGCTAGACCCAAAGTCCTTGGACAGGCGTTATAAGAGGTCAGTCATGAACGAAGATGGAACCACTAAACTACACGGGAGTCTATGGGAAAAGGTGTTTGGTTTCTTCTTCCCAGGAGCGGGCACAGTCATGGATAGTTTCCGGATAGACAAATTGGCTTTGGCCCTAGAAAAGGTGGCAAACGACACCGCTACGGCTCATGACATACTATTGGATCGATCGGATCGCGCGCGAAAATTCTTATACATTTAGCTGGCTCACTGACTGGTTCCAGGGATGGACGGGCACCATAGTGAAGTGGTTATTGACCGCACTGGCTGTGATAATCGGGGTAGTAATTTGGGGGGCACTAATGAAATCTCTAGTCCTCCTCTGTATGAGAAAGTATTTTACAGGATGGAAAGTGAAAAAGCCGCCGACAACGACTATGGCTCTGACCACTGAGGCCGTCGACCTGAACGGGTCCTTCAACAAGGCAGTTGCGACCGGCGCTCCAGAAAATTGCATTGAATTTTGTGGCAACTGTGATACTTGTGTGGATCCCATGTGGGAACTGGCTGCTGCCTGTAACGGTGTATGTGATGACTGTGATACTTGTGCTATAAACCCCTTGCGTGTACTGGCTAACGCTGCTTATGTATTACAAGCTGACAGCTGCACGCCCCCTTCTGACCCAACTATGGATCTGATTGCGACACTGGGTCTGGCGGTCGAGGGACCCGACGTGGATATCCTAGACCCGCAAGCCGACCAGGCGCCCAAGGGAGACTTTGACATAAAGGAAGTCCCTCTCTTTTCTCCAAATGTTTTAAGTTCAAATGCTTCAAGTGAATCGGATTTTTACGCTCTGTACCCTGACCAGGAAATTGAGACACAAGATACTGACAATACTATGTATTCCCCAGAACAGCAGCACGTGAGGGACCTCATGGGCATGATCGTTGATTAACTTCGAAGATCTGCAAGGACTGGGTCTGCAAAGGGTGGGGGGAGCAAGTTCCGCAGGGGAGGTGATGGGCCCTCTGGCGGAGCAGAACCTCATCTGGACCAGACCTCTTCGTTGTGGATCCGAAACGTTAATGGACTTTCATGTTCTGAGCCCTCAGGCTCCGAGCACGCACCACACGACACGTTCGCCAAATGCACGGGCGAGGCGCTTTGGGCGCACGATATGCCCTTGGGAGATACCCGCATTACACAATTATTTTTTCAATACCCGCATTACACAATTATTTTTCAATAAAGCCCGATGTGGCACGTTGTCTCTTAAGATACTTTGTCTCGACGAGACAAGAGGAAGGAATGTCAAGTAGTAGATTTGTTATCTATCTATAATGCCAGTAATCTCTGTGTGTCTGTCTGTGTGTCTGTGACCGCTGTTTCTCGACAACCACGGGTCCGATATACTTGAAACTTGCCAGGTATATTGTTGGGGACCCGAGGATGTGCCTTTTCAAGGTTTGTAATTAATCGGACAAGTACCTACCGAGCTATGTCCAAAAAACGCTTCAACCAATCAGAGAGCAGCGAGCTATCACGTGTGCCGAACCGTTAATGCAATGCAAGCGTTAATGCGTTAATGCAAGGCTTTTCTTTTTTTCCCTCTTCTCTTTCTACTTTTCCTTGCGATTAAATTGCAAACAGCCAAAATACGTTGGCGCTAATTGAATAATTGGCCATTAACACTAAAATAATCGTAACTGCGATATGCCAACTTCCGGACAGTGCAGCCTTCCATGTTGTTGTTGTTTGCAGCAGCTGTTTGCAGCAAGGCAAGGCTTTTCAACTATGTTGCCGTTAAACTATGTTTTAAAACGAATTCAAACTGCGATTAAATTAAAACGATTCATCCTAACTGCGATTTGCGAACTTCCGGACAGTGACGACTTATCTTCCGGCAGCCAATCACAGAACGCTCTGTTGCGTAGGCGTGGCCGATGTCGATGTGAGACGAGCGGAGCTGAGCGCGTTACGAGCTGACCGCCATTACGGTACGTAATTCGATTTCTTATGCGCATTATTTCTCCCAATTCAGTCAGAGCGAAGGGCGGAAGCGAAGAGCGTTGCTTTTTTTGTTTACGGGCGTACGGGCGGGGTAGAGCGTACGGGTAGCGTTTTTTTTTTTTTTTGGCCACGGAACGGGCACCCACGTACGGGCAATGCCCTAGTTGCCTAAAGTTCAGTTATAGACGTTGGTTGCTAATGTGTTATGATTTAAATGTTGTCTAAAAATGCTATTTCATAAAGTTAATAAAGGGTTTTTGCTTCGTTTTAGTTTTGGATGAGAAAAGGCTCGCTGAGGTCATGCTGAACAAATTGTATACGTGTGCTTTTTTCGAGGCTGGTCGTAAAACCACGCCCACATGCGCTTGTTTTTGCGTAATGCTAGTAGAATGACATGATCGTTAACCATATATATTTTGTTTTAATCACAGCAACGCATGACTCTGTATAAACATGCTTTGGATTACTCATGTACACAAACCCATAAAATATATGGGTTTGTTTGGCTAAGCATACACTCTCCTCTTTGTGAGTTACATTTCTGTTTTCTCGGAGCCCAGAGAAACATTTGGTCCAAATGATAAGGAAGGGCTGACTCCCCCGAATGATAACGGTGGGAGGGACTCTCGCCAGTCGCTTCGTTCTCTCGGAGATTTTCTGATAATCGTATTCGTATATAAGTGAATGAGAATCAATGTGTTTTCAGGAAGGCTTGACTTGGCATGTTCTTGCTGTAGCTTGCTGTAGATGTCTTGTCTCCTCCGGATCTGTATAAGTTGGCTTTAATAAACTGCGCCATTCCAGGCTATTGTGGACTTCTTTTGCAAACGAAGAGCTGATTCTTCACATATAGATATATATATATATATATATATATATATATACACACACTGTACATATACCCTATATAAACTGTGTGTGCATATATATATCCTGTACATAAACTGTATATATATATGTACAGTATATATATATATATATATATATATATATATATATATATACTGTACATATACTGTATATAGACTGTACATATACTGTATGTATATATACTGAATGTGCACTGTATATATACTGTACATGTGATATATATACTGTACTGGATGTATATACTGTACACGTACTGTATATATATACATATATATATACTGTACACATATATATATATATATATATATATATATATATATATATATATATATATATATATATACTGTACATGTACTGTACGCATATATATATATACTGTACATGTACTGTATGCATATATATATACTGTACATATACTATAATATATATATACTGTACATATACTAATATATATATATATACTGTACATGTACTGTATGCATATATATATATATATATATATATATACTGTACATGTACTATTATATATATATACTGTACATATACTATTATATATATATACTGTACATATACTACATATATATATATATATATATATATATATATATATATATATATATATATATATATATATATATATATATATATACTGTACATGTACTGTATGCATATATATATATACTGTACATGTACTGTATGCATATATATATACTGTACATATACTATTATATATATATATATATATATTTATTTTTTTTAAATTTATTTATATATATATATATATATATATATATATATATATATATATATATATATATAATCGGGAGATTGAATAAGACGCGGACGTAGCTTCAGGGCTTCGATCTTTAATTCGACAAGCTTTCGACCAACAAAGGTCTTCTTCTGAGTCTACAAAAACAGCAGGCATGTATATCAGTCAAGTGTGTATGGTGATGTGTGTGAGATGTGTGATGTGAGTAAAAAATTGCATACAGAAGGGAGAGCCACGCCAAAGTTCACTCACCGGCCCCAAGTTCAACGGAAGTGAAGCGCAGCTTACAGTTACGGTTTGCGTTACATTTCCGGTGCACGTGTATATACAAATATAGGGATACATACATACATAAACATACAAGCATATATTCATATGCCATTTATATTCATATAATATATTTATATATTTATATAAATGACATACAAAGGTAGAATGAATGAATGGGTGAATGAATGAATGAATGAATGAATGAATGAATGAATGGGTTACGGTTAACAATTTGATTGGGTTGATGTAGGAACATGCTTTAATCATCAAAATTTATGCCATGAGGGATTTTTGTCCGAAGTTTATGTATCCAAAAGGACTCACGTTTCAGAATCGTGGTGTGTGATCGATTTGTGATTGATTCAATGGCAGAGATCTGAATGTCATTTATAGAGTGATCCGGTTGATTAAAGTGTATCGTGTAAGGTAGAGATTTGCCCTGACTGGTGTGGAAGTTATTGATTTCTGACCGGGTGTTATTAAATCGTGTGTAGAGTGTATTCTCAGTTTTTCCAACATATTGTTTGTTGCACTTTTGGCAAGTGATTAGGTATATGACCCATGTAGATTTGCAGTTCATATAGGAGGTGATGGGGAATTTTTGTCCAGTGCTAGAACTACAAAATTTGTTTCCTTCTAGTAAATGCTTGTGAATAATACATTTTTTTGCTGTGCATTTATAGAAGCCAGGGATCCTAGTTTCTTTGTTGTGGGGCTGTGGGTGCTTTGCTTTTACCAAGAGGTCCCTGAGTGTCCGACCACGTCGAAATGATGTCAGTGGAGGTTGAGGAAATGTGGTGCCGAGTGTTTCTGATTGATGGAGGAGAGGAAGGGCCTTATTCAGAATACTTGGCAATTGGGATGAGGTAGCAGAGTAGGTGGTTACCAGTGGGACACGGTTAGTTGCAGGTTTGGGTTTGTAAGTCAGAAGGTCTGCTCTCGGTATGCGTTTTGCTCGGGTTATTGCTTCTTTCACAGAGTGAGGGTCATAGTTTCTTGCAATGAAGTGTGTTTCTAATTGGCAGAGAGAAGTTTCTTCTGCCATTTTTGTTGAGCAAATGCGTCTTACTCTGAGTGCTTGACTGTATGGTATGCTTGCAATTGTATGTTTAGGATGAGATGAAGAAGGGAGAAGGTAAGAGTGAGTGTCTGTTGGTTTGGTGTATAGTTCTGTTTCGAGTCTGTTATTTTGAAGCGTGAGTGATGTGTCTAGAAAGTGAACTTCGGACTGTGAGCTGTCGAATGTGAACTTGATGGTCGGATGAATCAAATTTAATTCATTTTGGAATTGGGTGAGACTACGGGGGGATTTTGACCAGATGAACTGGATGTCATCAATATAACGTACCCAGGATTTTTCCAAGATTCCGTGATGAGGTTGTGCATTGATCTTGGCCTCTATCATTCCCATGAAGATGTTAGCGTACGATGGTGCAACAGGGGTACCCATAGCGGTACCTTGAGTTTGAATGTAATGTTGTCCGTTGAATTGGAAATTATTCAGTTTGAGTGTCAGTTCTAATAGGCGCATAAGGTCTTGAGTAGGTGGTATTGGGACTTGTCGTGTATCGAGGGCTTTGCGGCATGCAGACAGGCCTTCTGAATGTGGAATATTAGTGTAGAGGGATGTAACATCTGCTGTGACCAAAATGGTTTGGGAGTTGAAAGGTGAGTATATTCTGTTCAATCCTTGGATGTGGGTCAGAAAACTGGTTGTGTCCTTGAGGTATGAGGAGAGCTTCAACACGAGAGGACGTAAATGACAGTCAACAAATTTTGATATTAGAACAGTTGGACATGTGCAGCCAGATATGATTGGTCTACCTGGATTGTTTACCTTGTGTACTTTAGGGAGAAAATAAAGGTTAGGGCAATGAGGATCTTTCGGAACCAAGCGAGATTTGATGGTTTTATCCACCTGAATAGAATCTACTACCTGTTTAACCTCTTCAAGATGTAGAAGGGTAGGGTCGGATGGGAGCCCTTTGTAAGTATCACTATGTAGTTGACGATTACCTTCTGCAACGTAATCGGCAGTCGACATAATGACAATGGCAGTACCTTTATCTGCTGGCTTTATGACTATCTTTTCATTATTTTGGAGATTGTGAAGTGCTCGTCGCTCTGCCTTTGTAAGATTGTCCTTATGTCTGGAAGAATTATATTTTTGTGCCACCTTTTCAATTTCATTGCTCACTTGTTCCATATAGACATGTAGATATGGATTGTCAACACGTGGTGTCCAGGTGCTTTTTGGTTTAGGTAAAGTGAGTTGTGGTGTATTAGTATCGGTGTATGTGATTGTATGCGTGGTTGTTGGTGTTTGTTGTGGCGTTGATGGTGCTGGGTGTACTTTAGCAAAGTGTGCCTTTAATGTCATTCGCCTACAGAAATCTTTTAAATCTTCTTTCAATTGTAATTGGTCTATTTGTGGAGCGATTGGGCAAAATTTTAAACCCTTAGAGAGCAGGTTTATTTCCGCCTCACTGAGGGAATGATTGGAAAGATTGATGATCCCGAGTTTAGGTAGATCTACAAGTTTGGTTGCAGTAGAAGTTATATTGTTGTTGGTTTGACTATTTTCAACCTCAGCTGTGTTCATTTCCATGGAGGAACGGTTCTGAATGTAATGATGTCTGCGGTTTGTGTATTGTTTTTTACGATAATGTCGATTTTTGTGTTTATGCTGAAGTTGGTCAGAAGTGGTTTGAGAAGTGGTTGGAAGTGGTTGGAGTGGTTGGAGATGGAGTGGTTGAAGTGGTGGAGAGGTGGTTGGAAGTGGTTGGTCAGAAGTGGTTGGAGAGAAGTGGTTGGGAGTGGTGGTTGGAGTTACCTGGTTATTGTTTGCAATGGGTGTATTCTCTTGAGATGGTTTTATATGCTTGCATAACATTTCATCACGTTTAAGTTTCCCTTCCTTAACTTTAACAATGTCGTGTTTAGCAGCCATTAGCTTATCATTGAATGAGCACATTATGTGGTGGTATTGTTCAGGATTCATATTCTTCCACATCTTCTCCTTCTTTTGGCTGATGTTCTCATTCAATTTGATTAATTTTATTTTTACTTGTGTTATTACAATCTCCAGTAGTTGTTGAGCAGTGTTCCATAGCAGTAGATTCCAACGCGCAGTGATGACGTCATCATTGGTTCGAGTTGCGAAGCAAGATCGTTTTTTAATGAGGAGACCTTTAGGTACGATCCCTCGTTGTTTATATTCGTTTAGGTAAGTGAAGTGTAGTTCATGTCTTTGTCTTTTTTGCATCAATCGTTGAAGTTCATTGATCGTGGTGGTCAGGTATATATATATGTTTTTGTAGACTCAGAAGAAGACCTTTGTTGGTCGAAAGCTTGTCGAATTAAAGATCGAAGCCCTGAAGCTACGTCCGCGTCTTATTCAATCTCCCGATTATTTATTCAATGCAAATGAGACGCCCTGCTCGTACTGTGGAGTTTCTACTATTTCTCACAGTTATATATATATATATATATATATATATATATATATATACTATATATATACTATATATATATATATATACTTAGGATGAAGGTATCTTAATATAATGGAGCTGATAGGTGTATGGATATATATGCCATATATATATATATATATATATGGCATATATATCCATACACCTATCAGCTCCATTATATTAAGATACCTTCATCCTAAGTTCATATATTTTGACCAATTTTTAGAATCATTTTCCTTAGCTCTTTCACGAGCCTCGATCTTGTATACAAAAAAACAAACAAAAAAAAAAAAACTCGTGTCTGGAATGTCAACCATTCAGGAATAAGGTCAGGTGTAGTTTGTTTCCGTATGATTAAAGTGTGAGCGGACTTTAAATTATTCAGCGGTGAGGGTTAAAACCAACATAAATCAATGTTTGAAACTGCTTTCTGACTTGTTGACTTCTTCATTGCCTGACATTTTTATTTCTCACTATCACACCCACAGCTCACACAAACGACTTGAATTAAATCAAAATATTCACATAAAACTTGCTCATCTTGTTTGCTTGCAGCTTTACTCTCATTGTTTGTAATCTCCTTTAGTAGATGTCACAGAGTCAAAGGAGCCCTTTGGGTGACGGAAGTGTCCCCTTCTTTTTACTGCATCATGTTTGAGGACCAATTTGTGATGATTTCGCTATTTAGCACCACAACATGTTCCATTCTCATCTCTTTGGTACAAAGGCTCGTCCAAGGATCGGAGCCTTCATTTGTAGTTTGCATGGTGTAATATTTCCCGCTATAGATTTCAGAATCTCAATGAGGTTCTGCTTTACTATTCCCGTTTCTCTTACTAACACTGGTACATTGTTTGCACTCCTCAGCTTTCAAATTCTCTCGACTTCGTTTCTTAGATCTCGGTATTTCGATATATTTTTTTCAAACATCCATTTTATTTAGGCTTAAGGCATTGGTAATTGACATCCCAATTAGCAATGCCGTCCTTTCATTTTTATACTGATGACGTATCTGATGACTATGTCCGGTCCATGTGCTCGTTTGTGACATTTGCTCTTCGTTCACGTTTCCAGGGTTTTTCTGGCGTTGGAATATTGAAGTTTTTGAACATGTACCAGTAGATAACTTTGCACACACTTCTGCCTTTCTGTGAACAGTTGTTCTGACATTTTATTTCCAGCCCCAGAGGGTAATGGTGGGTGGCTTTCTGTTTCAACATTGCAGAACTTACACTTGTTCAATCGACCCAGTCCTACAATTTTATTAAAGCCATTGGTGTAGCTACATAATATCTTAATATCTCAGCAATATATCTCAAACATAAAGTTTATTTGTTAATTTTAAATTTGACATGATAATTCATTTTTCAAAGTGGCAAAGCTCATATTTTGTAAACCATGTGGTCACACAAAAACATTACTTTTATGAAACTTTTCACAGTCAAAAATAAAAAATAATTTGACATGATATTGCAAACACTTAACATAACATGTTTTCTTCAAGTTGCATAATAATGGATAACTTGCACTACAAAGACCTGGATTTAATTCCAAAGCCAATTTGCAATTGATGGGAAATGCCTACAAATATGTTTGAGACAGTCAGGGTTATTAAACAATGATCGTCCACATTTACGATATCGCAAAGGTATGTGTAGATGATCAAATTTTGCAATTTATCTGAACATACTATTTCATGAAAACTACAGTTTATGGAACAAAGGACAATTTTTATTGAGAATTTAATCCATCAGCTTCCACATGGAAAACTTTTATCAACCACTTGTTGAATTAAAAGGTTGTTTATATTTGAAATATGCCTCCGCATAGTACCACAACGGGTAGATGCCCTCTTTCACTGTCCTAAAAATAAACAAGTTTGATTGAAATCCCTTCAGCTGTTTTCAAGTATCACATTTTCACCAGCCATGACATGTTTCACATTGATCGGTGAAGCAGTTTCAGAGAGAGAAGGGATTTTTTTTAAATATCGGCTCTCAAACTAATATGGCTGCCATACCACGTGAAATATGACCTTTAAAAATGTACACTCTGCATATGTATGGGTAGGGGATCATGTTTGTGAAGTTTTGTGTTGATCGGATAAGGTTCGTTTTTCTATCCAAGATGGCTGCCATACCACGTGAAATATGACCTTTAAAAATGTAAACTCTGCATATGTATGGGTAGGGGGTCATGTTTGTGAAGTTTCTTGTTGATCAGATAAGGTTCGTTTTTCTATCCAAGATGGCTGCCATACCACGTGAAATATGACCTTTAAAAATGTAAACGCTGCATATGTATGGGTAGGGGATTACGTTTGTGAAGTTTCGTGTTGATCGGATAAGGTTCATTTTTCAATCCAAGATGGCTACCAAACCACGCGACCTACGACATCATCATTTTCAATATGCAACAATGGTGTTCGATGATATTTGTAAAATTTCACATCGATAGGGTAAGCGGTTTCAGATATAATTATTCAATAATTTCCTTCAATTCAACATAGCTGCCAAACCATGTGACCTATGATGTCAAAAATTTAATATTTCAATACAAATAGGTCAGAGATCATGTGCATGCAATGTCAGATTTTTAGGATAAGGCATTCAATTAAAACATTTTGGCTGGTATACCACTTTACCTATGATGTCGTCATTATCATGCTTTTGTTCCCCATTGGGAGTACTTGACAATGTGCCAAGTTTCAAATTTTTCCATTCAGTGGTTTTCGAGAAATATTTTTTTAATTATTTGCATTTAATCCAAGATGGCTGCCATACCACGTGACCTATGACGTCACAATTATCATAAAAACATTTTTCATGGGTGTCATTCCTACCCTGAAAGTTTAGTCTCAATCGGACATGTGGTTGCTGTGAAAAAACTAGGCTTAGGACAACGAACGGACGGGCAACCCGAAAGCAATGCCTCCGCCCCCGATAAATGGTATATAAACCACACAGTGTACACAATCCAGCAGTAACATAATGAATGCATGTGTACTTTTGAATAACCTTTAAAATTTTGGATACATAGTCGACGCTTGTGGAAGAGCTCGTACTATTACACTGAACAGATTAGGATGCAACAGGACAAAAGGAACAGCAGAGAGAGAGAGAGGGGAAAACAGCAACAGCAGAGTTGATGGCGTTGATAGAAAGCCATGATCTCCATCTTGGAAAACTTGGACAAACAATGGGTGTGGGGAGGAATGGGGGAAGGAGAGGATGCATAGAGTGGACAAGGATTGATACAGAAGGAAACTCTCAGGAGGGAAAACTGGAAATTTGGAAGGAGGAGGGATTGGGGTGTGGTTGAGGGGAGAGTTGACGAGGGTATAAAAGATCATGCTTTTAGATTTGGGATGATCTGAGATGGTGGTGAACAGTTGTCCTGAAGATCTGGAGGGAAGAATGAGATTGAAGAGAATGTGGAAGTTGGTTCCACAGGTGGGAAAAAAGAAGAACAAATGCGTGGAGGTGAGGAGTGATCCTGGATTTAGGTAGTTGTAGTTTCACCAAAAGGGGGTTGATGGTGGGACTATGTGAGCCCTGCAGAAACTTGGGGGGAGAGGGGGCAAAGCACGGAAAGAGTGGAAGGTGCAAAACCAGAAAAGAGGTGGTGAAAGACGGAGAGACCACCAAAATGGATTTAGATTATTGTGACCAAATATGGATTTAGATGAGCACACATTATCGAGGATCCATTATAGTTGCAGTTGAATGAATCGGCTAAGTGTAAGTGCAGGTATTTTCTTGCCATGATATTTTCCAGGTTGGTACGGGCTGACAAGATGGCCTCGAGGTCTCCACACCCGCCTCGAAGCTGTCTAGCCTGGGTTTGAATCCTGACCCAGCTATACACTGTCAGTTTGGTGTTTCACAGACTGGTGATTCATCAATGTGTGTGCCGTCCCTCGGATAGACGTTAAACATTCCTTCCCGAACTAAGCGAATGTCAGGCCTGGCCAGCCGGTTCGTGAATGACTTGGGCCAAGCTTCCCCCGGCTGACCCCACAAAGTGAGATAAGTGGCCGTTAAAAAACAACAACAACATATTTTCCAGGTTGGCACCAAGCAATACAAAACAAAAGTATATGTACTGGAAGACATCTTGAAGATGTTTCTATAAGTCGGCCTCTAATTTTGAGCTACAGACCCTTTCCACCCTGTGACATCTGCTGAAGGATATCCACCATACAGTGAAGTAGGAACTCCAGTCTACTTCCTGAGGGAGCCTCCTAGCTCCCCCAAAATTTCAGTAAGCACTGCCACATAAACTGTTACAATATGAGAAGAAGCACCTGCTCCATAAGGTCATGCATCTTGCGGGACTGGGAGGCAAGGAGACCATGAAGCCGTTGGTTCCTTTGTCGCACCGTATCCAATTCTCGTTGTAGCACCTGGCAGCTGTTTGGGAGTGTGAATCCAACGGAAGCGAGAAAGAACAATGATTTGGTCTCACTTTCTTAGTCTTCAACACAGTCAGCAGCTCCAAGCAGGTTTTAGACAAGCCATTGCAGTTTATTGTACTTTTTCACTTTGTCATCTGCAAAAAATTGTATTGATGATCATTTGCATGCAGAAAAGTGACGTTATCATCTGAAAGTTTGAACAAGATAACGTTTTTTAAAAAACGGTCGAATAAGAATTTGAAACATTTTGTTCAGGATAATTTTGCGATTTAATGAAGTTGTTATTCTCATATGGGGTGGGAAGAGGGGGCATTAGGAATGTCACATGTAATGTCATTAAGAATGTCATATGTAATGTCATTAGAAATGTCATATGTAATGTCATTTGGAATGTCACATGTAATGTCAAATGTAGTGTCATGAGGAATGTTACATGTAATGTCATTACTCATTAGGAATGTCACATGTAATGTCATTAGGAATGTCACATGTAATGTCATTAGAAATGTCATATGTAATGTCATTTGGAATGTCATATGTAATGTCATTTGGAATGTCATATGTAATGTCATTAGGAATGTCACATGTAATGTCATTAAGAATGTCACATGTAATGTCATTAGGAATGTCGCATGTAATGTCATTAAGAATGTCACATGTAATGTCATTAAGAATGTCACATGTAATGTCATTAGGAATGTCACATGTAATGTCAAATGTAGTGTCATGAGGAATGTTACATGTAATGTCATTAGAAAGGTCACATGTAATGTCATTAGGAATGTCACATGTAACGTCAAATGTAGTGTCATGAGGAATGTCACATGTAGTGTCATGAGGAATGTCACATGTAATGTCATTAGGAATGTCATTAGGAATGTTAAATGTAATGTCTTTAGGAATGTCACATGTAATGTCAAATGTAGTGTCATGAGGAATGTTACATGTAATGTCATTAGAAATGTCACATGTAATGTCATTAGGAATGTCACATGTAATGTCAAATGTAGTGTCATGAGGAATGTTACATGTAATGTCATTAGAAATGTCACATGTAATGTCATTAGGAATGTCACATGTAATGTCAAATGTAGTGTCATGAGGAATGTTACATGTAATGTCATTAGAAAGGTCACATGTAATGTCATTAGGAATGTCACATGTAACGTCAAATGTAGTGTCATGAGGAATGTCACATGTAGTGTCATGAGGAATGTCACATGTAATGTCATTAGGAATGTCATTAGGAATGTTAAATGTAATGTCTTTAGGAATGTCAAATGTAATGTCATTAGGAATGTCACATGTAATGTCATTAGAAATGTCACATGGAATGTCACATGGAATGTCATTAGAAATGTCAAATGTAATGACATGAGGAATGTCAAATGTAATGTCATTAGGAATGTTAAATGTAGTCATTAGGAATGTCTCATGTTTATGCCATTAGGAATGTTAAATGTCATGTCATTAGGAATGTTAAATGTAATGTCATTAGGAATGTCACATGTAATGTCATTAGGAATGTCAGATGTAATGTCATTAGGAATGTCACATGTAATGTCATGAGGAATGTCACATGTAATGTCATTAGGAATGTCAAATGTAATGACATGAGGAATGTCAAATGTAATGTCATTAGGAATGTTAAATGTAGTCATTAGGAATGTCTCATGTTTATGCCATTAGGAAT
This sequence comes from Myxine glutinosa, assembly GCF_964187855.1. NCBI lineage: Eukaryota > Metazoa > Chordata > Myxini > Myxiniformes > Myxinidae > Myxine > Myxine glutinosa. Next base: position 252,176,751 of record NC_136262.1, read on the forward strand.
GTTAAATGTCATGTCATTAGGAATGTTAAATGTCATGTCATTAGGAATGTCAAATGTAATGTCATTAGGAATGTCACATGTAATGTCACATGTAATGTCATGAGGAATGTCACATGTAATGTCATTAGGAATGTCACATGTAATGTCATAAGGAATGTCACATGTAATGTCATTAGGAATGTCAGATGTAATGTCATTAGGAATGTCACATGTAATGTCATGAGGAATGTCACATGTAATGTCATTAGGAATGTCAAATGTAATGACATTAGGAATGTCAAATGTAATGTCATGAGGAATGTTAAATGTAGTCATTGGGAATGTCACATGTAATGTCATTAGGAATGTTAAATGTAATGTCATTAGGAATGTCACATGTAATGTCATTAAGAATGTTAAATGTAATGTCATTGGGAATGTCACATGTAATGTCATTAGGAATGTCACATGTAATGTCATTAGGAATGTCAGATGTTATGTCATTAGGAATGTCAAATGTAATGTCATTAGGAATGTGAAATGTAATGTCATTAGGAATGTCACATGTAATGTCATAAGGAATGTCACATGTAATGTCATTCGGAATGTCACATGTAATGTCATTAGGAATGTTAGATGTTATGTCATTAGGAATGTCAAATGTAATGTCATTAGGAATGTCACATGTAATGTCATGAGGAATGTAAAATGTAATGACATTAGGAATGTCAAATGTAATGTCATTAGGAATGTTAAATGTAATGCCAAATGTAGTGTAATTAGGAATGTCACATGTAATGTCATTAGGAATGTCACATGTAATGTCACATGTAATGTCACATGTAATGTCACATGTAATGTCACATGTAATGTCACATGTAATATCATGAGGAATGTAAAATGTAATGACATTAGGAATGTCAAATGTAATGTCATTAGGAATGTTAAATGTAATGTCATTGGGAATGTCACATGTAATGTCATTAGGAATGTTAAATGTAATGTCATTAGGAATGTCAAATGTAATGTTATTAGGAATGTCATTCGGAATGTTAAATGTAATGTCATTCGGAATGTTAAATGTAATGTTAAATGTAATGTCATTCGGAATGTTAAATGTAATGTTAAATGTAATGTCATTCGGAATGTCAAATGTAATGTCATTAGGAATGTCACATGTAATATCATGAGGAATGTAAAATGTAATGACATTAGGAATGTCAAATGTAATGTCATTAGGAATGTTAAATGTAATGTCATTGGGAATGTCAAATGTAATGTTATTAGGAATGTCATTCGGAATGTTAAATGTAATGTCATTCGGAATGTTAAATGTAATGTTAAATGTAATGTCATTCAGAATGTCAAATGTAATGTCATTAGGAATGTCATTAGGAATGTTAAATGTAATGTTAAATGTAATGTCATTCGGAATGTCAAATGTAATGTCATTGGGAATGTCATTAGGAATGTTAAATGTAATGTTAAATGTAATGTCATTAGGAATGTCACACATAATGTCATTAGGAATGTCAAAAGGAATGTCAAATGTAATGTCATTAGGAATGTCACATGGAATGTCACATGTAATGTCATTAGGAATGCAATGTCAAAGCAGCTTGACTCAACCTGGAGAGGAATTTAGAATTTGACCAGGATAAGGGCACACATGATGGTATTCCGGTCTATAAAGTTTCCGTGGAATGTTTAACAAGCAAATGTTCAGAGACAGCACAACAAGCTCGACTCATTGATGCAAAAGCACAATCAATACCCTCTAAAAGAAAGCAAAGTCATCGATCCAACAACTTGATTGGATTTTGCTGAAAATCTGGATACGGACCCAGATCCGAGATTTGTAAAAGCGATTCTTTACCATTGAGTGATCGGGCCAAAAACTATACATAACATGATATTTCTAAAAGTTGCGGATGGATTATGACAAAATGTGGTGAATGAGTTGGGTAGATGACGATGACAAGCCAATTCGATTTTGGGTCATATCCGGATGCGAATCCAGGATATCAGTGGGACACAAAAAAAACTGTTCACCCTGGTGCCGTTCTTGCTGTAAAATGAAATCACAATGTTGCTTTTGTAAGATACAATTTTAAGGTCTGCAGCTTTTATCAGTTAAAGTCAGACAACCAAAATCCTCCAGTCAGCAGTTTATACCATCCTGGAGCAACAGACAAACATAACAGTTAGTGCACCACCCACACCAATCGCAATGCTACTCTTCACACATACATATATTTTGTAGCTATGATGTCTAAGGAGCTGGCAATGATCAGCACGAAAAGACATTCGGACAATACATCATTTAACGCCCAATTCCAATCCGGACTCCCAGCATCACAATGCAACAGCTCAGTAACTCCAACCAGGCCCAGCTGTCTTGTCCTTGCTCAATAACATCGTCAAAGAAGCAAACATTGACTGGATCGATTATAAGTTATTGTGCATTCATTCTGTCCAAGGCCAAATAATTACGGTCAAAAGCAGAACTTGCCACCAACGCAATGTAAGGAATTGAGAATTGCGACACGATGTCATTCCAGACACGGGAATGAAAACGACGAACGGTTTATAAAACTGACCATTCTGAAGAGGAAGAAGAAGATGCACTTGGATGCGTCAATGCCAACAGGTCCACTTGCGCTGTCTGCGTCGATTTATTTCGAAAGATGCAGATCTTAAGTTCAGCTGCATGATCACCTGCATCCTGTATGCATGGTATAGGTACATCCATGTGGTGTTATCACTCTGTGACGTCAGTGCCACCATACATCATTTACAGACACGCAAGCATGGTACATACAACTGTGTGCTATAATATTGCAAACAATACATTAGTGGATTTGGTTTTCAATTCAATAAATAGGAAGCTAATTGCTGGCTGTCCAGCCTTGTGTATCGATTGCTGCAAATAGCTATGGATGTTGGAAGATCCAGGGATCCAGGAACGTCATTGTGTGCCAGCACCCCGATTACGAATTCTAAATGTTAGGGGGGCACTGCATCACGGCGCAGCTGTGCTCCATCCAGTAATTATGTTACACCAGATGTAAATCAATGTGTTGAATTCCAACCATGGCCCTGTCATATGATTTGATGTGGACATTTTAATGGATGTCCTCAACACACAAAAAGAGTAAATAACACCGTGTTTTTCTCTTTTATAAGTTTAAACATCACGATGTCAGAACATGATTCCCACTAATCTTCAGTCAAGTTGTTTGTTTTCAGTGGAATGTACTTTGAATCACATACTAAAATACGCAATTTGGTGTCTGTCTGTCTGTCTGTCCGCAATACATTCGGTCATTAATAATCCAATCTCAACCAAACTTGATAGGAGAACTAAGGGTCACAGGACGGAGGTTATAACGATTGAACTTCCCCTCAACCCTAAGGGGATTTCCCCACTAAGGGGGTTGCTTGTTGAGGTGTATATCCGTGTTAACATAGCTTCATCGTGGCGTTTTTCCAAAGTGACTTTTAATAACAAAAGTACGTAATAACAACATAATAATAAAGGTAATAACAACACTTAGGATACAAACATAATAGTAATGTTGTTACAAAACAATATCCCCTCTCCCAAGGGGGTTTATTGCGACGAATAACAACACTAATGATAAATAGCATTTAATAAACTAGTACACCCGCTAACTACGGGAGGGGCAGAAAGGGTCATTCCTCTTTGGGGTACATAGATTACAGTCGATCTATGGTCGGGTCTCAAGAACATTGGGTGTGTGTTCATTTACCAGGTTCTTGTTGAGAGATCGCCAAGTGGTTTAAGCATTCGAGCAAACATTCCATTGAAAACCGTAGATAAGGAACGGCTGGCTTGGCAAGCACTAGCTAGCTGCTTGGTAAACGAGCACAACCCGAGCTTCTCCCTTTCAGTTTCGTGTTAAACAGAAGGAGTGAGTTTCAAAAGTATGCTACGAAAAATGCCACGTTAGCGCCAGGAAGGGTCATGTTATTAACCCAATACTTATGGGTTATATAGAGTACAGTAGATCTTCGCTCAGTTCTGTAAGTAAAACGTACCTCATGCATGTCGGGATTCCTCCGAATTTCTTCATTTAGTGTTATAAAGAGCATTAGCGACTGTTTAAAAAGCTAACCATACGTGTTTGTGGTTCATAATATTCATTACTGATGATTAATGTTCATTACTTCTGGTAGCGGCTGTTGTTCCCACAAAAACGCCACGATAAGCTATTTATATATGTCGACTCGCCGGAAAAACCCCTTGGGGAGGTGGGATATTATTGGTATTAATATTGTTTTGTAATAACATTAATATTTTACACTATTATCGTTGTTTTTGTTATTCGTAGCGGCCTTGGAAAAACGCCACGATAAAGCTAACTTAATATGGCTACACACCTCAACACGCAACCCATTGACGGCAATGGTGGGGAAAAACCCGCTCGGGGGAGAAAACCCCCTTGGGGAGAGGGGCAAATGAATGCGCTACAACCTTCATTATGTAACCCTTGGTCATCCTGTCAAGTTTGGTTGAGATTGGATAAGTAACGACGGAATGTATTGGGGTCAAAAATTCATCAGACAGACAGACACAAATGGCGTATTTTAGTATGATTAATGTTATTACAAAATGATATCAACACTAATAATATCCCACCTCCTGAAGGGCTTTTCCTCCTCGGAAAAACTCCGTGTTAACGTGTATAAAATAGCTTGTCGTGCCATTTTGAGCCTAGATCTACTGCAATCTATATACCCCAGAGAGAATAATATAACCCTTCCTGCCGCTCGCATAGGGAATGGGTGTACTGGTATACAAAAAGCAACATTACATGTTTTAGGAATGAAGGAGGTTCAGGAGAAAAGGACAAAATGATAATGGGAGTTGAAGAGGAAGGAGGGATGAGGAAAGAGCAATGAAAAGCCTGATAGTAAAAATATATTTTCTCAATCTCATAGTTTCACAAAGTTTCCAATAATAGAGCAAGCAAACCTGTTTAGTTGTTGCAAATGACAAAGTTAAAGTACCTGAGCATTTTTGCCGGATGAATATATTGAAGTCATGTGACCATCTGTGTTCTTCGTCATTGCCGATGTCCTCTCTGATGTGGCATGGCTGCCATTACGATTGGTTGATTCTGCTCCATTGCCATTGAGAAAAAATGTATGACTCTCATTATTGCTGCAAGATGAGTACAGATGGGTAGAGAGGGGTTGTTGCTCTTTCTCTTGGATTTGGGTGGTGGCTATGGTCCTAACCATCGGTGAGGCCTGTGGGCGAAACAGCTGACCAGACTGCGCAAACTTTCCCTCCCTGGTGCTGCCAATGGTGTTAGTAAGAAATGCAAGTCTACTAGTGGGCGACGGAAGGCTTTGAACCCAACCACTTCCGGCGTTACGCTGCGGGAGTGAAGACACCCCACCACTTTGAGCCTGCACAACAATTCAGATCAAACAAAAGTAATGATAAATGGTTTTACATAAAGGCCAAAATAATATCACAATGAATAATTTAATTGTATGGCACAGAATCGTTTGCTTAAAATGTATCTTTGAAGCAGAAAACCTTGAGGAAAGGTGACATCACAAATGTTTTAAAATAAACACAAAAAAAACTGATATTTGTCTTTGACGAACCACCTTTTTCACAACGACTTTTAATATGACCTCTATTGGCTTGAGGAAGCCCACTGGGAAGGCGGTGAAACATCACCCGAGACCGGATCTGCTCTTGCATGTTTATTGCTAGATTAGCAGGATAGACCAAGTTACTTTTTTAGTTGGATGTGCCTTTTTCTTTTAAAACAATGTATACTACCAACCACAACAATCTTTCATATATTTGTAGATACAATACACAGTACATACTGTATATATATACAGTCACGTGAAAAAGTAAGTACACCCCATGTAAAGTTTTGACTTTTTCAACATATTTCAACATACAGCTATTTGATCTTCATTTCAACAATATTGATAGATAAAGGTGATATAATATAACAAATATCATGAAACATTTACATTTTGTAGTCCATTGTATAATTTAAATAAACATAAATGCAAATTTCGCATGTGGAAATGAACGGAGTTAATTAACGGAGGCGTGTGGCTTCACATGTTGTTAATCGAAACGTTGAGTCATTGTTTGTTCAATTAAAGGTTGGAGATCTTACCAGGGAGTCATTTGGATTTACTCCCAACCGCAAATCTTTGCTTATATATATATCTTATTATAATAGAGCAAACGTATATGGTTCGCGATGTATGTATGTTTATATGCGACGAAAACGTCTTCTTCTTCTTCAAATAAAATTACCACCGTCTTAATTGCGTTAAGACTGCTGAGACACCTCAGACCTTTGACGACCCTTTAATTCCCCCAAGACCCCTGAAGACCCAAAATACCCTGAAGACCCCCGAAGACCCAAAAGACCCCGAAGACCCAAAACACCCCGAAGACCCAAAACACCCCGAAGACCCAAAATACCCCGAAGACCAAAAAGACCCCGGAGACCCAAAAGACCCCGAAGACCCAAAAATCCCCTGAAGACCCCGCAGACCCAAAAGACAATGAAGACCCTTAAGACCCAAAACACCTCAAAGACCCAAACTACCCTTAAAGGCCCAGAGGATCCAAAAGACCCTGAAGACCCAAATGGCCCTGAAGACCCAAAACACCATGAAGACCCAAAAGACACCGAAATGGTCAAAGATGCCTACCCCTCAGAAACGACGTGTGGTGAGGCGCGCAGAGCGCGCCGAGTCACGCTAGTGTATATAATTTCCAAATGTGATACAATTAAGAAGGAGCAGACTGAGCCTCAGGCGGCATTTTGTTTGTAGTCCACAAATGTGCTCGAGTCCTCAACTCCAGTTCCGGCCCACATCCATTTTAATATCAAATTTAGAACTTATTTTGAACAATGTGCCAAAGCATGGGATTTAGGTTGTCAGAATAAAGTTACATCATCATCAGTTGGATAATCCCACCTGAATCAATCTATAATTATCTAAGATAAATGATACTTATTGTGTGGAGATGAAGAACCAAGCAGATAATCAGTCATTAATATGGATCCCCCAATGATGATAGCGTATTTGGGCTTCTACCACCACACTTCCCCTCGACCCTTGAGAGGCCCAGGTATTTAATGTGCTTCATTGTGCATGTACTGGACAGCAGGAAGTTGTGATCGACATGTATAGAGGGAAGGTTGAAAGCAGGAATAAGAATCACAATTTTCAAACTTAGTTATTTTAAGTACCTGATGGGAAGTTGTACTGGGGATGAGCATGGTAGAAGAGCTTGATAACTGGGTCCCAATTGTTGAAGAACTTGCAGAAAACGTTGAAGCTTTCTCATAGAGATCTGAATTGTGAGGAAATGTCATGACCTTATCCAAAGGACTCATGGTAGGGCTGTTGCTTGGGCTTGTTGCGGACTTGTATAGACTCCCAACGGAGCTCGTAGTAGGACTCGAGGTGTCGCTCCAGGTTCTTCCAGCAGTGTGAATGAAACTGGTACACGGGCTGACCGGAGGGCTGGTGAAGCTTGCCGAGCTCACGCTTCTCTCCAGACTTCCCAACAGGGCTTCAGCTCTGGCCAACTCTTCCTGTGCAGACGACCAATGAACCAAATTATTTGAACTGCAAACGATCTCACGAGCATGTATGGGTCACGTTTGAAAATCGAATAACCAAAACCCCAATGAAAGATGGCGGCACACAGATGGTAGGGCAATAGGAAGCATCCAGCAAAGCCTATTAAATGATTACACATCAACTTGGTGGCAGTTTTATTGGCCCAAACAAATTGCCACTGCCAAAAGTATATGGTCTTGTTTGCTCAGTGAAGCTTTTAGCTTTTCTGCTCAATGTTGCACAGAACACCAGTTGAATTTCCTTTGCTTTTATAGGGTCATGCTCTTCATAGATTTTCTCGTTATTCCCACTGAGCAAGGGCTTTAACTCCCTGACATTGCCACAATGGGATGACCGGCTGGGTCAACGGTTCAATAACCCAAGATCACTGTCATATAATACTTAAATGACAATGCATTAGGAATATGGCGGTTACTCTACAATGTATAGCTATTGTACCGGCATAGATTGACCCACTGATATTTTAAGGTACCACGGAATCGGAATGTCTATCATCCACTATCAAATTCTGCAGACAGCACGACCAGTTTAATATACTTTTTTGTATATCAAGTCGAGGCTCGTGTAAGAGCTAATACATAGAACATATAAAAAGGGAGTGGGAGACGAGAGCGGAGAGAGAGAGAAGCACAACAACAGTGGAGAACAGGGACATCGTGAGATCTATGGAAGGGAGAGGGCTGGGGAGGGGGTGCATGGTACAAAAAAAAAAAAAAAAATTTTTTGTATGCAAGATCGAGGCTCGTGAAAGAGCCAACATTAATCACACATGTTGTCAAACCGACACATAAAACACAAAATAAGGGGAGCGGTAGACAAGATGGAGAGAGGGGGAAGGACACAAACAACATTTGAGAGCAGGGACATCGAGAGAACTGTGGGAGGCAGAGGGCTTGGGGGGAGGTGGGAGAGGTATAAAACATACGGACAATGCAAGGACTTCCAGGAAAGAAGTTGAAATTTCAAGAAAGTGTATCTGGGGTGAATTAGCAGGCGTAGAAAAGATCAAGGTTTTGGATGGGGGTAGATAAGAGATGGTGGTGAACAGCTGTTTTAAAGACCTGGGGGGAGGAGTGGGATTGAAGGGAGTAGGGGAGGTTGTTCCAGAGGCGAGAGAAAAGGGAAATGAAAGAGTGAAGGTGAGCAGAGAGCCTAGACTTTGGCAGTTTAACCATAAGAGGGTTGCTGGCAGATCGTATGCGACCTGTAGGAATATTTGGGGGACAGAGCACAGAGAGAGCTGGGGAAGCAAGGCCGGAGAGGAGTCGGAAGAAGGCAGAAAGACCACCAACCTGCCTGGAGTGAGTGAGTGAAAGGCCCTCGGAAATAGCTTCATCGCAGGAGATTCCAATGATTCTGAAAGCATTGGTTTCAACAGCGTGAAGCCGAGCTAGGTGTGAGGCAGGAGCACCGGCCCAGAGGGGGGAATAGTATTCCATTGAGCTGCGGATGAAAGCCGTGTATGTGGTGAGGAGCTCAGGTGTGCCAAGGAAGGACTTCGCACGGCGGAGCGCGCCCAGTCGACGACTGGCTTTGAGGCCAGTTTGGAAATGTGGTTTTCCCAAGAAAGATCATGACAGATAGTGAGACCCAAAAGCTTGAGCGACAGAACTTCTTGGAGAAGATTGTTGAGAAAGTAGATGGGAGGGTTTTCCAGTCGGTCTTTTCGGTGAGACATAGTAAGAGTGTGAGATTTGTCAGGATTGAAAGACATGTTCCACTTGTTTGACCAGTCTGTGATTTTGTCCAGGACTGCAGAGAGTGAGGAGGTTGCAGACTGCCGATCTGAGGGATGAGGAATGGAGCGGCAGACAGTGGAGTCATCAGCAAATAGATAGAGAAGATTTTCCAGAGTGTCGGAGAGATCATTGATGAAGACCAGAAAAAGCACAGGGCCCAGAACACTGCCTTGAGGAACTCCAGCCAGAACAGGAAGGGGAGATGAAAGAAATCCATTCAGGGCAACACGTTCACTATGACCAGAGAGGAAGTCGGCAAGCCAAGCGTGGAGATTTCCATGGATACCATAGGAGGAGAGTTTGGTGAGCAGAGCTGGGTGCCAGACCGTATCAATGGCACGTGATATGTCAAGGGAGACAGCTCTGATTTCCTGTTTGGTATTGAGGACCTCCATCCATTGTTGAGACAGCAGAAGCAACATGTCCAGAGTAGAATGACCTGGTCTGAATCCAAATTGATGATCGGAGATCAAGCCATTGGAGAAGAGGAAGGATTTGATATCCGAAGCAATGATGGATTCCATGACTTTGCTGATAATTGGGAGCAGGCTGATGGGTCTGTAGATGCAAGGATCTGTTTTTGCACATTTTTTGTGTAAAGCGGTAATGTTTGCTGATTTCCAAGATGCTGGCAGATGACCTTGAGCAAAAGAGAGGGTGAAAAGAACAGAGAGAGGGTGAGATAGAGTGGAAGAGCAGGATTTTAGGACCCGTGGGCTGATGCCGTCTGGTCCAGTTGCAGAATCAGAGTCGAGGTTTGACAAAACCATCTCCACCTTGTCAGGAGAGAAGGACACAGAGTCCAGGAGCAGTTGGGTTTGAGTGGGTAAGGTGGGAACAGAGAGAGATGGGTTAGGGACACAAGATTTTGAGGCAAACACAGAGTTGAGGCATTCGGCTTTGTCATGTGCGGTGTCAACTGTGTAGCCATTTGAGGTAAGGGAGGGGATGGAGGGGGAACAAACACCAGAAACGGATTTGACCAGATGCCACCAGGATTTGGAGGAAGGAGACAGGTTTGAGAGTTCATTCTTGAGTGTGGAGAGGTAGTGCTTCCTGGCACTCCTGAGGGTAGAAACACACTTGTTCCGAGCTTGGTGGAAGGAACTGAGATTGCCTTCAGTTGGATTTGCCTTCCAGGAGGCAAAGGCAAGTTGTTTCAGGACAACTGCCTCACCACAAGATTCAGTGTACCATGGACGGGAGTAAGGGTAAGACAACTGAAGATGAGATGGGATAGATCTGTGCATGAGAGAGAGCAGTTTGTTTTGGAAGAATTCCCAGGAAGAATTGATGTCAAAGGCAGTAGAGATGGGGACCAGTCCAGATGATTGATGGCTGCTTGCAGACCATGCCAGTCAGCCTGAGTGAAATGCCAGACTTGTCGGCGCTGAGGAGGCTCTCTGAGAATGGTCAGAGAGATGTCCACTTCAACAAGCACATGATCAGAAGAACCGATTGGAGCAGAAGAAGAGCAGCAGACATTTGCAGGGAAGTTTGTCATAACCAAGTCTAGAAGAGAAGATACTCCATTGACTGAGATCCAGGTCGGGAAATTGACAGATTGTGTCAGTCCCAATGAGTTGCAGAAATCCTTTGCTGAGATGCCATGGCTGGTGAGAGAGGAACCCACACCCAGCCAGCTGGCATGATGACAGTTTAAGTCGCCACATATGAGGAAGAGAGCGTTTGGAGGAGTTGATCGAAGTTGGTCCATGTTGTCAGACAGCGAAATGTAAATGGAGTCATCGCTGTTTGGGGGACGGTGCATAACACATATGAACAAAAGGTGGGAGCGGAGAGGAAGCCGTAGCCAGGGGTACTCCTGGGGGGTCGGGTGGAGAGAAGGCAGTGCAAGGAGAGTGAGGAAGAGAGTTTTTGATAAAGACAGCAACCCCACCACCAGGACGAGGCTCACCTCTGTCATACCGGAGGAGGGAGTAACCAGGAAGAGATATTAAGGAATCAGAGACATCTTGAAGGACGAAAGTTTCTGTTAAGCAGATCAAGTCTGGATTGTCAGAAGCAACCGGAATGGAGAGATCAATCAGGTTTGAGCGAAGGCCCCGGATGTTTGAGGTCCATACCGTTAAGGAGGAGAGAGGGGGAGCATCGGGTGCAGGACAGGGGAGGGCAGGGGTAGGGTCAGATGAAGGATTAGGGGGGGGGGGAGGTAGGGAGAGCAGTTGATCGTGTGTCAGAGATTACAGAAGAGTTACAAGAAAGGGAAGGATGAGGAGGACGAAAGGTTTGATGGTGATGGGATGAGGCACAGTGAGGGATTGTTTTAGGGGGGAGGGGGGGCAGAGGAAAGTAGAAGGTTGGGGGACTTGGAGGTATGAGATAGAAGGGAGACGAAGTGGCGAGGAGGCAGCATTGAGGAGGGGGGAAGGGGGGAGAATTGGAGAGGGATGGTAGGGGGGGGGGAGATTTGAAGGGAAGGGGTTGGGGGGGAGTTTTGAAGGGGAGGGGTGAGGGGGAGTTCAGGAGGGGAGGGGCAAGGGGGGAAATTTGGAGGGGAGGGGCAAGGGGGGAGTTTAGAAAGTGGATGACTTATGTAAGACGAACATTTATAACAAATTGGGTTTATTGTAATTTTCAAGTTGGCGATCCGTTTAAGAACGATGGAGGAGGGGTGGAATGAATGTGAATTTAGAGCATGTAGTGAGGAAGAATTATTGATTTTTTTTGAAGTGGAATGAGTTGAAGAGGAAATTGAAAAGAGCCTTTTAAATCGGAAGAAAACAGCATGTTGTAATATACCACTGAATAAAACACTGTAGGGGAAGTTTAACCATATTTAAACAGAACTGTGAAGAACAATCTTATATTCACAAAAATACCAACGGGGAGAGGGCCAAGAGGGACAACCACGAGTCTCGTGAACAGGGCAAAAGGTGGAAGGAAAGGAGATAATGGGGGCGGGGCGAGACAGCGCACGTGGAAAGAAGCAAATGGACACGACTCGGACTTTCAGGAAAGAAAACAGAAATTGACAGAGGTAGATTTTAGGGGATTAACGGGGGTAGAAAAGATCAAGGTTTTGGATGGAGGAAGATAAGAGATGGTGGTGGACAGTTGTTTTGAAGACCTGGGGGGAGGAGTGGGAGTACTAACTTTTGTGATTTGTAAACAATTGACCAATTTTCCAACTATCCTGATCATCAATTGGGCTCCATTAATTCTTCATCAAGGTTTCAACCCTTTCTTCCCAGAATCTCTCCAAACTGCTCCGCAATAGCAGATCCAGATCCTCAGCTGTATCTAAACAGTCAGTCAATCTGGCAGTGCAATCTCACTTTTTAACTAGATATTCATAATTTATAGCTTTCGCCTAAAGATCTTTAACTTCCTGGCTTTCACACACATAAAATAAGAACACCGTTTTAACTGTTTCCTAATTTTTAAAGAAAACCATCAATGTGAACTCACCTTGATCGCATCAATGTTGGTTTTCATTTTCAGGCCTGGTGCTTTTTTTACGATAGAGTCAGATTTACCATCTCCAGTGAATGAGTTTGGCTGTGGAAACAAATTACCAACAATAACAATGTTATCACAGCTTTTTGGCAAATACATTCAAGGTGAACATGAAGGCATTACATTGGGGGTTGGATAAATAGATATGAATATATCCATCAATAAGACTGACTACAATTACATAGTTATGCGTTGTCTTCACTCAAGTCATGTGTGTGTGTGTGTGTGTGTGTGTGTGTGTGTGTGTGTGTGTGTGTGTATATATATACATATATATATATATATATATATATATATAAGTTACTATGCGATTTCATACCATCAGTGGTGAACCGCCATTAAGGTATCCGATCCAGTTATGCTGTACCTTAATGGGAGCGATAAGTACCATCTGCCACATGGCACATTATCTCTGGCATCCACTCATTATATGGAATTGCCTGGATGCAGCCGGAAGCAACCAATCCAAATATATCTTCAGTTCTCCAGCTTTCAATGAGCGCACGTAATGACATCACTGCCATGTACATACGCTCTGCCTGTCAAGCTCTCAAGAGAACCCTCCGACAGAGCAGAATTTTGATCTTAATTCAGATACTGTCATAAGTGTATGTAAAACTCACAGTTACCGACCTGGTTTCACCCTTTTGGGTCTCATCAGGGCAACGCAGTGAGTCCTGCATACACTTATGACTCTGAAAACCTTTCGTTATATATATACCAGTTACTATGCGATTTCATACCATCAGTGGTGAACCGCCATTAAGGTATCCCATCCATCTATGCTGTACCTTAATGGGAGCGATAAGTACCATCTGCCACATGGCACATTATCTCTGGTATTCACTCATTATATGGAATCGCCTGGATGCAGCCGGGAGCAACCAATCCAAATATATCTTCAGTTCTCCAGCTTTCAATGAGCGCATGTAATGACGTCACTGCCATGTACATACGCTCTGCCTGTGGATTGGTTGCTCCCGGCTGCATCCAGGCAATTCCATATAATGAGTGGATACCAGAGATAATGTGCCATGTGGCAGATGGTACTTATCGCTCCCATTAAGGTACAGCATAGCTGGATGGGATACCTTAATGGCGGTTCACCACTGATGGTATGAAATCGCAGAGTAACTGGTATATAACCGAAAAGTTTTCAGAGTCATAAGTGTATGCAGGACTCACTGCGTTGCCCTGATGAGCCCCAAAAGGGCGAAACCAGGTCGGTAACTGAGTTTTACATACACTTATGACAGTATCTGAATTAAGATCAAAATTCTGCTGGCGGAGAGTTCTCTTGAGAGCTTGACAGGCAGAGCGTATGTACATGGCAGTGACGTCATTACGTGCGCTCATTGAAAGCTGGAGAACTGAAGATATATTTGGATATATATATATATATATATATATATATATATATATATATATATATATATATACACATACATACATACACACACACACAGTGCCTTCAGAAAGTATTCACACCCCTTGACTTTTTTCACATTTTGTTTTTGCAGCCTGAATTTAAAATGAATTCATTTGAGATTTTTTTTAGTCACTGATCTATATATAATACCCCAATTGTCAAAGTGTATTATTTTTTATTTTTTTTAGAAACTTCTACAAGACAATTAAAATTGCAAAGCTGAAATGTTTGAGTCAATAAGTATTCTCCAAATTGAGCTCAGGTGCATCCAATATCCTTTGATCATCCTTGAGATGTTTCTACAACTTTATTGGAGTCCACCTGTGGCCAATTCAATTGATTGGACATGATTTAGAAAGAAACACACCTATCTATATAAGGTATCACAGTTGACAGTGCATGTCAGAGCAAAAACTCCACCACGAAGTCCAAGAAACTGTCCATATAGTAGAACTCCGAGATAGAATTGTGAGGAGGTATGGAAAGGGTACAAAACAATTTAGAGTGTTGAAAGTTCCCAAGAGCACAGTGAGCTCCATCATTAGGAAATAGAACAAATATGGCACTACCCAGACTCTTCCTAGAGCTGGCTGTCTAAACAAACTGAGCAACGGGGCATGAAGGACCTTGGTCAGGGAGGTGACGATGAACCCAATAACCACTCTGATATAACTACAGAGTTTCTGGGCTGAGATGGGAGAACCCGCCGGAAGGACACCAGTCTCTGCAACCCTTCACAAATCTAGACCTTATGGGAGTGAGGCCAGACGGAAGCCGCTCCTGAGAAAAAGGCACATGACAGCATGCCTGGACTTTGCAAAAATGCACGTGAAAGACTCAAGAGTATGAGGCAAAAGATTCTGTGTTCCGATGAGACTAAATTGAACTATTTGGCCTGAATGCAAAGCGCTATGTCTGGCAGAAACCGAACACATCCCATCACCCATTTAACACCATCCCTCCTGTGAAGCATGGTCGTGGCAGCATCATGCTATGGGGATGCTTTTCAGCACCAGTGACTGGGAGACTTGTAAGAGGGAGCAATGAATGGAGCCAAATGCAGTCACATCTTGAGGAGAAGCTGCTTCAGAGTGCAAAATACCTAACACTGCAACAACGATTTATGTTCTAACAGGACAATGACCCCAAGTATACAGCCAAAGCAACACGGGAATGGCTTCAGAACATGAATGTGAAAGTCCTTGAGTGGCCCAGACAAAGCCTAGACTTGAATCCCATTGCTAATCTGTGGAAAGCCTGAAGATTGCTCTTCACTGACACTTCCCATCCAACTTGACAGAGCTTGAGCAAATGTGCAAGGAAGAATGGGAGAAACTCTCCAAATCCAGATGTGCACAGCTGATACAGACATACCCAAGAAGACTCAAAGCTGTAATTGATACCAAAGGTACTTCCACGAGTATCGACTCAGGGGGCTGAATACTTGTGTAAATTAGATATTTCTGCATTAAATTTTTTATAAGTTTGTAATAATTTATGGCAAGTATGAATCCTCTGTGCTACCACCACACAATTGATGATATAAGAGATGTGGTGCTGCCAGCAATCATCATGTGACTGTTGGCAATTTGTGTTTTGAAATCAGCTTGCCTTGTATGTACCAATCTTTCTGCTGGAGGTTAGTGGGGCTTGCCACAGATCTTTATGCACTGATCGTGGGCTGAGGTGACCAGTCTGAAACAAACATTGCAAATGTGTTATTGAAAAGTTGAAATTTTAAATAATATGTTCCAAAGACATGAAGGCCAACAATGAGATTTACAAAACCCAATAAGGGAAGATATAAGGACATTATTTTTCAAAATGGTTGATTCTTAAGATACCCAATAAACGGCTCAGTCCAACTGATAGCAAGCATGCTTCAACTGCTATGACGAGGTATGACACCCTAAACCTTTCTCATCTGTGAAACATATGAAACCTCATCTCATTAGCTGGTATAATCTCAGTACACTCGTGTGAACAAGTTCTGGAATGTTTAAATACTCCACTGACAAAACAGATTTTGACTCAGAGGTGTTCAATTTACAACCTATAGCCATGGAGTTATCCTCCCCTGACCCTGGAGCAATACCAATATTATTATGTTATATTGCAGACAGATTGGTGACCTTTGTTTTTACTGCCTCTCTTAAGGTCTTGCTCTTTCTGCCTTTTCAACCCTACGCTCCTCCGGGGATACGTGGTCTTCCAATAACCCTTCTTAGTTCACCTTTCAAACCCCAGGTTTACTGTGCATCTCCACTCCATTGCTCCTCTTTTACCCCACTTGTAGAACCCCCTTCACACATTAATCCGATCCCAGTTCACCACCATGTCTTGTAATCTTGCATCCCTCCACCCACAAGTTTTTCTACCATCATTAACTAACCTTCCCATAACCCACCCCTCTCAATTGCAGGTTACTGTGTTTCTTTCCCTCATTTCTCAAGGATCCCCCCCCCCTTTTTTTTTCTTTTTTTTCTTTTTTTCTTTCTTTCTTTCTTTTTTTGTATACTGAATCGAGGCTCGTGAAAGAGCTAACATTTACTTCACAAACAAATCAACCAGACAAACAAAATATATAAAAAGAGGGAGCGGAAGACAAGATGGGGAGCGAAGGGGAAGCACACAAACACAACATTTGAGAGCAGGGAGATGTGTGGAAGGGAGAGGGCTTGGGGGGCGGAGGCGTGGGAAGGGGGGGGGGGGGGGGGGGGGATTTTAAGATTTTATTTTTCACTTGCTTGTTGAGACCAACTGTGGCCCCAATGCCGCTCTGTCATTTTGTTGCTCCTCTACCCTCCATGACCTCACTCCTCACACAAGCCCAGATGTTGACACACAAAAAAGATTATTGCTGAAGTTAATCGATCCCATAGCTGGTATGTGAATAGTTTTGAAATATTCATTAAAAAAGGATTTCCTTTTGAAGGGAATGTATTTCTTAAATCATTCATTCTGATCCGTGCAAAGGCATTATCAATAACCACAACCCATTTTTCCAAAAATAAAAATAAAAACAGTACCAGTACTTCGCACCCGATATCACTCACAATTGAATGAGCTTTTCATTTGTTCTTTTCTTTTTAGCCATTGGTAAAAATCTACCATAAAAAAAATCTTTCATATATAATCCATAGTGTTCTCCAACCTGTTAAAAAAACAAAAACAAATATATATATATATATATATACTATACATATATATATATATATATATATATATATATATATATATATATATATATATATATACATATACATACATATATATATATATATATATATATATATATATATATATATATATATATATATATATATATATATACATTGCATTCAAAAAGTATTCATACCCCTGCACTTTTTTCACATTTTGTTATGTTGCAGCCTTATGCTGAAATTGTTTAAATTCATTTTTTCCCTCATCAATCTACACTCAATACCCCATAATGACAAAGAGAAAACGGGATTTTAGAAAGTTTTGCAAATTTAATAAAAGAAAAAACTGAAATATCACATTGACATAAGTATTCAGACCCTTTGCTATGACACTTGAAATTTAGCTCAGGTGCCTCCCATTTCTCTTGATCTTTGAAATGTTTCTACACCTTGATTGGAGTCCACCTGTGATAAATTCAATTGATTGGACATGATTTGGAAAGGCACACACCTGTCTATACAAGGTCTCACGGCTGACGATGCATATCAGAGCAAAAATCAAGCCATGAGGTCGAAGGAACTGCCTGCAGAGCTCAGAGACAGGATTGTGTCGAGGCACAGATCTGGGGAAGCCTACAAAAAATCTCTGCTGCATTGAAGGTTCCCAAGAGCACAGTGGCCTCCATAATTCTTAAATGGAAGAAGTTTGGAACAACCAGGACTCTTCCTAGAGCCGGCCGCCTGGCCAAACTGAGCAATTGGGGGAGAAGGGCCTTGGTAAGAGAGGTGACCAATAACCCGATGGTCACTCTGGCTAAGCTCCAGAGATCCTCTGTGGAGATGGCAGAAACTTCCAGAAGGACAACCAAAACTGCAACACTCCACCGATCTGGGCTTTAAGGCAGAGTGGCCAGACGGAAGCCTCTCCTCAGTGAAAGACACATGAAAGCCCGCTTGGAGTTTGCAAAAAAGCACCGAAAGGACTCTCAGACTGTGAGAAACAAGATTCTGTGGGCTTTCATGTGTTCTGCGGGCAAGGTCTTCCAACAAAGAAGTTGGAATTTCAAAAAAGTGGTTCTGGGGTGAATTTGCGGGGGTAGAAAAGATCAAGCTTTTGAATGGGGGAAGATAAGAGATAGTGGTGAACAGCTGTTTTGAAGACCTGGAGGGAGGAGTGGGATTGAAGGGAGTGGGGGAGTTTGTTCCAGAGGCGGGAGAAAAGAGGAATGAAAGAGTGAAAGTGAGCAGAGAGCCTAGATTTTGGCAGTTTAACCAGAAGAGGGTTGCTGGCAGATATTGTGCGACCTGCAGGAATATTTGGGGGACAGAGCACAGAGAGAGCTGGGGGAGCAAGGCCGGAGAGGAGTCGGTGGAAGACTGAAAGACCACCAACTTGCCTGTGGTGAGTGAGTGAAAGGCTCTCGGAGTTAGCTTCATCGTGGGAGATTCCAATGATTCTGAAAGCTTTGGTTTCAACAGCGTGAAGCCGATCCAGGTGTGAGGCAGGAGCACCGGCCCAGAAGGGAGAACAATATTCCATTGAGCTGCGTATGAAAGCCTTGTATGCGGTGAGGAGCTCAGGTGTGCCAAGGAAGGACTTCACACGACGGAGGATGCCCAGTCGACGACTGGCTTTGGCGGCCAGCTTGGAAATGTGGTTTTCCCAGAAAAGATCATGGCATATAGTGAGACCCAAAAACCTTGAGCGACAGAACTTCTTGGAGAGGATTGTTGAGAAAGTCGATGGGAGGATTGTCCAGTCGGTCTTTTCGGAGAGACATAGGAAGTGTGTGAGATTTGTCAGGATTGAAAGACATGTTCCACTTGTTTGACCAGTCTGTCATTTTGTCCAGGTCTGTAGAGAGTGAGAAGGCTGCAGACTGCCGATCTGAGGGAAGAGGAATGGAGTGGTGGAGAGTGGAGTCATCAGCAAATAGATGGAGAAGATTTTCCAGAGTGTCGGAGAGATCATTGATAAAGACCAGAAAAAGCACAGGGCCCAGAACACTGCCTTGGGGAACTCCAGCTTGAACAGGAAAGGAAGATGAGAGAAATCCATTCAGGGCCACACATTGACTACGACCAGAGAGGAAATCCGCAAGCCATGCATGGAGATTTCCATGGATACCATAGGAGGAGAGTTTGGTGAGCAGAGCTGGGTGCCAGACCATATCGAAGGCACGTGATATGTCAAGGGAGACAGCTCTGATTTCCTGTTTGGCATTGAGGACCTCCATCCATCATTGAGACAGCAGAAGCGGTATGTCCAGAGTAGAATGACCTGGTCTGAATCTAAATTGATGATCGGAGATCAAGCCATTGGAGAAGAGAAGAACAGAGAGAGGGTGAGATAGAGCAGCAGAGCAGGATTTTAGGACCTGTGGGCTGATGCCGTCTGGTCCAGTTGCAGAATCAGAGTCGAGGTTTGACAAAAACTTCTCCACCTTGTCAGGAGAGAAGTACACAGAGTCCAGGAGCAGTTGGGTTCGACTGGCTAAGGTGGGAACAGAGAGAGATGGGTTTGGGACACAATATTTTGAGGCAAACACAGAGTTGAGGCATTCGGCTTTGTCACATGTGGTGTCAACTGTGAAGCCATTTGGGGTAAGGGAGGGGATGGAGGGGGAACAAACACAAGAAACAGATTTGACCAGATGCCACCAGGATTTGGAGGAAGGAGACAGGTTTGAGAGTTCATTTTTGAGAGTAGAGAAATAGTGCTTCCTGGCACCCCTGAGGGTAGACACACACTTGCTCCGAGCTTGGTGGAAGGAACTGAGATTGTCTTTAGTTGAATTAGCCTTCCAAGAGGCAAAGGCAAGTTGTTTCAGGGCAACTGCCTCACCACAAGATTCCGTGTACCATGAAGGTTATGACAACTGAAGACGAGATGGGATAAATCTGTGCATGAGAGAGAGCAGTTTGCTTTGGAAGAATTCCCAGGAAGAGTTGATGTCAGAGGCGGTAGAGATGGTCAGTCCAGATGATTGATGGCTGCTTGCAGACCGTGCCAGTCGGCCTGAGTGAAATGCCAGACTCGTCGACGCTGAGGAAGCTCTCTGCGAATGGCCAGAGAGATGTCCACTTTAACAAGCAAATGATCAGAAGAACCGATTGGAGCAGAAGAAGAGCAGCAGACATTTGTTAGAGAACATGACAAATAGATGAGTTTCTGGAATGCAAGAGTGTGTAGGTGCTAAACTTTTCACATCATTCAATCAAAATGCAATCGCACTACTTTCTATCATGCCATACTTTGTATTGCACTATCGCGCACTACTTCTCATCACGACATGACGTTTACACTGCACCGGTATGATCATAAGCGTTTTCCGACACGTTTTTGGCAAATGTGACATAGAATCATAATTTTAAATACTGTTAATTTCATCATTGATTTCCTGAGCAACATTAGATTTCTAAAAAGTATTTTTCACATAAAGATCATTCTTATCTTTCTTCAGGCCATGCATCCACGGAAAGATCCCCATGTACTACTACATTCTCCTTCCCTCAGTACAGTCGTATCGGCCTACTCTCGCTTCCTTTTTGTACACTTTCTGTCAAAGTCTTATACTCTTCATTTCCCCCATTTCCTCTTCTCCACCCCAGGTACAGAAATATGTACATAATCCCTTCGGAAGAACTGACAACACGAAATGAGGGCATTAACAAGTCCAACAAGATGGCATAGACATAGCGCACTTGCCTGTGAGCTGCCAAGACTGGGTTTGATTGCCGACCCAACTGTAAACTCTCAGACTGATGCTTTACAGGCAGGGATGTCGGATCTCCAAGTGTACCGTTTGTCTGACAGGATGCTAACATTGGTTGGGTGTCTGTCGATGACGAGGAGCGATACGGGTTATTCCTGGCACCATGTCCAAATTCCACATTCCCGCTCAAATCGGCTTCAGTTAACGTGATGCCTGGCCAACTACAACGAGAAAGACTTGGGCAAATGTGAGACGATCCTATGAGTCGCCAATCCAAAAGGGTAATGGGATTTGGCTTAAGATGATGACGATGATTTAATAAAAGTAGAACAAAGGGGAAAAATGTAGATAATTTTTTTTTAAGTGTCAGGAGTAAATCATTGACTTTAATCTCTTCTTCTCAAGCTCCTTATTATGTGAAGCAACATTCTTCATATTATCTGGTTCCTCTTAACTCAACCTCACAAACCCTTTTATTAAAAGGAATTGCAAAAAAATCCTCACTCCTCCCTGATTATAGATCTTGTGTGTGTGTATATACAGTCACGTGAAAAAGTAAGTACACCCCATGTAAAGTTTTAACTTTTTCAACATATTTCAACATACAGCTATTTGATCTTCATTTCAACAATATTGATAGATAAAGGTGATATAATATAACAAATATCATGAAACATTTACATTTTGTACTCCATTGTATAATTTAAATAAACATAAATGCAAATTTCGCATGTGGAAAAAGTAAGTACACCCTTGGCTCTAATAGGTGGTGTTGGCCCCTTTGGCAGAAACAACCTCAAGTATGCGTTTCTTATAACTGTCTACCAGTCTCTGACATCGACTGAGAGAAATTTTTGCCCACTCCTCCATGCAGAATTCTTTCAGCTGTGCGATGTTTGAGGGGTTTCTTGCATGCACAGCTCATTTCAAATCCCCCCACAACATCTCAAAAGGATTTGGATCCGGACTTCGACTTGGCCATTCCAGAACCCTCCATTTCTTTATTTTCAGCCATTCCTTGGTGGATGTACTGGTATGTTTAGGGTCATTGTCATGTTGCAAGGTCCACCTTCGGTTGAGCTTCAACTTCTCGACAGATGTCCTCACATTAACCTCAAGCACCCTCTGGTACAATGAAGAATTCATAGTGGATTCTATGATGGTGAGCTGCCCAGGCCCTGATGCAGCAAAGCTGCCCCAAACCATATTATTTCCACCGCCATGCTTTACAGTTGGTATCAGGTTCTTGTGGTCGAATGCTGTCTTTGGTTTTCGCCAAACATGTCTTCTGGTACTGTGGCCAAATAGCTCTACCTTTAACTCACCTGCCCAGAGCACATTCTTCCAGAAGTGCTGGTCTTTGCCGAGGTGTTCATTGGCAAACTTTAGTCTTGCCCTGATGTTCTTTCTGGACAGCAAAGGTTTCCTCCTGGCGCACCTCCCATGTAGATCAAATTTGTGCAATCTCTTTCTAATGGTAGACTCGTGCACTTTGACATCAACAGTGGCAAGAGCTACCTGTAGGTCCCGTGATGACATTCTGGGGTTCTTAGAGACTTCTTTCAGCATCTTGTGGTCTGCTCTCGGGCTGAACTTGCTGGGGCGGCCTGGCCTGAACAAGTTGGCAGTTGTTTGGAATCTTCTCCACTTGCAGATGATCTTCCGGACAGTCGAATGATTGATTTCAAATTGTTTGGAGATCTTTTTAAATCCCTTCCCAGACTCGTAGGCATCGATAACCTTCTTTCTGAATGCCTCAGAGAGCTCTTTTGATCTAGGCATGGTGACGCCGCACACTTCAACAACAAAGAGCAAACCAAACTAAATGTCTGAGGTTTAAATAAGACAGGTTCCTCCAAGATCCTCTCCAACGATGTTCTAATCATTTGCACCTGGGCTGGTGCACCTGATTCAAATTTTAGGTATTTGAAGTAGTGATAAATGTCGGGGCGTACTTACTTTTTCACGTGACTGTATATGTATATGTATATATATGTATATATACATATATATATATATATATATATATATATATATATATAATATATATATATACACACACACACACACACACACGAGCTTGGCTCGGCTCGCTGCGCTCGTCTCACCACGCGTCGTTACTGAGGAGCGGGCTTATTTTAGCTGAGGAAAATAACTGCACCTGAGTTGGTGGTGGTGAGGTACAACACAACAAAAGTAATTCAAAACACCTCACCACCAGGAAATTAAAAACACCTCACAGCCACGAAATTAAAAACACCTCAGAGCCACGAAATTTAAAACACCTCACAGCCACGAAACACGAAACTAAAAACACTTCACAGCCACGAAACATGAAATTAAAAACACCTCACAGCCACGAAACATGAAATTAAAAACACTTCACAGCCACAAAACACGAAATTAAAAACACCTCACAGCCACGAAACATGAAATTAGAAACACCTCACAGCCACGAAACATGAAATTAAAAACACCTCACAGCCACGAAACATGAAATTAAAAACACCTCACAGCCACAAAACACGAAATTAAAAACACCTCACAGCCACGAAACACGAAATTAAAAACACCTCACAGCCACGAAACATGAAATTAAAAACACCTCACAGCCACGAAACATGAAATTAAAAACACTTCACAGCCACGAAACATGAAATTAAAAACACCTCACAGCCACGAAACATGAAATTAAAAACACCTCACAGCCACGAAACATGAAATTAAAAACACCTCACAGCCACAAAACACGAAATCAAAAACACTTCACAGCCACGAAACACGAAATTAAAAACACTTCACAGCCACGAAACACGAAATTAAAAACACCTCACAGCCACAAAACACGAAATTAAAAACACTTCACAGCCACGAAACACGAAATTAAAAACACCTCAGCCACGAAACACGAAATTAAAAACACCTCACAGCCACGAAACACGAAATTAAAAACACCTCACAGCCACAAAACACGAAATTAAAAACACTTCACAGCCACGAAACATGAAATTAAAAACACCTCACAGCCACAAAACACGAAATCAAAAACACTTCACAGCCACGAAACACGAAATTAAAAACACTTCACAGCCACGAAACACGAAATTAAAAACACCTCACAGCCACAAAACATGAAATTAAAAACACCTCACAGCCACAAAACACGAAATTAAAAACACCTCACAGCCACGAAACACGAAATTAAAAACACCTCACAGCCACAAAACATGAAATTAAAAACACCTCACAGCCACGAAACACGAAATTAAAAATACCTCACAGCCACGAAACACGAAATTAAAAACACTTCACAGCCACAAAACACGAAATTAAAAACACCTCAGCCACGAAACACGAAATTAAAAACACTTCACAGCCACGAAACACGAAATTAAAAACACTTCACAGCCACGAAACACGAAATTAAAAACACCTCACAGCCACGAAACAAGAAATTAAAAACACCTCACAGCCACGAAACACGAAATTAAAAACACCTCACAGCCACGAAACACGAAATTAAAAACACCTCACAGCCACGAAACACGAAATTAAAAACACTTCACAGCCACAAAACACGAAATTAAAAACACCTCACAGCCACGAAACAAGAAATTAAAAACACCTCACAGCCACGAAACACGAAATTAAAAACACCTCACAGCCACGAAACACGAAATTAAAAACACCTCACAGCCACGAAACACGAAATTAAAAACACCTCACAGCCATGAAACACATAATTAAAAACACCTCACAGCCACAAAACAAGAAATTAAAAACACTTCACAGCCACAAAACACGAAATTAAAAACACCTCACAGCCACGAAACACGAAATTAAAAACACTTCACAGCCACAAAACACGAAATTAAAAACACTTCACAGCCACAAAACACGAAATTAAAAACACCTCACAGCCACGAAACACGAAATTAAAAATACCTCACAGCCACGAAACACGAAATTAAAAACACTTCACAGCCACAAAACACGAAATTAAAAACACCTCACAGCCACAAAACACGAAATTAAAAACACTTCACAGCCACAAAACACGAAATTAAAAATACCTCACAGCCACGAAACACGAAATTAAAAACACCTCAGCCACGAAACACGAAATTAAAAACACTTCACAGCCACGAAACACGAAATTAAAAACACCTCAGCCACGAAACACGAAATTAAAAACACTTCACAGCCACGAAACACGAAATTAAAAACACTTCACAGCCACGAAACACGAAATTAAAAACACCTCAGCCACGAAACACGAAATTAAAAACACTTCACAGCCACGAAACACGAAATTAAAAACACTTCACAGCCACGAAACATGAAATTAAAAACACCTCACAGCCACAAAACACGAAATCAAAAACACTTCACAGCCACGAAACACAAAATCAAAAACACTTCACAGCCACAAAACACGAAATCAAAAACACTTCACAGCCACAAAACACGAAATTAAAAACACCTCACAGCCACAAAACACGAAATTAAAAACACCTCACAGCCACGAAACACGAAATTAAAAACACCTCACAGCCACAAAACATGAAATTAAAAACACCTCACAGCCACAAAACACGAAATTAAAAACACTTCACAGCCACAAAACACGAAATTAAAAACACTTCACAGCCACAAAACACGAAATTAAAAACACCTCACAGCCACAAAACATGAAATTAAAAACACCTCACAGCCACAAAACACGAAATCAAAAACACTTCACAGCCACGAAACACAAAATCAAAAACACTTCACAGCCACAAAACACGAAATCAAAAACACTTCACAGCCACAAAACACGAAATTAAAAACACCTCACAGCCACAAAACACGAAATTAAAAACACCTCACAGCCACGAAACACGAAATTAAAAACACCTCACAGCCACAAAACATGAAATTAAAAACACCTCACAGCCACAAAACACGAAATTAAAAATACCTCACAGCCACGAAACACGAAATTAAAAACACTTCACAGCCACAAAACACGAAATTAAAAACACTTCACAGCCACAAAACAAGAAATTAAAAACACTTCACAGCCACGAAACACGAAATTAAAAACACCTCAGCCACAAAACACGAAATTAAAAACACCTCAGCCACAAAACACGAAATTAAAAACACCTCACAGCCATGAAACACATAATTAAAAACACTTCACAGCCACAAAACACGAAATTAAAAACATTTCACAGCCACAAAATTAAAAACACCTCACAGCCACAAAACACGAAATTAAAAACACCTCACAGCCACAAAACACGCAATTAAAAACACCTCACAGCCACGAAACACGAAATTAAAAACACCTCACAGCCACAAAACACGAAATTAAAAACACCTCACAGCCATGAAACACATAATTAAAAACACCTCACAGCCACAAAACACGCAATTAAAAACACCTCACAGCCACGAAACACAAAATTAAAAACACCTCACAGCCACAAAACACGAAATTAAAAACACCTCACAGCCACAAAACACGAAATTAAAAACACCTCACAGCCATGAAACACATAATTAAAAACACCTCACAGCCACAAAACACGAAATTAAAAACACCTCACAGCCACGAAACACGAAATTAAAAACACCTCACAGCCACAAAACACGAAATTAAAAACACCTCACAGCCACGAAACACGAAATTAAAAACACTTCACAGCCACGAAACAAGAAATTAAAAACACTTCACAGCCACGAAACACGAAATTAAAAACACTTCACAGCCACGAAACAAGAAATTAAAAACACTTCACAGCCACGAAACACGAAATTAAAAACACCTCACAGCCACGAAACACGAAATTAAAAACACTTCACAGCCACAAAACACGAAATTAAAAACATTTCACAGCCACAAAATTAAAAACACCTCACAGCCACAAAACACGAAATTAAAAACACCTCACAGCAACGAAACACGAAATTAAAAACACCTCACAGCCACGAAACACGAAATTAAAAACACCTCACAGCCACGAAACACGAAATTAAAAACACCTCACAGCCACAAAACACGCAATTAAAAACACCTCACAGCCACGAAACACGCAATTAAAAACACCTCACAGCCACGAAACACGAAATTAAAAACACCTCACAGCCACAAAACACGCAATTAAAAACACCTCACAGCCACGAAACACGCAATTAAAAACACCTCACAGCCATGAAACACATAATTAAAAACACTTCACAGCCACAAAACACGAAATTAAAAACATTTCACAGCCACAAAATTAAAAACACCTCACAGCCACAAAACACGAAATTAAAAACACCTCACAGCCACGAAACACGAAATTAAAAACACCTCACAGCCACGAAACACGAAATTAAAAACACCTCACAGCCATGAAACACATAATTAAAAACACCTCACAGCCACAAAACACGAAATTAAAAACACCTCACAGCCACGAAACACGTAATTAAAAACACCTCACAACCACGAAACATGGAATTAAAAACACCTCACAGCCACGGAACACAAAATTAAAAACACCTCAGCCACGAAACACGGAATTAAAAACACCTCACAGCCACAAAATTAAAAAAAACCTCACAGCCACAAAACACGTAATTAAAAACACCTCACAGCCACAAAATTAAAACACCTCACAGCCACAAAACACGTAATTAAAAACACCTCACAGCCACGAAACACGAAATTAAAAACACCTCACCACCACGAAATTAAAAACACCTCACAGCCACGAAACACTTAATTAAAACCCCTCACAGCCACAAAACACGTAATTAAAAACACCTCACAGCCACAAAACTCGTAATTAAAAACACCTCACAGCCACGAAACACGAAATTAAAAACACCTCACCACCACGAAATTAAAAACACCTCACAGCCACAAAATTAAAAACACCTCACAGCCATGAAACACTTTATTAAAAACAACTCACAGCCACGAAATACGAAATTAAAAACACCTCACAGCCATGAAACACATAATTAAAAACACCTCACAGCCACAAAACACGAAATTAAAAACACCTCACAGCCACAAAACACGAAATTAAAAACACCTCACAGCCATGAAACACGAAATTAAAAACACCTCACAGCCACGAAACACGAAATTAAAAACACCTCACAGCCACGAAACATGAAATTAAAAACACCTCACAGCCACGAAACACGAAATTAAAAACACTTCACAGCCACAAAACACGAAATTAAAAACACCTCACAGCCACGAAACAAGAAATTAAAAACACCTCACAGCCACGAAACACGAAATTAAAAACACCTCACAGCCATGAAACACGAAATTAAAAACACCTCACAGCCACGAAACACGAAATTAAAAACACCTCACAGCCACGAAACACGAAATTAAAAACACTTCACAGCCACAAAACACGAAATTAAAAACACCTCACAGCCACGAAACAAGAAATTAAAAACACCTCACAGCCACGAAACACGAAATTAAAAACACCTCACAGCCACGAAACACGAAATTAAAAACACCTCACAGCCACGAAACACGAAATTAAAAACACCTCACAGCCATGAAACACATAATTAAAAACACCTCACAGCCACAAAACAAGAAATTAAAAACACTTCACAGCCACAAAACACGAAATTAAAAACACCTCACAGCCACGAAACACGAAATTAAAAACACTTCACAGCCACAAAACACGAAATTAAAAACACTTCACAGCCACAAAACACGAAATTAAAAACACCTCACAGCCACGAAACACGAAATTAAAAATACCTCACAGCCACGAAACACGAAATTAAAAACACTTCACAGCCACAAAACACGAAATTAAAAACACCTCACAGCCACAAAACACGAAATTAAAAACACTTCACAGCCACAAAACACGAAATTAAAAATACCTCACAGCCACGAAACACGAAATTAAAAACACCTCAGCCACGAAACACGAAATTAAAAACACTTCACAGCCACGAAACACGAAATTAAAAACACCTCAGCCACGAAACACGAAATTAAAAACACTTCACAGCCACGAAACACGAAATTAAAAACACTTCACAGCCACGAAACACGAAATTAAAAACACCTCAGCCACGAAACACGAAATTAAAAACACTTCACAGCCACGAAACACGAAATTAAAAACACTTCACAGCCACGAAACATGAAATTAAAAACACCTCACAGCCACAAAACACGAAATCAAAAACACTTCACAGCCACGAAACACAAAATCAAAAACACTTCACAGCCACAAAACACGAAATCAAAAACACTTCACAGCCACAAAACACGAAATTAAAAACACCTCACAGCCACAAAACACGAAATTAAAAACACCTCACAGCCACGAAACACGAAATTAAAAACACCTCACAGCCACAAAACATGAAATTAAAAACACCTCACAGCCACAAAACACGAAATTAAAAACACTTCACAGCCACAAAACACGAAATTAAAAACACTTCACAGCCACAAAACACGAAATTAAAAACACCTCACAGCCACAAAACATGAAATTAAAAACACCTCACAGCCACAAAACACGAAATCAAAAACACTTCACAGCCACGAAACACAAAATCAAAAACACTTCACAGCCACAAAACACGAAATCAAAAACACTTCACAGCCACAAAACACGAAATTAAAAACACCTCACAGCCACAAAACACGAAATTAAAAACACCTCACAGCCACGAAACACGAAATTAAAAACACCTCACAGCCACAAAACATGAAATTAAAAACACCTCACAGCCACAAAACACGAAATTAAAAATACCTCACAGCCACGAAACACGAAATTAAAAACACTTCACAGCCACAAAACACGAAATTAAAAACACTTCACAGCCACAAAACAAGAAATTAAAAACACTTCACAGCCACGAAACACGAAATTAAAAACACCTCAGCCACAAAACACGAAATTAAAAACACCTCAGCCACAAAACACGAAATTAAAAACACCTCACAGCCATGAAACACATAATTAAAAACACTTCACAGCCACAAAACACGAAATTAAAAACATTTCACAGCCACAAAATTAAAAACACCTCACAGCCACAAAACACGAAATTAAAAACACCTCACAGCCACAAAACACGCAATTAAAAACACCTCACAGCCACGAAACATGAAATTAAAAACACCTCACAGCCACAAAACACGAAATTAAAAACACCTCACAGCCATGAAACACATAATTAAAAACACCTCACAGCCACAAAACACGCAATTAAAAACACCTCACAGCCACGAAACACAAAATTAAAAACACCTCACAGCCACAAAACACGAAATTAAAAACACCTCACAGCCACAAAACACGAAATTAAAAACACCTCACAGCCATGAAACACATAATTAAAAACACCTCACAGCCACAAAACACGAAATTAAAAACACCTCACAGCCACGAAACACGAAATTAAAAACACCTCACAGCCACAAAACACGAAATTAAAAACACCTCACAGCCACGAAACACGAAATTAAAAACACTTCACAGCCACGAAACAAGAAATTAAAAACACTTCACAGCCACGAAACACGAAATTAAAAACACTTCACAGCCACGAAACAAGAAATTAAAAACACTTCACAGCCACGAAACACGAAATTAAAAACACCTCACAGCCACGAAACACGAAATTAAAAACACTTCACAGCCACAAAACACGAAATTAAAAACATTTCACAGCCACAAAATTAAAAACACCTCACAGCCACAAAACACGAAATTAAAAACACCTCACAGCAACGAAACACGAAATTAAAAACACCTCACAGCCACGAAACACGAAATTAAAAACACCTCACAGCCACGAAACACGAAATTAAAAACACCTCACAGCCACAAAACACGCAATTAAAAACACCTCACAGCCACGAAACACGCAATTAAAAACACCTCACAGCCACGAAACACGAAATTAAAAACACCTCACAGCCACAAAACACGCAATTAAAAACACCTCACAGCCACGAAACACGCAATTAAAAACACCTCACAGCCATGAAACACATAATTAAAAACACTTCACAGCCACAAAACACGAAATTAAAAACATTTCACAGCCACAAAATTAAAAACACCTCACAGCCACAAAACACGAAATTAAAAACACCTCACAGCCACGAAACACGAAATTAAAAACACCTCACAGCCACGAAACACGAAATTAAAAACACCTCACAGCCATGAAACACATAATTAAAAACACCTCACAGCCACAAAACACGAAATTAAAAACACCTCACAGCCACGAAACACGTAATTAAAAACACCTCACAACCACGAAACATGGAATTAAAAACACCTCACAGCCACGGAACACAAAATTAAAAACACCTCAGCCACGAAACACGGAATTAAAAACACCTCACAGCCACAAAATTAAAAAAAACCTCACAGCCACAAAACACGTAATTAAAAACACCTCACAGCCACAAAATTAAAACACCTCACAGCCACAAAACACGTAATTAAAAACACCTCACAGCCACGAAACACGAAATTAAAAACACCTCACCACCACGAAATTAAAAACACCTCACAGCCACGAAACACTTAATTAAAACCCCTCACAGCCACAAAACACGTAATTAAAAACACCTCACAGCCACAAAACTCGTAATTAAAAACACCTCACAGCCACGAAACACGAAATTAAAAACACCTCACCACCACGAAATTAAAAACACCTCACAGCCACAAAATTAAAAACACCTCACAGCCATGAAACACTTTATTAAAAACAACTCACAGCCACGAAATACGAAATTAAAAACACCTCACAGCCATGAAACACATAATTAAAAACACCTCACAGCCACAAAACACGAAATTAAAAACACCTCACAGCCACAAAACACGAAATTAAAAACACCTCACAGCCATGAAACACATAATTAAAAACACCTCACAGCCACAAAACACGAAATTAAAAACACCTCACAGCCACGAAACACGTAATTAAAAACACCTCACAACCACGAAACATGGAATTAAAAACACCTCACAGCCACGGAACACAAAATTAAAAACACCTCAGCCACGAAACACGAAATTAAAAACACCTCACAGCCACAAAATTAAAAACACCTCACAGCCACAAAACACGTAATTAAAAACACCTCACAGCCACAAAATTAAAACACCTCACAGCCACAAAACATGTAATTAAAAACACCTCACAGCCACGAAACACGAAATTAAAAACACCTCACCACCACGAAATTAAAAACACCTCACAGCCACGAAACACTTAATTAAAACCCCTCACAGCCACAAAACACGTAATTAAAAACACCTCACAGCCACAAAACACGTAATTAAAAACACCTCACAGCCAGGAAACACGAAATTAAAAACACCTCACCACCACGAAATTAAAAACACCTCACAGCCACAAAATTAAAAACACCTCACAGCCATGAAACACTTTATTAAAAACACCTCACAGCCACGAAATACGAAATTAAAAACACCTCACAGCCTTGAAATTAAAAACACGTCACAGCCATGAAATTAAAAACACCTCACAGCCACGAAATTAAAAACACCTCACCACCACAAAATTAAAAACACCTCACAGCCACGAAATTAAAAACACCTCACCACCACAAAATTAAAAACACCTCACCACCATGTCATTTAAAAACACTTCACCACCACGTAATTCAAAACACCTCACCACCAAGTAATTCAAAACACCTCATCACCAACTAATTCAAAACACCTCACCACCACATAATTAAAAACACCTCACCACCACGTAATTAAAAACACCTCACCACCACGTAATTAAAAACACCTCACCACCATGTAATTATAAATACCTCACCACCACATTATTTAAAAACACCTCACCACCACGTCATTTAAAAACACCTCACCACCACATAATTCAAAATACCTCAACACCACGTGATTCAAAACCACCACCACGTAATTAAAAACACTTCACAACCACGGAAACTAAAGTTTGAGGGAGTCGTTAAGTGACAACACAGACACTGCCCAGATGTGTAGATATATAGATAAATG
Organism: Myxine glutinosa; assembly: GCF_964187855.1. Taxonomy (NCBI): domain Eukaryota; kingdom Metazoa; phylum Chordata; class Myxini; order Myxiniformes; family Myxinidae; genus Myxine; species Myxine glutinosa. Next base: position 252,209,997 of record NC_136262.1, read on the forward strand.
ACTGTACCCGAGTTGCCGTTTTGTCATGGTTTACACCAATCATAATTCAAACAATCATAATGCACAAATGTATTTGTAATATACGTGATATTGCCTTTGATAAAGAATTGAAGTTGAAAAAAAAAAATTCCCACAAAACATTCCCAAAAAAATAATATCTATATTGGAAAAAATTTCAAAACAAAATACCCTTAGGACATACCGACGGGAGAGATATGTGCATACCAGAAATTTGGTACGATTTCACAAAAGTTTGAGGGCGTAGTTCAGTGACAAGACAAGACAAGACAGATACTGCACAGATATATATATCAGACTATAAAACACCTCACAGACACTGCACAGATATATATATATATATATATATATATATATATATATATATATATATATATATATATATATATATATATATATATATATATATATATATATATAAAGGAATACAATGAAATAGATTAAGTACAAATACTGTACTAAAAACAGTTATGGATGGATTCCGACGAAACGTGGTGGAAAGTTTGTGTTTGTGACTCTGGTCAAACTCTCGTCTGACTCTCCTGACATTTGAGACAACTCTCGTCTGGTCAAATTTGTTTCTGGTGTTTGTTCCCCCTCCATCCCCCCCCCCCCCCTCACCTCAAACGGCTACACGGCTGACTCCGCACGTGAAAAAGCTGATTGCCTCAACTCTGTGTTTGCCTCTAAATCCTGTGTCCCAAACCCATCCCTCTCTGTACCCACCGTACCCAGTCATACCCAGCTGCTCCTGGACTCAGTGTCCTTTCCTCCTGACAAGGTGGAAAAGTTTCTGGCAACCCTCGACTCTGATTCTGCAACTGGACCTGACGGCTTCAGCCCACGGGTCCTAAAATCCTGTTCTTCCACTCTTTCACTCCCTCTCTCTGTTCTCTTCACCCTCTCTTTTGCTCAAGGTCATCTGCCATCTGCTTGGAAATCAGCCAACATCACCGCTTTGCACAAAAAAGGTGCAAAACAGATCCTAGCAACTACAGACCAATCAGCCTTCTCCTAATTATCAGCACTCATGGAATCCATCATTGCTTCAGATATGAAATCTTTCCTCTTCTCCAATGGCTTGATCTCTGATCATCAATTTGGTTTCAGACCTGGTCACTCTACTCTGGACATGCTGCTTCTGCTTTCTCAACAATGGATGGAGGTCCTCAATGCCAAACAGGAAATTAGAGCTGTCTCCCTTGACATATCACGTGCCTTCGATACGGTCTGGCACCCCGCTCTGCTCACCAAACTCTCCTCCTTTGGTATCCATGGAAATCTCCACGCATGGCTGGCGGACTTCCTCTCTAGTCGTAGTCAACGTGTGGCCCTGAATGGGTTTCTCTCATCTCCTCTTCCTGTTCAGGCTGGAGTTCCCCAAGGCAGTGTTCTGGGCCCTGTGCTTTTTCTGGTCTTCCTCAATGATCTCTCTGACTCTCTTGAAAATCCTCTCTATCTCTTTGCTGATGACTCTAGTCTCTGTCGCTCCATTCCTCATCCCTCAGATCGGCAGTCTGCAGCCTCCTCACTCTCTGCAGACCTGGACAAAATCACAGACTGGGCAAACAAGTGGAACATGTCTTTCAATCCTGACAAATCTCACACTCTTACGATGTCTCTCCGAAAGGACCGAATGGACAACCCTCCCATCCACTTTCTGAATAATCATCTCCAAGAAGTTCTGTCACTCAAGCTTTTGGGTCTCACTATCTGCCATGATCTTTCCTGGGAAAACCACATTTCAAATCTGGCCTCCAAAGCCAGTCGCCGACTGGGCATCCTCCGTCGTGCGAAGTCCTTCCTTGGCACGCCTGAGCTCCTCACCACATACAAGGCTTTCATCCGCAGCTCAATGGAATACTGCTCTCCCCTCTGGGCTGGTGCTCCTGCCTCACACCTAGCTCGTCGTCACGCTGCTGAAAACAAAGCGTTCAGAATCATTGGAATCTCCTGCGATGAAGCTAACTCCAAGGGCCTTTCACTCACTCACCGCAGGCAGGTTGGTGGTCTTTCCGTCTTCTACCGACTCCTCTCTGGCCTTGCCCCCCCAGCTCTCTCTCTGGGCTCTGTCCCCCAAATATTCCTACAGGTCGCACAAGATCTGCCTGCAACCCTCTTATGGTTAAACTGCCAAAATCAAGACTCTCTGCTCACCTTCACTCCTTCACTCCTTCATTCCTCTTTTCTCCCGCCTCTGGAACAAACTCCCTCACTCTCTTCAATCCCACTCCACCCTCCAGGTCTTTAAAACAGCCGTTCACCACCATCTCTTATCTTCCCCCTTCCAAAACCTTTATCTTTTCTACCCCTGCTAATTTCACCCCAAATCCACTTTTTTGAAATACCAACTTCTGTCCTGGAAGTCCTTGGTGTCCTTGTGTTTTATACTTCTCCCACCCCCCCCACCCCCTTCCCACGCCTCCTCCCCCCAAGCCCTCTCCCTCCCACACATCTCCCTGCTCTCAAATGTTATGTTTGTGTGCTTCCCCTTCTCTTCCCATCTTGTCTTCCGCTCCCTCTTTTTATATATTTTGTTTGTCCGGTTGATTTGTTTGTGAAATAAATGTTAGCTCTTTCACGAGCCTCGATTCAGTATACAAAAAAAAAAACATACCAATTGATTCGATTTTAGTAAAGATCCGAATCCGACATTTTATAACTTTTAAACTCGTCACCCCCGTCCTCCTCCCCAATACAAACTAATTTATTTACGTTACTTTTAAAAACAAACAAATCATTCTACAGAATGCATGAGGTTTTTAAACGATACCAAAACAAAAGAAAATGCAAATTAAATTGGAGTAAATGCAATATGGAAGATCTTCACTTACCCGTGATGGTGACGTTTTAACAAAGTCCCTGCAATAAAATGCATTGAGATGGTGGTTAGATAGATGTGTGTGTGTGTGTGTGTGTGTGTGTGTGTGTGTGTGTGTGTGTGTGTGTGTGTGTGTGTGTGTGTGTGTCTGTGTGTGTTCTACTTCTATCACATGCTTGACTGTACATGCAAATCCATGCTTGACTTGACAATTGAAGCATTTTGACAAATATATATACAGGGTGGGCCAAAAGTAATCATACATAGGGAAAATAAACACTTTTATGAAATTACTCCAATAACGTAAGTTTTGCCGATTAACCTCTCCATTGACGTAAAAATTGGCTTCATCGGTAAACAAGATCCCAGATGAGAAGTTTGCGTCATCGTTCAATTTGCTTAATGCCCATTCACAAAATTCCATCCGTCTATCCGGGTCGTCTTCACTCAGATGCTGCGCCATATGCAATTTGTATGGATGCCATTTGTTTGCTTTCAAAATGCACCTGATACTCGATCTGCTGACACCGCTTTCTGCAGACAACCGTCGTGTACTTTTTAGGGGACTCCGTGTAAGCTTTGTTAGTATTCTGTCCGTTGTATCTTCATCTGTGGCTGTACGTCTGCGACCACTTTTAAAAACCCTACGTATGGCTACTTATGGCCCACCCTGTATATATATATATATATATATATATATATATATATATATATATATATATATATATATATATATATATATATATATATATATATATATGTATGTAAGAAAATGTTAGAGAGTGGAGATGTGATTTTCCAAATCATACTAAGAATACTTACCTAACGATATAATGTCCATTTTTGAGATGATACACTTTGACTTTTATGTCTGAATATGACAGTCTTGGTGTCAATTAAATTGATCAATTCCACATACATACATTATCAATTACTGTATATGATTACATGTACTGATATTGCAATTCGGGTCACAATTGTGCCGGAAGAATTGTGACCCGTATTGCAATTACAATTCTAGTTGACCCAAAGTGAAATTTATGACACTCGTACGAGGTCCCTCCGAGGGCGGCAAGAAGCGTCATTCCTCTCTGTTATACATAGATTACAGTAGATCTACACGTACGGGCCTCAATAAAATTGGGGGCGGGGGGTGTTCATTTAACAAGATTCTTGTTGAGAGATCGCCAAGTGCTTTAAGCATTCGAGCAAGCACTCCATTGAAAACCGTAGATAAGGAACGGCTGGCTTGGCAAGCACAAGCTAGCTGCTTGGTAAACGAGCACAACCCGAACTTCTCTCTTTCAGTTTCGTGTTAAACAGGAGTGAGTTTCAAAAGTACGCTACAAAAAACGCCACGTTAGCGCCAGGAAGGGTCATGTTATTAACCCAACACTTATGGGGTATATAGAGTACAGTAGATCTTCGCTCATTTCTGTAAGTAAAACTTACCTCACACATGTCGGGATTCCTCCGAATTTCTTCATTTAGTGTTATAAACAGCATTAGCGACTGTTTAAAAAGGTAATCATACGTGTTTGTGGTTCATAATATTCATTAATGTTCATTACATAGATATATAACACTAGATGTCGCGCGACACCTCCCCGGATACGTAGAATAGTCCGCCATCTTGGGGAGGTCCTTCAAAGCTGACGCGCTGGTGCAGTTAAAAGCGGAGAAATGCCGCAATTTTGTGCAGCGTACGGCTGTACAAATAAACGTACATTGGAGTCGAGGGACAAAGGCATCACATTCCACAAGTAAGTCATGTTTTACAGGTGTATTTACGTTAATTTTAGTGGAAGTTTACCGCTAGCTATGTGTTGCCATACATCCACAACACTTGTCAACAGTACTGTCACTGTCAGTGTCAATAGAAAACAGGGCAGTTAGACAGCAGCTCAGTCATTCCCTGACTAACAGTAACAAAAATATATTCTGTAGTTTATGCTAACTGTGTTAAGTTGGAGCTAGGTGTTATTTCTTAATTTGGAGAGCTGGGTGTTATTTGTAGATTCTTTGTGTACGAGCTTCGCAATTTGACTAGTTTTGTCACATGATAATGGGTTATTCCTGGAGATTGTCCTATAAAAACATAACAAATAGTCTATGAAAGGTTCTAGAGGGTCCTGTTTCCAGACCAAGCACTGTTGGAAATGCATTAATGAATTAGTGAGTTGATAATTATGTCAAAAATTAATTTCATAGAAATACAGTTCTATATATATATATATATTTTTTTTTTTCTTTCTTAATGCAGGTTTCCGTCAGATGCACACCAAAAGAGATTGTGGGAAGTAGCCCTCAAGAGAGAAGGGTTCAAGGCATCCAAGTACAGCGTCCTCTGCAGTGACCATTTTGAGCCCGAGAATTTTGACGGGACGGGTCAAATTGTCCGTCTCCGAGATGGGGTGATACCATCAGTGTTTAATATCCCATCACATCTGTTTAAAGTGAGTTGATTTTGAGAGTAGAACAGACACAAAATTATTTACTTTGCTTTTTTGCAGTTATACCAGTTAAAATTCATTGATTTGAAAATTCATTGACTCTTATAGGAACCTAAGAAATTGAGAACCACCTCAACATCAAGGCAGGCTGCTGTGGTTTGTGACCAGATTGGGTCCTTTGTAGAGGTTGAGTGCGACAATCAGGGCTCCTCTGCCTCCAGTCATTCGGAGGACCATGCGTATGCATTGCCATCTGGTATACAGGCAATATCATATTAAGGAGAAGAAATAAAAATTTTAAGTGATATCAGCAATCAAGCAATGTGAATATTAATTTGTACATAATTTATTAATAATGTGGTTGGTCTCACTATTAAAAGGTTCATGTCAATATATCGATTTTTCTTGTTTTTCTTTTTCCTGGAAGACCAAGTTGGCTAGTTGGCTGTGCAGTGGTCTTGTTTCATACATATATAGATTTTATTTGACAACTGGGCATCATGGTGAGATGCATGTCATTTAAAATATGATAGAAGTACAATAAAAATACAATGTAATGAAAAATTCTATACATATGAAAATATAACTAAAAAGACTAAAGTTAATCTTTAAGGTTATTTGTCCCATTTGCAAATGAAATGAAATATAGCTCTCAATTTAAATCCAAGTGAGTTATCTTGTAGTGTCATTATTGATCTTTGTCCAATCAACTTATGAGTGTTTTACATGACGGTTTATTATAACTAAGGGAGTAAGGGTATTATCAGAGAAATGCTACAGCATTCATAAAAATACTGATATTTAAAATAATAAGTCTGATATACTATATTTTAGTGTGGAAATAGGTCTAAATAATTATCTGGTAATTTTGTTTTCACTGGGAACCAGTTTATTTATCATGTAAATGCCCTGATTAAAGAAATAAATGTAATGCCGACATAACGTGTTTATGTGTTTCTGATTAATATATCATAAATAGTTTAAACATTTATAAATAATAAAATTAAAATTAAAGCAATATTAAATCCTATATATATATATATATAATATAGAATTATATAGCACTTATTAAAGTTATAATTTTGAATTCCATCTCTGGCATAGGATAAAATAGGACTTCAAGCCTGATTTTGGCATAATTAGCAGTGATAATATATCTCAATAGTATATAGATCTGTCATGTTCACCATTTTATCCTTGGTGAAATCTTATAATTATAGGGTTAGTTAAATACTTCATTAAAACTTGTATATAGGGGCACGTATAAATTTGGGGCACGCATAAAATGACCAAATGTAAGTCATAAACTGCCGATGAAATCCTAAAACCCAAACGCAGATTTCTTATACCTACCAGTTAATGGTAAAACTATACCAAGATATATTAAATGACCATCAACAATCCTCACTCCTGTTTTACCCTTATAAAATCCATGTGGCTATTAAAAAATATATCTTCAACTATGAATCCATTAATTCTCAATTAAACTCGGTGTGAATACATGATGCCAGATTTGTGAATTGCCCTTGGTATTATATGGCCATTATTACCAAGATAACTCCTGCAAATCTTTCATTTCTTCATTTTATAAATGTAAAGTAATTGAAAAGTATGAAAAATATTTTTTCAGGTTATGCTGGTGAAGAAATATCTTAAAACTAGTGCATATTTGTGGCCATCCACTTTGAACCAAACCTGACCTCTAAACATGCTAAATAACTTTTTATGTCATTATAATAATGAGTTATGGACTTTTCCATTTATAACAAATAAATTAATATAATAGTTCTTTAATTGATAGATAGATAGATAGATAGATAGATTTTTTTATTTCAAACAAAAGCTGAAGAGGTTACAGTACAATATCTTAAAAATAGATATAAATGTTATACATGTACATGCATTCACACACAACAATTGTTTGAGGTAGGGATTAATTGATTGAGCTTAATTGATAGACTTTTTAAAAAGTATTATTTGGTTAGTCCATATTTAACATCATGCTATATGTACATCTAATCTTAATTAATTTCCTGTGAGTCACAGAGAATGTTTATTCAGTGTCTGGTCTGCTCCTGCTGTGAGGGTGGTCTGCGAATCTGGATGGTCCGCTTATTCTGGCCGGTCTGCTTTTTACAGTACCCCCAACTTTCCTCCTATGAAAAACTTTGCTCTTATTAAATAGATATTTTCCTCAGCATTAAAATGAGGTATTAATAATTGTACAGATCTCTTCATTATATTAACCGAGCTACGGTCTAGGAGTCAATTTTTTTAGCCTTGGATCCAATGATCACACATGCTGGTTGTACCTCCGCAAGATGGCGGCGCTTCCGACGTATTGCGACAACAAACGCCGATAGGCCATGCGGCATCTAGTAATATATCTATGGTTCATTACTTCTGGTAGTGGCCATTGCTCCCACGAAAACGCCATGATACGCTATTTATATACGTTGATTCGCTGTAAAAAAAACCCTTGGCGAGGTGGGATATTATTGGGATTAATATTGTTTTGTAATAACATTAATATTACGCTATTATCGTTAGTTTTGTTATTTGAAGCGGCCTTGGAAAAACGCCATGATAAAGCGAACTTAATATGACTATACACCTCAACACACAACCCATTGGTGGCAATGGTGGGAAAAACCCACTCGGGGGAGAAACCCCCCTTGGGGAGGGGGGCAAATGAATGCACTACAACCTTCATTATGTAACCGTTGGTCATCCTGTCAAGTTTGGTTGAGATTGGATAAGTAATGACGGAATGTATTGGGGTCAAAAATTCATCAGAAATAAATGGCAAATTTTAGTATTGTGGCGGGCACAACGGACAATAATTCCGCGCACCAGTGGGTGGCGCGAGCGCCCAGGCGGGGACCGATGGCACATGCCCCGCCCTTCGACCGATCGGCCACGCCCGGGGACTAGGCGTGGCCTCGGCACATATATGCGGGCTCTAAGCTCGAGCCCGCTCAGTGCTGCAGTTCGAGCTTTCGAAATAAAGACTTTTGGTTTTAACAAACGCGTTGTGGCCCACCTCTTTGGCAAGCAAATTGTGTGCGTAGCACCACACTTCAGTATGATTATTATGATATCAGATGTAAGTGAAAAAAAAAAAATATATATATATATAGTCGTGGTATTCAACCATTGTTAGGATGCTGACACAATATAAATGTGAAACATCACCCATCTATGCGGCAGTGAAGACAACAGTGTAATATGTAACAATATAAAGCAGGTCAAGTACGCATGTTGATAAACGATCAATTAAATACAGAATTTGTACATTATGGTTTTAAACATTGCAATATTCTGGGTTATAAAGATGATACTTTTAAAGCAAAACTTATAATCTATAATCTTACTATTATCTATAATCTATAATCTTATTATTATCTATAACAAAACTTATAATCCTATTTCAATGTTGTGCAAAGCTTATGTACATTTGACGTAATCTTTAAAATGATGTTGAATGAATGATTAGTTCACAATAGATGTCGGTGGAGGCAAACACCCTCAGCAGTGGAATAATGTGTCCATAATCCATATTCAAGGTATAAAAATCATTTCATTGTTCTTTCTACATAAACTGTCACAGTCAATTCTGTTGAACTGTACACCTAGGGCCATCCAAGTACAGTAATCCAGGTTCGAGGCCTAGCAACACAGCTCAGACCACGGGCTTGACTAGCCAGCTTGAAGGGTCACTACCGCTCGTCGATCCCGTGGTTCTGGGTTCGCTGCAAGACTCGAGACACGTACCACTCCGCTGACGGACAGATCGATTACTCCCTCCCGTTCCTTAGGGAACAGGCCTCAATATCAAGTTAATGAACTTCCACCGTACAGACGTCACGTACGATTGGTCCACTCTGACAGGGTCACTCAGGTTGACCACACGCAGCAATGTGACGTCAGAAAATACACAACAAACTTTAACAGTAGTTTAAATATATATTCATTGGAGACCTAATATTTAATTATTCAGGTAAAACGAGCAGAACTTTTGACTCTCCTTTGTGCCCCACCGATATGCCCAAATAGGTGCCCCTCTCCTTCCCTCTTAATGTTATTTGAGTAAGGTGTACTCAGGTGCCCCTATTATTAAGGTTATCTCCTCACAATTTATTTTCCCTTTTCTCCCAACTACTTCCGCCCGATGTGACCCTCCCTTCGTTCTCCTGTAACTACACGTTTGCATTTTATCTCTGCCACCAAAGATGGGTCGAGGATGTCCCCACCTCCAGGATGGGGTACCCTACCTTCACGAAGTCAGGGCCATGACAGATTTTTGATTTCTAAGAGATTCTTCACCATTGCAAGATCAGGCCAAAAACGATACATAGCACGATATCTCAAAACGTTGTGGACGGATTTGACGAAACTTGGTGGAGAGGTTGGGTGTCTGACAAGGAAGAATCTATTCAATTTTGGTGAAGATCTGATTATGGATTCGGATATGAGAATTATTTAATTTTCCAAGTGATTCTACAACATTGCGAGATCAGGCCAAAACGATACATAGCACGATATCTCAAAAGGTTGTGGACGGATTTGACGAAACTTGGTGGAGAGGTTTGGTGTCTGACAAGGACAAATAGATTCGATTTTGGTGAAGATCTGAATATGGATTCGGGTATGAGAATTATTTAATTTTCCAAGTGATTCTTCAACATTGCGAGATCAGGCCAAAACGATACATAACATGATATCTCAAGAAGTTGTGGACGGATTTGGACGAAACGTGGTGTACAGGTTGGGTGTCTGACAAGGACAAATAGATTCGATTTTGGTGAAGATATGAATATGGATTCGGATATGAGAATTGTTTAATTTTCGAAGTGATTCTTCACCATTGCGAGATCAGGCCAAAAACGATACATAGCACGATATCTCAAAACGTTGTGGACGGATTTGACGAAACTTGGTGGAGAGGTTGGGTGTCTGACAAGGAAGAATCTATTCAATTTTGGTGAAGATCTGATTATGGATTCGGATATGAGAATTATTTAATTTTCCAAGTGATTCTTCAACATTGCGAGATCAGGCCAAAACGATACATAGCACGATATCTCAAAAGGTTGTGGACGGATTTGACGAAACTTGGTGGAGAGGTTTGGTGTCTGACAAGGACAAATAGATTCGATTTTGGTGAAGATATGAATATGGATTCGGATATGAGAATTGTTTAATTTTCGAAGTGATTCTTCACCATTGCGTGATCAGGCCAAAAACGACACATAGCACGATATCTCAAAAGGTTGTGGACGGATTTGACGAAACTTGGTGGAGAGGTTGGGTGTCTGACAAGGACAAACGGATTCGATTTTGGTGAAGATCTGAATATGGATTCGGATATGAGAATTATTTAATTTTCCAAGTGATTCTTCAACATTGCGAGATCAGGCCAAAACGATACATAACATGATATCTCAAAAAGTTGTGGACAGATTTGGACGAAACGTGGTGGACAGGTTGGGTGTCTGACAAGGACAAGTAGATTCGATTTTGGTGAAGATATGAATATGGATTCGGATATGAGAATTATTTAATTTTCCTAGTGATTCTTCACCATTGCGAGATCAGGCCAAAAACGATACATAGCAGGATATCTCAAAAAGTTGTGGACGGATTTGGACGAAACGTGGTGGACAGGTTGGGTGTCTGACACGGACGATTCGATTCGAGTTTGGTGAAGATCTGAATATGGATTCGGATATGAGAATTATTTAATTTCCGAAGTGATTCTTCACCATTGCGAGATAGGACCAAAAAACGATACATAACATGGTATCTCAAAAAGTTGTTGACGGATTTGGACGAAACCTGGTGGACAGGTTGTGTGTCTGACACGGACAAACACATTCGATTTTGGTGAAGATCTGAATATGGATTCGGATATGAGAATTATTTAATTTTCTAAGTGATTCTTCACCATTGCGAGATCGGGCCAAAAACTATACATAACATGATATCTCAAAAAGTTGTGTAACATGATATCTCAAAAAGTTGTGGACGGATTTGGACGAACCGTGGTGGACAGGTTATGTGTCTGACACGGACGATTCAATTCGATTTTGGTGAAGATCTGAATATGGATTCGGATATGAGAATTATTTAATTTTCTAAGTGATTCTTCACCATTGCGAGATCGGGCCAAAAACGATACATAGTGGGATATCTCAAAAAGTTGTTGACGGATCTGAACGAAACTTGGTGGAGAGGTTGTGTGTCTGACACGGACAAACGGATTCGATTTTGGTGAAGATCTGAATATGGATTCGGATATGAGAATTATTTAATTTTCTAAGTGATTCTTCACCATTGCGAGATTGGGCCAAAAAACGATACATAACATGATACTTCAGCTCTTTCACGAGCCTCGATTCAGTATACAAAAAAAAAAAAAAAAATCTCCAAAAGTTATGGACGACTTATGACCAAACTTGGTGGACGAGTTGGTTTGGTGACAAGAACAAGCCGATTCGATTTTGGTTCAGGTCCGAATCCAGATCCGGCCCATCAGTGGGATACAAAACGTAAACTGTTCACCTGGCGGAGGTATATGTGCTCTCCCAAGTGCCGTTCTCGTTATTCTCTATTTTTCGCACTTTTTCTTTCTCAATAACCTCTTCCCCATCATCTTGCGTACATAATAAATAGTTGACCTTGACCTCAAAAGTATTTATAAATAAAAGAAAAAGGAAACATGAAATGCCAAAAATGCAGTTCCAAAGAAAGGAACAATTTTTTGAAAACTAAACTTTACTGGAAGAGAATCAAAAGTGTTTGTGCGTCACAACTCAGCTCGAGTTTAACTGCAACAACAAGGCCATAAAAATGCCTTCGGACAGTTGGTAAGACCATTCCTGTTTATGAGATTACTAGTCTTGCCCTGACACTGTGGTGAGTATTTGAATTGAAACGAAACAAAAAAGGTTTTTGCTTTTCAAGGTTGAAACACAATTTAACCTCTTTTTAATCGAGGCTAATTGTGAGAATGCTGTGGGTGGCAGCATTATGTATTTGCTTCACCGCAAAGAAAGTGGCCTCTGTTTTCACCTGAAATGACCCACAAATCCCTCTGTTATAGAATAGTCATTTTGACGAGTGGGCACCAAATTTGCACATCAGTGCAGAATTCCCCCTCATCCAGAGCTGTGGTTTGGTTTGTGCAAAGTGCAAAACCGAAGTACAAATCACAGGGTTTAAACATCACATGACACTCGGTCTGAGGGGTGGGATAAGTATCCCGTTCCCCAGCAAATTCATTTTTTATTTTTTTCGATACAAGATCGAGGCTCATGTAAGAGCTAATATTCATCACAAAAAGACAAACTGACACATGAAACATAAGATAAAGGGAGTGGGAGACAAGATGGGGAGAGAGAGGGAAGCGCACAAGTACAACAATAGAGAACGGAAACATCGGGAGATCTGTGGGAGGGAGAGGGCTTGGGGCGAGGGGGCATGGGAAGGGGGGGGGGGGGGGTGGGGTGAGAGAGGTATAAAACAAATGGACACTACTCGGACTTCCAGGAAAGAAGTTGGAATTTCAAAAAAGTGGATATAGGGTGAATTAGCAGGGGTAGAAAAGATCAAGGTTTTGGATGGGGGAAGACAAGAGATGGTGGTGAACAGCTGTTTTAAAGACCTGGAGGGAGGAGTGGGATGAATAGAGTGAGGGAGTTTGTTCCAGAGTCGAGAGAAAAGCGGATTGAAAGAGTGAAGGTGAAAAGAGAGTCTTGATTTTGGCAGTTTAACCACAAGATAAACGGATTTGTGATTTTATGTGGAAGAAAGATGGACACTATTTGGGAGTGAGGGTGATGCTTCTTACTTGTGCGGGGTTTGATCCAGCCAGGGCCTTTGGAGATCCAACACTTCCGGTTTCTTTCGCCACTGGGGGAAAATAGAAAACAGAATATCATACCTCTTGGCCTCTTTTATATAATCTTTGTACGCAGACATTTTGTTGTTGTTTTTAAGACTTAACCCTAAAGCTCTACGATAACTGACTCAAACCCAAGATTATGAAAACATAACTGGGGGATGCCAGAGCAGTCTCCCAGTTTTAACACTTCCTTCCCTTTTTACATGTCATACATGGGGTATTTGTGTATATACTCTAATCCTTGAAGACCTTCATCCTTACACATGTAAAGAGATGGACACAGGCACAATGAAACAGGATTATTGGAGAGATAGAGAGGTGAAGCAAAAGTGCTTGATGGGGCATCGGAACTGAAGAAATTAAAAGTGTCAATTCGAGCTTCAACCGAACGCTTGAGCAGGTCAATTCGAGCTTCAACCGCATGCTTGAGCAGGTCAATTCGAGCTTCAACCGCATGCTTGAGCAGGTCAATTCGAGCTTCAACCGCACGCTTGATCAGGTCAATTCGAGCTTCAACCGAACGCTTGAGCAGGTCAATTCGAGCTTCAACCGCATGCTTGATCAGTTCAATTCGACCTTCAGCCACACACTTGATCAGGTCAATTCGAGCTTCAACCGCACGCTTGAGCAGGTCAATTCGAGCTTCAACCGCACGCTTGATCAGGTCAATTCGAGCTTCAACCGAACGCTTGAGCAGGTCAATTCGAGCTTCAACCGCATGCTTGATCAGTTCAATTCGACCTTCAGCCACACGCTTGATCAGGTCAATTCGACCTTCAACTGCACGCTTGAGCAGGTCAATTCGAGCTTCAACCGCACGCTTGATCAGGTCAATTCGAGCTTCAACTGCACGCTTGAGCAGGTCAATTCGAGCTTCAACCCCACGCTTAAGCAGGTCAATTCGAGCTTCAACCGCATGCTTGAGCAGGTAAATTCGAGCTTCAACCGCATGCTTGAGCAGGTAAATTCGAGTTTTAACTGCACGCTTCAGCAGGTAAATTCGAGCCTCACCCGCACGCTTGAGCAGGTCAATTCGAGCTTCAACCACATGCTTGAGCAGGTCAATTCGACCTTCAACCACATGCTTGAGCAGGTCCATTCGAGCTTCAACCGCATGCTTGAGCAGGTCAATTCGAGCTTCAACTGCACGCTTGAGCAGGTCCATTCGAGCTTCAACCGCATGCTTGAGCAGGTCAATTCGAGCTTCAACCGCATGCTTGAGCAGGTCAATTCGAGCTTCAACCGCATGCTTGAGCAGGTCAATTCGAGCTTCAACTGCATGCTTGAGCAGGTCAATTCGACCTTCAACCGCACGCTTGAGCAGGTCAATTCGAGCTTCAACCGCACGCTTGAGAAGTTCAATTTGAGCTTTAACCGCATGCTTGAGCAGGTCAATTCAAGCTTGGAATAATTGCAGCATCGAGCGCTTCAAGCACCTAAAAGCACAAGCCGTGTACTTGAGTACCTCGATGGAAATGACAACCAAATACGCTAAGGATAACCTCAGCAACGGCAGAACATCAGCAGATTCCTTTGCCCCCCATGTCATACCTTGGGCTGAGTTGACTTTGAGGTCTCCTTTTCCTTTTGCGTCCACTCCGTAAAAGCTGGCACTTCATATGTTGCTTTCCTAGCATGTGCCTCTGCCAACCAACCATGTATGACACAATTTATACATCCACTTAACTGAAATTTGGATTCCAACTGGAGTCGGATTCCATCGACTCTGCGATAGCCTGATCCCATGTTGTCATAGACACCCACACACCAAGTTTGATACCTTGCCATGCCAGCACACCTGAAGAGTTCAAGCCTGAACATGTGCTTGGGAAGTGTGTGAGTGTGTCGTGCATGCTGACAGTCCAAGTCACGGGAAGTCAGCGTCTGTCCAGCCCCGGGCCGACCTGTTTCTGGTCGGGAGAAGATTGCCTCCTCACGTTCACCGAATCGATGCAGCTTTGCCCAGATTGAAGTATTCTGGGACTGTGAAATCAGGTGTGGGGCTATGATGTTTCTTGAACACGCTCATCCACTTTCAAACCATACTCATATGCTGACAATTCATGCAATAGATGTGCGGATGGCCTCTCAACATCAGCCATCAAGCGTATTATCTCTGCAGCCTCTCATCACTGCCCCGTACTCCATTTCCAGGACTGCCCTTAAATAAGAACGATGAGACTCTTGCTATTTGTAAACTCTGTTCTTCTGCATGATAGAGATGAGCTGAAACTGGGGTATACACAATCCACCATTCCTAACACTGGTGACTGGTGTAGATAACCAGTTGAACATATCCCTTCCCAACATCGGCCAGCCATATAAAATCCATTCTGTAGGATAGTTTCTTGGAAGGCAGTAAGTAACCCTCTTCAGACTGAACCTGGACCCCCAGTTCCTTTAGATTGTTACACAGTGACATCATTCTGAGGTTTAAATGTGCCCCAGGGTGGTATATCTACAACACATCCAACATGTCCTGATTGGCCTTTCCATCCATCAGCATTGTCAGTGATGCAGCGTTGACAGCAAGACCCAATGTGGCCAAGGTGCCTACGGCGGAATCTACAGGTGACTTTAATCCTCCAGTTATTGGTGGCATGTCATCAGCAAAGGTGAAAACCAGGAATACATTCAAATAGTTGGCATTTTCCTCAATTAGCAAGAGTTTTAAAACCTTAAATGAAAATGAAGGGTTAAACGGGGTGGTTTGTCATTGCCTTCCCAGCAGGAATTAGGGCAGGAATTGGGCCACGGTGCCAGCGGTAGCTCGCCTTCTCTTCCCGAAGGACACCTTGAGGTCTTTAACATCCACCAACCGATACCGGCAGACACGCCCGTTTAACGTCCATCCGAGGGGTGGTGCACACATTGATGAATCACCGCTACCTGTGAAACACCAGGATAACAGCTAATGGCAGGTTTGGGGTTCATAACCAGGCTAGGGAGGAGTGTGCTTACCTCTAGGACACCCTGCTAGCCCATATATCATTACTAGCTATTCATCAGAAACACTTCACATATATTGTGTGTGTGTGTGTGTGTGTGTGTGTGTGTGTGTGTGTGTGTGTGTGTGTGTGTGTGTGTGTGTGTGTGTGTGTGTGTGTGTGTGTGTGTATGTATGTATATATATATATATATATGTTGGTGTTTCCTGGGGATCTGGTCTTGGTTCATTTTTTATTTATTTTTTGTATACAGAATCGAGGCTCATGTAAGAGCTAACATATTGAACATGAAAACATGCACGGACACATAAAACATACAATGAAGGGAGCGGGAGACAAGAGGGTAGGGGGGAGAGGGAAGCACACAAGCACAGCAACAGTGGTGGTGAACAGCTGTTTTAAAGACCTGGAGGGAGGAGTGGGATTGAAGAGAGTGAGGGAGTTTGTTCCAGAGGTGGGAGTAAAGAGGAATGAAAGAGTGAAGGTGATCAGAGAGCCTAGATTTTGGCAATTTCCCCAGAAGAGGGTTGCAGGCAGATCTTGTGCGACCTGTAAGAATATTTGGGGGACAGAGCACAGACAGAGCTGGGGGAGCAAGGGCGGAGAGGAGTCGGTAGAAGACAGAAAGACCACAACGTGCCTGCGGTGAGTAAGTGAAAGGCCCTCGAAGGTAGCTTCATCGCAGGAGATTCCAATGATTCTAAAAGCTTTGGTTTCAACAGCGTGAAGCCGAGCTAGGTGTGAAGCAGGAGCACCAGCCCAGAGGGGGGAACAGTATTCCATTGAGCTGCGGATGAAAGCCTTGTATGTGGTGAGGAGCTCAGGTGTGCCAAGGAAGAACTTCGCACGACGGAGGATGCCCAGTCGGCGACTGGCTTTGAAGGCCAGCTTGGAAATGTGGTTTTCCCATGAAAGATCATGGCAGATAGTGAGGCCCAAAAGCTTGAGTGACAGAACATCTTGGAGGGGATTGTTGAGAAAGTGGATGGGAGGGTTGTCCAGTCGGTCTTTTCGGAGAGATATAGTGAAAGTGTGAGATTTTTCAGGATTGAAAGACATGTTCCACTTGTTTGACCAGTCTGTGACATTGTCCAGGTCTGCAGAGAGTGCGGAGGCTGCAGACTGCCGATCTGAGGGATGAGACAGCAATATTCTGCATATTGCTAAAATATGAGAATCTATCTTCTTCCATCTGGGCAATACGATCCAAATCCGCTCAAACTTAAGTCAGAGGAATGCTGTTTACGCTCTCTTAACGTCACTCTTGCATTACTGCGACTGACCGTTAGCAGGTGTGCCCACTTCTCTCAAACCCTTACAATACATTCACAATACTTCTGCTATGCTCGTAGTTTAAACTCGTATTTGATGACATCACTTTAATCCTCAAACGAGAACTTTGCTGGCTCTCAGTAAACCATAAACATGTCATTAAAATATTGTTCAAAGAACCTGTAAAGCCAAACAAATTGGTTCCTGCCAATAGGCCCTACATTTCTGATGGAAAACACATCTTCCACCAATTGCAAGAGAACTGGGAAACTGGGAATCAAACACTTAGTCAGGTTCACTATGTTTTTTCGTTCAAAATCATGGTAGATTAGCAAACCTATACATTTTTGGAAACGTTATTACATGGAAAATCTGAAAATCAATGTTTACATTTGCCAATTCCGACCAATTCGATTCGAACAATTCGACCAATCGACCAATTCCATTCGACCAATTCGACCATTCGACCAATCGCTTCGATCGACCATTCGACCATTCGATCGATTCGATTCGATTCGATTCATCGAATTCGATTCGATCGACCATTCGACCAAGTCGATTTGCCAATCAATTTGACCGACCTTTGCTTGTGTGGAACGGACTGTGAAAACGATGCGGACTATATTGTCGGATACGACACACAGGACAGTGATGACGAACTCTAAATGGCATATTCTGTAATCGTGTATGTTTGATGCCATTGACTGCCTGTGTATATTTTGTCATTGACTGCCTGTGTAGATGTGAAGTTATACTGACTGCATGTGTATACATGATTTTGCTGACTGCCTGTGTATGTTTGGTGATATGAATTATTGCGACACATTTTGATGTTATTAACTGCCTGTACAAAATGATAACATGTATTTGATTATGCAACTTATCGCGAATATAAAGACAGTATTTTGCAATTCAAAACCTTTGATTCGTGCCTTACCATTCCCCATAGCACTAATTTGATACTTTCATTGGATTCCTTGTCCCTGAAAATATAGGTTTAGTATATTTTAAAAAGTTTTTAGGGTAATTAGAGGCAGAAATAGAACAAAATATGTATTTTACAGTGGCCATTTTGAAAATCCAAAATGGCCGCCATACAGGTATCTCTCCAAATGTAAACATTGATTTTTAGTTTCCTTATGCTATAACCTTTCCAAAAATGTATAGGTTTGCTAATCTACCATGATTTTGAACGAAATATAATTTATTGACATAGTGAACCTGACTAACTGGGACATTCTACTTCCTCGCATGAAGAGGAGACTTTTGACGATTGAGCATTCTTCAAATTATTTGAGTTGATCGATCGATCTGGCATTGGCATTGCTGGCACTGGAAGCAGGTTTTGGCACTGGAAGCAGGTCGTGGCATTGGCATTGCTGGCACTGGAAGCAGGTGGTGATGTCGAATGCTTTCTAGTAAGGGAATCGGAAAACTTTTTATTGGCTTTCTCGTATTAAGTCATGTTGCTATGTTTGGATTTTGGAGTTTGGTTTGAACCTCAAACACTCTGGTTCTCGATCAAACACTCATCGCGTCCAAAACGCTCACTTGGCGAATTCGCTCAAACATCACAAGGAATGCACGAAACGCGAGTCAAAATGAGTCAAGAGTCACAAAGCACGAAGTAAAGGAAAATGAGTGAATGTTTCATGCCAGGACAAGCATCGTCCTGTTCAAACCAACACCGAGACCTGCACTCTCGCCCACCCAGACCTGCGCTCTCGGCCACCCAGACCTGCGCTCTCGGCCACCCAGACCTGCGCTCTCGGCCACCCAGACCTGCGCTCTCGGCCACCCAGACCTGCGCTCTTGCCCACCCAGGCCTGCGCTCTCGGCCACCCAGGCCTGCGCTCTTGCCCACCCAGGCTTGCGCTCTCCCCCACCCACCCAGACCTGCACTCTCTCCCACCCACCCAGACCTGCACTCTCTCCCACCCACCCAGACCTGCACGCTCTCCCACCCACCCAGACCTGCACTCTCTCCCACCCACCCAGACCTGCACTCTCTCCCACCCACCCAGACCTGCACTCTCAGCCACCCACCCAGACCTGCACTCTCGGCCACCCACCCAGACCTGCACTCTCGGCCACCCACCCAGACCTGCACTCTCGGCCACCCACCCAGACCTGCACTCTCTCCCACCCACCCAGACCTGCACTCTCTCCCACCCACCCAGACCTGCACTCTCGGCCACCCACCCAGACCTGCACTCTCTCCCACCCACCCAGACCCACCCAGACCTGCACTCTCTCCCACCCACCCAGACCTGCACTCTCTCCCACCCACCCAGGCCTGCATCTCTCCCTCCCACCCACCCAGACCTGCACTCTCTCCCATCCACCCAGACCTGCACTCTCTCCCACCCACCCAGACTTGCACTACTGCCCTCCCGACTTGCACTCTCCCATGCAGGCCTACACTCTCCCCAACCCGAACTGCCACCTCCCCGACCTATTCCCCCCACCCACCCCCCCCCCCCGACCAGTCCTCCCTACCCCAAGTGGTGCGAAACTCACATCCAGGCGTTTCCCGGGCAAATCTTTCCGGTCGACTGCGCTTCCCTGCTCCGTGCAAGCGCTGGCCGCTATTGGATCGACCACCGACAAGGACGAGACTCGAAGATGCAGAATATATTGGGGGAAACGCAGAGCGATGGTTTGCTGCCTGCAGGTCTGAAACCCACATAACCTGCTCCGCTTGTTCTGCGCTCCGTTCCACAGACAGGAATATGTGAAGTCTACCTGATCTCTAATGTCCTCGTGCGCGCAGTCGTCCAAAAAGTTGTAATAATGACTCGTAAGACAACACGCTGCTACGACTACTACAACAACCACCACCACCACCACCACCACCACCACCACCACCACCACCACCACTACGACTACTACCACCACCACCACCACCACCATTACTACCACCACTACAACTACCACTACTACCACCACTACTACTACTACCACCACCACTACAACTACTACTACCACCACTACTACTACGACTACTACCACCACTACCACCACCATTACTACCACCACTACAACTACCACCACCACCACCACCACTACAACTACCACTACCACCACTACTACTACCACTACTACTACCACCACTACTACTACCACCACTACTACTACCACCACCACTACTACCACTACGACTACTACTACCACTACGACTACTACTACCACTACAACTACTACTACAACTACTACCACCACCACAACAACTACTACTACTACTACTACAACCACGGCTACTACAACCACTGCTATGACCACCACCACCACTACTACTACCATTACAACTACTACCACTACTACTACCACTACAACCACTACAACCACTACAACTACTACCACTACTACCACTACAACTACAACTACTACCACTACTACTACCACTTCAACTACCACTTCAACTACCACTACGACCACAACTACGACCACAACTACAACTACTACTACAACTACTACTACTACTACAACTACTACTACAACAACTACCACTACAACCACTGCTACTATTACAACTACCACTACTACTATCACTACAACTACAAGTTTAATGGCCCCACTTATCCCAACCCTCCCTGGACATATCCCTATCGTCTTTCACGAGGCAGCGACCAGGCCCGACGTTTGACTGTCTCGGTTGTTGAAGTTTATCAACATCTCTCGAATATGTGACCACCAAGCCTATCAAGCTGATGTTGGCTTAAAGGTTAACATGGCTGGCTTAAGATCTGAGGATTAGTCAGGTTCACTATGTTAACAAATATAATTTCGTTCAAAATTTTGGGATTAGCAAACCTGTACATTTTTGGAATCATCAGAGCATGGAGAATCCGAAAATCAATGTTGGCATTTGCACAGACACCTGCGTGGCCGCCATTTTGGATTTTCAAAATGGCCACCATAAAACATAGATTTTGCGCTATCTCGGCTTCTACTCAACCTAGAGACTTAATTAAATATGCTAATCCTATGTTTTATGGGTCAAGGAATCCTATAAAGGCCTCAAAATAGTGCTCAGGATTATAGAAAAGCAACAAACAAAGGTAATTGAAAACCATTGTCTTTATATTTGTGATATAACTGCATTACATAATACATGATATTGCAAGTCCTTTGAAGTTATAGGTATGGGTTTATAAAGCAAGAAAGCAGCCTTGTTAGTATCAGATTGAACTATAAGTCCTATACACAGGATCTACTAGGTCTATACCGTTCAGGAATATGCTTTTACAGATCTTCATCATTGTCCTGAGTGTCATTTTCGCAAAGGTCTCTACGCAAATGTAAACATTAATGTTTGGATTCCTCATGCTCTGAATATTCCAAAAATGTATAGTTTTGCTAATCTCCAAAAATTTTGAACGAAAAAACAAAGTGAACCTGACTAGTTGTTGAGTTGGAGCACCTGCCTCTCCGTCAGCATAACACCAGGTGGGTTGACTCAGCCTGTCATCCTTCAGAGGTGGACAAAATTAGTCCCTTTGAAGTTATAGGACTTGAATCAAAATCGAATCGGCTTGTTTTTGTCACTTTCCCAACGCATCCACAAAGTTTTGTCATAATTCATCCACAACTTTTTTTAAATATCATGTTATTTATCGTTTTTGGCTCCATCTCTCAATGGTGAAGAATCACTTTAAAATGAAAAATTTCTCACATCCGGATCCAGATCTTCACCAAAATCGAATCAATGCTTCCTTATCACACACCCAACCTGTCCACCAAATCTCGTCCGAATCTGTCCACAAACAGACAGACAGACAGACAGACGTGAAAACATAACCTCTATCCACCTTCGATGGTGGAGGTAACAACAGCAACAGTTGGGGACAATGACCCATGAACATGTTTTCTACACACATTATTCAAAACATCATATAACTTGTACATGACTTTCCAAAGCCAATAGTCGAAAATGTACAATTATATTTAATTGATATGGGCCTCATTGTGAGACTAATGGTGGATATGGTGATTATGGAATGTTTTCTGATTCAACATGGCATAAAACTATTGTTCCTTATTGGTTTCAGAATTTTTTTCTTTTTTTGGATAGAGTCAAGGCTCATAGAAGAGCTAGAATATAACGGAACAGGACACAATGGAACAAATGCAACAGCAAAGACAGGGACAGGACACCAACAGCAGAATTGAAGGCCAAAGTAGAGAGAAATTTGGACAGATAATGGGTGTGGGGAGGAATGAGGGGTAGGGGAGGACACATGGGATGGACAAGATGGTCACAGAAGCAAAAGGATGACAGTCAAGCCACATAGTATTATTTGAAACCAAACAGGGGCTCGAACTTAGGACCCTAAGATCTTAAGCCAGCCACCTTAACCAATACAGACCAAATCTTCCGAAAAGATGCGAAAACGACATTTATAGAACAAATCTTGCGAAAAGATGCTAAAACGACATTTATAGACAAAAGCTTCCAAAAAGATGCCAAAACGACATTTATAGACAAAAGCTTCCAAAAAGATGCCAAAACGACATTTATAGACCAATTCTTCCAAAAAGATGCCAAAACGACATTTATAGACAAAAGCTTCCAAAAAGATGCTAAAACGACATTTATAGACAAAATCTTGCAAAAAGATGCTGAAACGACATTTATAGACAAAAGCTTCCAAAAAGATGCCAAAACGACATTTATAGAACAAATCTGGCAAAAAGATGCTAAAATGAAATTTCTAGACAAAATCTCGCAAAAAAAAAAAGAAGCTAAAATGACATTTATAGACCAAACCTTCCAAAAAAGATGTTAAAACGACATTTATAGACAATATCTTGCAAGAAGATGCTAAAACGACATTTATAGACAATATCTTGCAAGAAGATGCTAAAACGACATTTATAGACAAAAGCTTCCAAAAAGATGCTAAAACGACATTTATAGACAAAATCTTGCAAGAAGATGCTAAAACGACATTTATAGACAAAAGCTTCCAAAAAGATGCCAAAACGACATTTATAGACCAAATCTTCCAAAAAGATGCTAAAACGACATTTATAGACCAAATCTTCCAAAAAGATGTTAAAACGACATTTATAGACAATATCTTGCAAGAAGATGCTAAAACGACATTTATAGACAATATCTTGCAAGAAGATGCTAAAACGACATTTATAGACAATATCTTGCAAGAAGATGCTAAAACGACATTTATAGACAATATCTTGCAAGAAGATGCTAAAACGACATTTATAGACAATATCTTGCAAAAAGATGCGAAAACGACATTTATAGAATAAATCTTGCAAAAAGATGCGAAAACGACATTTATAGAATAAATCTTGCGAAAAGATGCTAAAACGACATTTACAGACAAAAGCTTCCAAAAAGATGCCAAAACGACATTTATAGACCAAATCTTCCAAAAAGATGCTAAAACGACATTTATAGACAAAAGCTTCCAAAAAGATGCCAAAACGACATTTATAGACCAATTCTTCCAAAAAGATGCCAAAACGACATTTATAGACAAAAGCTTCCAAAAAGATGCTAAAACGACATTTATAGACAAAATCTTGCAAAAAGATGCTGAAACGACATTTATAGACAAAAGCTTCCAAAAAGATGCCAAAACGACATTTATAGAACAAATCTGGCAAAAAGATGCTAAAATGAAATTTCTAGACAAAATCTCGCAAAAAAAAAAAGAAGCTAAAATGACATTTATAGACCAAACCTTCCAAAAAAGATGTTAAAACGACATTTATAGACAATATCTTGCAAGAAGATGCTAAAACGACATTTATAGACAATATCTTGCAAGAAGATGCTAAAACGACATTTATAGACAAAAGCTTCCAAAAAGATGCTAAAACGACATTTATAGACAAAATCTTGCAAGAAGATGCTAAAACGACATTTATAGACAAAAGCTTCCAAAAAGATGCCAAAACGACATTTATAGACCAAATCTTCCAAAAAGATGCTAAAACGACATTTATAGACCAAATCTTCCAAAAAGATGTTAAAACGACATTTATAGACAATATCTTGCAAGAAGATGCTAAAACGACATTTATAGACAATATCTTGCAAGAAGATGCTAAAACGACATTTATAGACAATATCTTGCAAGAAGATGCTAAAACGACATTTATAGACAATATCTTGCAAGAAGATGCTAAAACGACATTTATAGACAATATCTTGCAAAAAGATGCGAAAACGACATTTATAGAATAAATCTTGCAAAAAGATGCGAAAACGACATTTATAGAATAAATCTTGCGAAAAGATGCTAAAACGACATTTACAGACAAAAGCTTCCAAAAAGATGCCAAAACGACATTTATAGACCAAATCTTCCAAAAAGATGCTAAAACGACATTTATAGACAAAAGCTTCCAAAAAGATGCCAAAACGACATTTATAGACCAACTCTTCCAAAAAGATGCTAAAACGACATTTATAGACCAAATCTTGCGAAAAGATGCTAAAACGACATTTATAGACCAAATCTTGCGAAAAGATGCTAAAACGACATTTATAGACAAAAGCTTCCAAAAAGATGCCAAAACGACATTTATAGACCAACTCTTCCAAAAAGATGCTAAAACGACATTTATAGACAAAAGCTTCCAAAAAGATGCTAAAACGACATCGACCAAATCTTCCAAAAAGATACTGAAACGACATTTATAGACCAAATCTTCCGAAAAGATGCTAAAACGACAGACCAAATCTTCCAAAAATGATGCTAAAACGACATTTATAAACCAAATCTTCAAAAAGATGCTAAAACGACATTTATAGACAAAAGCTTCCAAAAAGATGCCAAAACGACATTTATAGACCAATTCTTCCAAAAAGATGCTAAAACGACATTTATAGACAAAAGCTTCCAAAAAGATGCCAAAATGACATTTATAGACAAATTCTTCCAAAAAGATGCTAAAACGACATTTAGACCAAAGCTTCCAAAAAAGATGTTAAAACGACATTTATAGACAATATCTTGCAAGAAGATGCTAAAACGACATTTGTAGACAAAATCTTCCAAAAAGATGCTAAAACGACATTTATAGACCAAACCTTCCAAAAAAGATGTTAAAACGACATTTAGAGACCAAATCTTGCAAAAAGATGCTAAAACGACATTTGTAGACAAAATCTTGCAAAAAGATGCCAAAACGACATTTAGAGACAAAATCTTCCAAAAA
Source organism: Myxine glutinosa (assembly GCF_964187855.1). Lineage (NCBI taxonomy): Eukaryota > Metazoa > Chordata > Myxini > Myxiniformes > Myxinidae > Myxine > Myxine glutinosa. Next base: position 252,235,611 of record NC_136262.1, read on the forward strand.
GATGCTAAAACGACATTTGTAGACAAAATCTTGCAAAAAGATGCCAAAACGACATTTATAGACAAAATCTTCCAAAAAGATGGTGAAACGAAATTTATAGACCAAATCTTGCAAAAAGATGCCAAAACGACATTTATAGACCAAATCTTCCAAAAAGATGCTAAAACGACATTTATTGACAAAAGCTTCCAAAAAGATGCCAAAACGACATTTATAGACCAACTCTTGGAGATCTCGCGAGATCTTGGAGACGGCGGCAGGGATTTTCGAAGCTCCACACGGTCTCCACGTTTTTCGAAGTTAAGTCTGTTCACAATTGTATTTTGTCGAAACTGTATTTATCTTTCGGTGTGTGAAGTTATTGTGTGCAACTTTGGTTGTTTCTCGGTGTTTATCTTTCATAAATTGATCGTCTGTTTGCCGTGTCGTGTCTTGAGGCCTTGTACAGTGTGCACTGTACAACCTTGAGGCTTTGTTTTTCTCAGCGGTCCGTCCTTTGTGATCCAATAACTTTCGTTCTCTGTATTCCCAGGCTTTTCACCCATAGCCTACTTCCTTGTGTAAATCTCAACTAAAAAAAAACAAAAAAAAACAAAAAAAAAAACAAACAAACATTTCCTTCTCTGTTCTCATTCGTTTATTCATTCTTATTCGTTCGTTCGTTCTTCGACCACGTGTTTCTCCCCCATTTCCCCAGATAGTTTTCACTCATTAACCTTCAATGTTTACACTTTCCCCTCAAGTTATGTATTCCGTCATATTTTATAACACCTTTTTCTTCTTCTTCTTTAAAAGGCTGCTTTCGACTTGCTCACCAAATCAATTCATCCCAAAAAAAATATCCATCTCCTATAGTGCCTTTTTTCTACATTCCCTAAACTCTCCTGCACTCCATCCTCCATCCAGCGTCCTTAAACGTATTTTTAACTCGAAGGTCACAAGAAACTCATTTTGCAATAAATGTTCGTTTCCCATAAATCGTACACTTTCAAAAATCCAATCTCACCCCTCCCCTCCAAATCTTCCCCATAACCCCTCCCCTCCAAATCTTCCCCATCACCCCTCCCCTCCAAATCTTCCCCATCACCCATCCCTTTCAAATCTCCCCCCTTGCCTCCTCCCTCCTAAACTACCCCCTCACCCCTCCCCGCCAAGACGCCCCCTCGCCCCTCCCCTCCCAGACTCCTGCCTCACCCCTCCCCTCCAAATCTCCCCCATATCCCATCCCTTTCAAATCCCTCCCCTTGTCCCTTCCCTCCCAAACTCCCCCCTCACCCCTCCCCTTCAAATCTCCCCATCCTCATTGCTTCTCAATTTCCCCACTCTCACTCCCCCTCCTCACAGCGTCCTCTCCGCTTCTTCCCCCTTCAAACTCTCACCTCCATCTCCCCCAACCTTCTGCCTCGCTCTTCCCCCTCCTCAAATAACACCTCATTGTGGCTCACCCAATCACCATCAAACCTTTTGTCCGCCCCATCCTTCCCTTTCTCCGAGCTATTCTGAAATCTCTGACACACCTTCAACAGCTCTCCCTACCTCTTCCACCTCTTCCACATCTTACCCCACCCCTCCTCCCCCCTGTTCTGTATCTGATGCTCCCCCTTCCTCTTCATTAACGGTATGGACCTCAAACATCCGGGGCCTTCGTTCAAACTTAACTGATCTCTCCATACAGGTTGCTTCTGTCAAACCAGACGTGATCTGCTTAACAGAAACTTTCCTCCTTTATGATGTCTCTGATTCCATAGTATCTCTCCCGGGCTACTCCCTCCTCCGGTATGATAGACCTGAGCCTCGTCCTGGAGGCGGGGTTGCTATCTTTATCAAAAACTCTCTTCCTCACTCGCCCTGCTCTGCACTCTCTCCACCTCACCCCCAGGAATACCTCTGGCTACGGCTTCCCCTTCGCTCCCACCTCTTGTTCATATGTGTGTTGTACCGTCCACCAAACAGTGATGACTCCATCTACATCTCGCTGTCTGATGATATGGACCAACTTCTATCTACTCATCCCAACTCTCTCTTCCTCATATGTGGTGATTTCAACTGTCATCATGCCAGTTGGCTGGGTGTGGGTACCTCTCTAACCAGCCATGGCTCCTCAGCAAAGGACTTCTGCGACTCACTGGGACTGACACAATCTGTTAATTTCCCGACCCGGATCTCAGTCAACGGAACATCTTCTCTTCTGGACTTGGTTATGACTAACTTCCCTGAAAATGTCTGCTGCTCTTCTTCTGCTCCGATCGGATCATCTGATCATGTCCTTGTTAAAGTGGACATCTCTCTGACCATCCTCAGGGAGCCTGCTCAGCGTCGACGAGTCTGGCATTTCACTCAGGCCAACTGGCACGGTCTTCAAGCAGCCATCAATCATCTGGACTGGTCTCCCATCTCTACCACCTCTGACATCAACTCATCCTGGGAATTCTTCCAAAGTAAATTGCTCTCTCTCATGCACAGATTTATCCCATCTCGTCTTCAGTTGTCATACCCTTCCTCCCGTCCATGGTACACGGAATCTTGTGGTGAGGCTGTTGCCCAGAAACAACTTGCCTTCGTCTCCTGGAAAGCAAATCCAACGGAAGGAAATCTCATTTCCTTTCACAAAGCCCGAAACAAGTGTGTGTCCACCCTCAGGAGAGCCAGGAAACAATATCTCTCCGTTCTCAAGACCGAACTCTCTTATCTGTCTCCCTCTTCCAAATCCTGGTGGCGTCTGGTCAAATCCGTTTCTGGTGTTTGTTTCCCCTCCATCCCCTCCCTTACCTCAAACGGCTACACAGCTGACTCCGCACGTGAAAAAGCTGAATGCCTCAACTCTGTGTTTGCCTCTAAATCTTGTGTCCCAAACCCATCCCTCTCTGTACCCACCATACCCAGTCGTACCCTGCTGCTCCTGGACTCCGTGTCCTTTCCTCCTGACAAGGTGGAAAAGTTTCTGTCAACCCTCGACTCTGATTCTGCAACTGGACCCGACGGCATCAGCCCACGGGTCCTAAAATCCTGCTCTGCTGCTCTATCTCACCCTCTCTCTGTTCTCTTCACCCTCTCTTTTGCTCAAGGTCAACTGCCATCTGCTTGGAAATCAGCCAACATCACCGCTTTGCACAAAAAAGGTGCAAAAACAGATCCTAGCAACTACAGACCAATCAGCCTTCTCCCAATTATCAGCAAAGTCATGGAATCCATCATTGCTTCGGATATGAAATCTTTCCTCTTCTCCAATGGCTTGATCTCTGATCATCAATTTGGTTTCAGACCAGGTCACTCTACTCTGGACATGCTGCTTCTGCTGTCTCAACAATGGATGGAGGTCCTCAATGCCAAACAGGAAATTAGAGCTGTCTCCCTCGACATATCACGTGCCTTCGACACGGTCTGGCACCCCGCTCTGCTCACCAAACTCTCCTCCTTTGGTATCCATGGAAATCTCCACGCATGGCTGGCGGACTTCCTCTCTAGTCGTCGTCAACGTGTGGCCCTGAATGGGTTTCTCTCATCTCCTCTTCCTGTTCAGGCTGGAGTTCCCCAAGGCAGTGTTCTGGGCCCCGTGCTTTTTCTGGTCTTCATCAATGATCTCTCTGACTCTCTCGAAAATCCTCTCTATCTCTTTGCTGATGACTCCACTCTCTGCCGCTCCATTCCTCTTCCCTCAGATCGGCAGTTTGCTGCCTCCTCACTCTCTGAAGACCTGGACAAAATCACAGACTGGTCAAACAAGTGGAACATGTCTTTCAATCCTGACAAATCTCACACTCTTACTATGTCTCTCCGAAAAGATCGACTGGACAACCCTCCCATCTACTTTCTCAACAATCCTCTCCAAGAAGTTCTGTCGCTCAAGATTTTGGGTCTCACTATCTGCCATGATCTTTCTTGGGAAAATCACATTTCCAAGCTGGCCTCCAAAGCCAGTCGCCGACTGGGCATCCTCCGTCGTGCCAAGTCCTTCCTCGGCACACCTGAGCTCCTCACCACATACAAGGCTTTCATCCGCAGCTCAATGGAATGCTGTTCTCCCCTATGGGCCGGTGCTCCTGCCTCACACCTAGCTCGGCTTCACGCTGTTGAAACCAAAGCTTTCAGAATTATTGGAATCTCCCGCGATGAAGCTATCTCTGAGGGCCTTTCACTCACTCACCGCAGGCAGGTAGGTGGTCTTTCTGTCTTCTACCGACTCCTCTCCGGCCTTGCACCCCCAGCTCTCTCTGTGCTCTGTCCCCCAAATATTCCTACAGGTCGCACAAGATCTGCCAGCAACCCTCTGATGGTTAAACTGCCGAAATCTCGGCTCTCTGCTCACCTTCACTCTTTCATTCCTCTTTTCTCCCGCCTCTGGAACAAACTCCCTCACTCCCTTCAATCCCACTCCTCCCTCCAGGTCTTTAAAACAGCTGTTCACCACCATCTCTTATCTTCCCCCATCCAAAACCTTGATCTTTTCTATCCCCGCTAATTCACCCCAGATCCACCTTGTTTGAAATTCCAACCTCTTTCCTGGAAGTCCTGGCAGTGTCCATATGTTTTATACCTCTCCCACCGCCCCCTTCCCATGCCCCCCCCCCCCCCAAAGCCCTCGCCCTCTCTCAGATCTCTCGATGTCTCCATGTCTCTCGGTCCCTGCTCTCAAATGTTGTGTTTGTGTCCTTCCCCCTCTCTCCCCATCTTGTCTACCGCTCCCGATGTTATATGTTTCATGTGTCGGTTTGTCTTTCTGTGATTAATGTTCGCTCTTTCACGAGCCTCGATCTTGTAAACAAAAAAAAAAAAAAAAAAAAAAAAAAAAAAAACTCTTCCAAAAAGATGCTAAAACGACATTTATAGACCAAATCTTGCGAAAAGATGCTAAAACGACATTTGTCGACAAAAGCTTCCAAAAAGATGCCAAAACGACATTTATAGACCAACTCTTCCAAAAAGATGCTAAAACGACATTTATAGACAAAAGCTTCCAAAAAGATGCTAAAACGACATCGACCAAATCTTCCAAAAAGATACTGAAACGACATTTATAGACCAAATCTTCCGAAAAGATGCTAAAACGACAGACCAAATCTTCCAAAAATGATGCTAAAACGACATTTATAAACCAAATCTTCAAAAAGATGCTAAAACGACATTTATAGACAAAAGCTTCCAAAAAGATGCCAAAACTACATTTATAGACCAATTCTTCCAAAAAGATGCTAAAACGACATTTATAGACAAAAGCTTCCAAAAAGATGCCAAAACGACATTTAGAGACAAAATCTTCCAAAAAGATGCTAAAACGACATTTATAGACCAAACCTTCCAAAAAAGATGTTAAAACGACATTTATAGACAATATCTTGCAAGAAGATGCTAAAACGACATTTATAGACAATATCTTGCAAAAAGATGCGAAAACGACATTTATAGAATAAATCTTGCGAAAAGATGCTAAAACGACATTTATAGACAAAAGCTTCCAAAAAGATGCCAAAACGACATTTATAGACCAAACCTTCCAAAAAAGATGTTAAAACGACATTTATAGACAATATCTTGCAAGAAGATGCTAAAACGACATTTATAGACAATATCTTGCAAGAAGATGCTAAAACGACATTTGTAGACAAAATCTTCCAAAAAGATGCTAAAACGACATTTATAGACCAAATCTTGCAAAAAGATGCTAAAACGACATTTGTAGACAAAATCTTGCAAAAAGATGCCAAAACGACATTTATAGACAAAATCTTCCAAAAAGATGCTAAAACGACATTTGTAGACAAAATCTTGCAAAAAGATGCCAAAACGACATTTATAGACAAAATCTTCCAAAAAGATGCTGAAACGAAATTTATAGACCAAATCTTGCAAAAAGATGCCAAAACGACATTTATAGACCAACTCTTCCAAAAAGATGCTAAAACGACATTTATAGACCAAATCTTGCGAAAAGATGCTAAAACGACATTTATAGACAAAAGCTTCCAAAAAGATGCCAAAACGACATTTATAGACCAAACCTTCCAAAAAAGATGTTAAAACGACATTTATAGACAATATCTTGCAAGAAGATGCTAAAACGACATTTATAGACAATATCTTGCAAGAAGATGCTAAAACGACATTTATAGACCAAACCTTCCAAAAAAGATGTTAAAACGACATTTAGAGACCAAATCTTGCAAAAAGATGCTAAAACGACATTTGTAGACAAAATCTTGCAAAAAGATGCCAAAACGACATTTATAGACAAAATCTTCCAAAAAGATGCTAAAACGACATTTGTAGACAAAATCTTGCAAAAAGATGCCAAAACGACATTTATAGACAAAATCTTCCAAAAAGATGCTGAAACGAAATTTATAGACCAAATCTTGCAAAAAGATGCCAAAACGACATTTATAGACCAAATCTTCCAAAAAGATGCTAAAACGACATTTATTGACAAAAGCTTCCAAAAAGATGCCAAAACGACATTTATAGACCAACTCTTCCAAAAAGATGCTAAAACGACATTTATAGACCAAATCTTGCGAAAAGATGCTAAAACGACATTTATAGACAAAAGCTTCCAAAAAGATGCCAAAACGACATTTATAGACCAACTCTTCCAAAAAGATGCTAAAACGACATTTATAGACAAAAGCTTCCAAAAAGATGCTAAAACGACATCGACCAAATCTTCCAAAAAGATACTGAAACGACATTTATAGACCAAATCTTCCGAAAAGATGCTAAAACGACAGACCAAATCTTCCAAAAATGATGCTAAAACGACATTTATAAACCAAATCTTCAAAAAGATGCTAAAACGACATTTATAGACAAAAGCTTCCAAAAAGATGCCAAAACGACATTTATAGACCAATTCTTCCAAAAAGATGCTAAAACGACATTTATAGACAAAAGCTTCCAAAAAGATGCCAAAACGACATTTATAGACAAAATCTTCCAAAAAGATGCTAAAACGACATTTATAGACCAAACCTTCCAAAAAAGATGTTAAAACGACATTTATAGACAATATCTTGCAAAAAGATGCGAAAACGACATTTATAGAATAAATCTTGCGAAAAGATGCTAAAACGACATTTATAGACAAAATCTTGCAAAAAGATGCCAAAACGACATTTATAGACAAAATCTTCCAAAAAGATGCTGAAACGAAATTTATAAACCAAATCTTGCAAAAAGATGCCAAAACGACATTTATAGACAAACTCTTCCAAAAAAGATGCATTCATAGACTATCTTGCAAAAAGATGCTAAAACAACATTTATAGACAAACGCTTCCAAAACGATGCTGAAACGAAACTTAGACAAAATCCTCCAAAAAAAATGCTAAGCCGACATTTATGGACCAAATCTTGCAAAAATATGCTGAAACGAAATTTATAGACAAAATCCTCCAAAAAAAAAGCTAAAACGACATTTATAGACCAAATCTTGCAAAGAGATGCTAAAACGACAGACCAAATCTTCCAAAAATGATTACAAAACGACATTTATAGACAATATCTTGCAAGAAGATGCTAAAACGACATTTATAGACAAAATCTTCCAAAAAGATGCTGAAACGACATTTATAGACGAAATCTTCCAAAAAGATGTTAAAACGACATTTATAGACAAACGCTTCCAAAACGATGCTGAAACGAAACTTAGACAAAATCCTCCAAAAAAAATGCTAAGCCGACATTTATGGACCAAATCTTGCAAAAATATGCTGAAACGAAATTTATAGACAAAATCCTCCAAAAAAAAGCTAAAACGACATTTATAGACCAAATCTTGCAAAGAGATGCTAAAACGACAGACCAAATCTTCCAAAAATGATTACAAAACGACATTTATAGACAATATCTTGCAAGAAGATGCTAAAACGACATTTATAGACAAAATCTTCCAAAAAGATGCTAAAACGACATTTATAGACAAACGCTTCCAAAACGATGCTGAAACGAAACTTAGATAAAATCCTCCAAAAAAAATGCTAAGCCGACATTTATGGACCAAATCTTGCAAAAATATGCTGAAACGAAATTTATAGACAAAATCCTCCAAAAAAAAGCTAAAACGACATTTATAGACCAAATCTTGCAAAGAGATGCTAAAACGACAGACCAAATCTTCCAAAAATGATGACAAAACGACATTTATAGACAATATCTTGCAAGAAGATGCTAAAACGACATTTATAGACTAAATCTTCCAAAAAGATGCTGAAACGACATTTATAGACGAAATCTTCCAAAAAGATGCTAAAACGACATTGACCAAATCTTCCAAAAATATGCTGAAACGATATTTATAGACCAAATCTTCCAAATATGATGACAAAACGACATTTATAGACCAAACTTCCAAAAAGATGCTAAAACGACATTTATAGACCAATTCTTCCAAAAAGATGTTAAAATGACATTTATAGACCAAATCTTCCAAAAAAAACAAAAGTTAAAACGACAATTTATAAACCAAACCATCCAAGTGAGCCCAGGTGGTCATTCTCAAAGTATCAGCAAATACATGACATGTTAAAGAAATTTTTTTTTTTAAACATCCAGAAACCTACTCTTGTGAAGCTCCTCTATTCTATTCATCCAAGTTCATTGCTCACCTCTACTCCATTGTTCCACTCTTCTGCTTGCAGGGTCTCCTTCCTCAGTCTGTTCAATCCCACTCTTCTCTCCAACGCTTCAACCTGGAAGTACACCATCTCGCCTCATGCTCCGTCTCCTAACCGTGATCTTTTCTACCCTCATTAATTAATCCTCCCCCAAACCTTCCCCTTTACTTTGCCTGTCGCTGTAGACATTTGCTTCCTCCTCCTCCTCCTACTCATTTATTCCCTACTCGCATTATGTCCCGCTGCTCGGCTCCAAGTGTTACTCTTTATAGCCCGTGTCATCCCATTCTTCTGCCGACTCGTATCAAGCATCAAAACTACGCATGATGTACATTCTTCAAAGCATATAGAGCCGTTCATTTTGCTAATAATATGGAGTAGCACTTCAACATTCATAACACAAGATGCCAAAAAGACATTTATAGTAGTCTCTCCATTGTAGTCTCTCCCGATCCCATGACATCTCAGATGAGCTATCCCACCAAGTTCAGTCTAGTCTACAAACAAATCCTGAAATAAAATTCAACGTTATTTCTCAATTTTGTGAAGTTGCGATTTGGAAATAATTATTTATTTATTATTTTTTTACCAAAACGAGTGATTGGGAAGAGTGGAGTCGTTTAACCCCAGTCGTGTAGTGGGGTGCAAAGGGGGTATGTTGGGTGAAAAGATCAATGAAATATGGTATCATCATAAGCTTACAACACACAAATCATACGAGGACTCGAACTATCTTACTGTTGTGACATCTATGTAAGCAAGCCTTAGAAACTATCAAAATGCAAATAGTGCGTCCTTACCCAAGCCTCGAGATGAAACGAGGATTATCGATCGTAACACGTGCTCTTTGAACAACTTGGCGTGTAGGGCAAACAGTCTGGGCCCTGTACTCTGGAAGATGATTAACTTTGCTCACCGGAAGGGTAAAGTCTAACAAAAGTGTAACAAACAACCTGGTGTATGGATATTAAATTATGCGTCTTCCGAGGTCACTCAACGGGTTGTGTTGATGTGGGAATTGCAGGTTCAAATGTTGACCCCAAAACATTCTGGATCATTTTCAGCAGCATCTGCTCTCCTTTTAAGGCGGTGATGGAGTATCACTTGAAGACGCACCTGAACACTACGGCTCACATTTTCAGGGATAACCTGTGTAGGTGAGGGAAGTGCCCATCACAATTAGTGGACAAGAGTCGAGTGAAGATCGGATCAAGTGGGGAAGGCAGGTTATCGCACACCGAGCCATCTACATCAGGGGTTCTTTACCTTTTTTGAGTCATGGACCCCTTTGAGAATCCGGTGAAAGCTACGGACCCCTCCCCAGAGAAATGCACAAAAGCACATGAACACAACATTTTGCACGCAATGAATACATTTTATTGCATAGGAAAATTAGTTCCTTCACATACCGTCATAATCAGAATAAAAAAAACAATCTTTACAAAGAATATATATCACTTTTTGGCAAGGTCTGCATCATTAATTAGTTCATGAGTTATCAAACAGAGTGACCACTATATTCCTCATGGGTGTGTCTGTCTGTCCGCAGCATAACTACCCGATGATATCATCCGATCTTGATGAAACTTGGGTGGGAGGTTGATATCATGATCTAGTTGTGTCCTGCCTAGAGTGGGCGTATTGCGCCCATTGTGGGCGGAGCCACGCCCGAAAAAAGATGTCTTTTTAGGGGGTAATCGATTTCAAGCTACATCTTCTCCGAGGGGTTTGGTGGAATCTGACAGGGGTTTCGATATTTGGTTAGGCCAATGTCACGTGTCTAGCCCCACGGAGCTCGATTTTCCATTTTCGCCCCAAGGTCAAGGTCACAAGGTCACAAAATTTAGAAAAGTCGATTTTTGATGGTTTTATTACATTGTTCGCTTCCTGATAGGTTGAAATGTCGTACATGATCTTATATTATCACATACATCATGAAATACAAGTTTTTCACCAAATTTCAGAATCTTCGACCTTTGAAGGTCACAAAGGTCAAATTTTCAAAGTTGTCGGAATCGAACCGAATTTTCGGTATTGTGTAGCTAACTAGTCTCATAACAGATTATACATTCCTATTTATATATTTTCAATGTCGGTTTTGACCTTTGTCATTGAATACCGCTCGCTTGTGAACCATCGTCATCTCCTGACTTGTACAGTTTATATCAGCAAGGAAAGGATTACGAATCCACGTTTCAACTTTAAGGTCATCTGAGCAGAAGTAACCTTCGAAAGAGTTCTGCAGTGTTTCCAGGTGTCTGCACATTTCTGCCTGCAGAGAAATTGACCGGGCTTTGTCTCTCTCGACTCCATCCTGCAGAAGCCCTTCCTCCAGCATTGGAAAGTTTGCATAGTTGTCTGCCTCCAATCTCCTCTTCCACAGTGACAGCTTGGCCAAAAGAGCTTGTAGGTTTTCAGCAGCATCCATAATGGTGACTGCAGGGCCTTGAATCGAAAGACTTACCACATTCATATGGCCAAAAATATCCGCCAAATAAGCCAAGCCGTGAATGAACTCCTCCCTGTCAAACTGTTCCGAAAGTGGACTTTCCTTTTCTCTCAAAAAAGTGAAACTTCTGCCCTAGGTTCCATCAAGCGCTTCAAGATTTGTCCTCTGGAAAGCCAGCGAACTTTTGTGTGGAAGAGAACTTCATATTCTGCTCCCATTTCGTGACAAAACCTCTTGAAAACGCGATGATTCAGAGCCCTGGCTCTGATGAAGTTGACGACTTTCACGGCAGTAGACAAGACTTCTTTCGGGATTGTTGGCAGAGTCTTTGATGCCAGTGCATGCCGATGTAGAAAACTGTACACTCAGTATGATCCCATTTCAACCTACCTTACAGATCTACCAGTCTTCAGTAAGCAAGAATAAGTACATAACATCCTGTACATAGACAAAAAATAAAACTTTTTATAAAAAGCTAGCGAAAATAAATTTTAAATAATTTTTATGCGCCTGGTTCACGGACCCCCTGAAGCCCATCCACGGACCCCAAAGGGGTCCATGGACCACAGGTTAAGAACCCCTGATCTAGATCCATCTAGGTTAGTGAACCATCTAGATCCATCTAGGTTAGTGAACCATCTAGGTTAGTGAACTATCTAGATCCATCTAGGTTAGTGAACCATGTAGATCCATCTAGGTTAGTGAACCATCTAGATCCATCTAGGTTAGTGAACCATGTAGATCCATCGAGGTTAGTGAACCATCTAGATCCATCGAGGTTAGTGAACCATCTAGATCCATCGAGGTTAGTGAACCATGTAGATCCATCGAGGTTAGTGAACCATCTAGATCCATCGAGGTTAGTGAACCATCTAGATCCATCGAGGTTAGTGAACCATGTAGATCCATCTAGGTTAGTGAACCATCTAGATCCATCGAGGTTAGTGAACCATGTAGATCCATCTAGGTTAGTGAACCATCTAGATCCATCGAGGTTAGTGAACCATGTAGATCCATCTAGGTTAGTGAACCATCTAGATCCATCGAGGTTAGTGAACCATGTAGATCCATCTAGGTTAGTGAACCATCTAGATCCATCGAGGTTAGTGAACCATGTAGATCCATCTAGGTTAGTGAACCATCTAGATCCATCGAGGTTAGTGAACCATCTAGATCCAATGGCGACGTGGCAAATCTCCCGAAACCATCTCGAATTCCTTAAGATTATGATCCAAATCCTTAATGTCGTTGCCTTCAGCAGACTACTCGGTGTTAAGAAGAAGCAACACAATTGTTGTGACAAATAGAACATCCCAGTGGTAAACCTCAAAAATGTAGCCAGAGTTTCAAGTTTCTTTCAACAATGCAAACGTACCTGCAAGCCAACTCGCCTACCTTTGCCACGTGTTCGACCACACCAGGCCGAAGATTAAACAGGGCACACAGAGAGCAAAACCCAACGAGCCCGACAGTTTCGAGCACGCGACTCCTTACATGCGCTAACAGAGCGGAACGTGAGGTGGGGCAGGTATGATGTCACGTCTCCCGTTCTAACCTGGCACGAAGTAGCATAAATGCCTCCACCTCAGGCTTTTTGGCAACAAAACAGAGCAGAGGTAAAATCACCAATATACTTTATTCATCCTTTACAGAGGTAGATAGATAAATACAGTATAAACACTAAAATCAAAAAACAATGAAAAATATGGTGAACTTGTAACAAATTTGACGCCGTAACAATCATTAAACTGGTAAAAGGTAACAGTGTCCCACATTTCCCACAAATCATGAATATGTACAGATTCCTAAAGACAGTCCCGTGAACAACAGTCGATATGAAAGAAAAAAAACAAAAAAAAAAACATTGAAGATACAAAAATATGTTTGGAGGGTTAAATGGGTTAAGGTTCTGTTATTGCAGGAGCAGGAAATACTGTGACATAGAACATCTCTCACCAAGGTAATACAATTTTTTATTTAAAAACAGCCATTAATCTCATTATTGTACTCGGTTTGATATAAAGAACAACAAACCAGATTCTAGTACAAAAAAAAAGGCACTGGTCACTCTAGGTACGAGACGTGGACTTCTTGCGGACTGCCGGTCACGGTGCGCATGATCCATAGGTACGGACTCATTCCTGAACTCAAAACTAAGCTCATTAATTGACCCGATGGAAAGCAAAGATACAGGGATGACCCAATATGTACCTTGCACCTCTCCACAACAACCTCGTCAACCCACATGGATCTCATTTCCTCCCTCAGGTACACCCAGCCTGAGGCCACTTTGATCCCACATCAACAGCTGCTCAGACGGAGGTCTCCATTGGCGATGAGCTTGCTTCTTATGGTCTGGCCGACTCCAACGTCTGATAGGCTGTCATCGTCATCCTCATCCTCTGTCGTCATGTCCTCAAGATCATGTGACAGAGACAGATTTGGGAGAGTTGCGTTTCGGCGTCTGCATTGAAAACAAAATCAGTGGTCAGGCAAGCAGCACAACAATCTAGCAAATACGAAGTGTCAGTGGTCGCAGAATGCATAGATTGGGTTAGCCACTAAAATAAATAAATAAATAAATGAATCAGGGCAAATTTGAAGAGTCGATTGTTCGTTTCTCAATCAGCTTTGTTCTGTTGTGGCTCAGAATATTTATGTTGCAGCGTGTAACCCATCTTTTTATACTTGTGGAAATGTCTTCCAGAGTCTGTTATCTCAAGCTCTTCCCACCTGTTTCAAATCTGCTGCCCATCACCACCTAAATGGTCCCTCCCCATTTCTCGTATCAAGCTTTACTTCACCTGCTGAGACCGTTTGCACCCTTCTCCACTACTCGTGTTGTGGGGCATCCATTTGTTGTTGCCTACCGTGTTCCTTTTGCCCAATTTTCACTTTTATTCCTCCATTTCCCCTGCCCTGCTCTTCCACAAGACTCAATAAATACATAAATATCATAATAATCATACAATATATAATGAGAAGTGTTTGTGTGCTTGTTTCACTTCTACGCACTCCTGAACGGCTGGATGGAACGAGTTGAAAACTGGTGGTCGTACTCGAGGTGTGCACATGAGGGTTTAAAAACAAATTCAGATTCCCGGGGGTTCAGGGTGAGGGGGACCCCAATTCTTTCTAGGTATGTGTATCGCAAAGCGCCACCTGGTGGATAAAATATAGCAATTCTCTAGGGGAACCATTCATTCCGAACGGATGGATTCTTTGCTTGTAATACGAACAATAATGTTTAAATTATTATTAAATTATTAAGCATCCGAGGCAGCATAGACTATAGAAATGTCAAGCAATTTTCTTTCAAATCACGTGAAAGCTACGCATTACCATCAGGCAACTCATCTCACTACAATTGAGCAAGCCTAACTGTGAGAGACAAATGACCTCTGCTCAACCCACCGGAGTTCATTCCGAAGACCTGACAATTGCGACTGCAAAGAATCATTGACTTCCATCTGCTCCTCCAAGTCTCTCTGAATCTTCCGTCGCTGTCCGTCTATTCGATCATTCTCCTCCTCGGTCTCTGCCAATTGTCGCTTCAACATCTTCAGCTTGAGATTTACCTGCACAAAGCCAAACCATCCATCAGTGAACAACCAGGAGCAGGAGTAAAACATTATGGAAGAATTTCTGTACTGTGAGCAAACAAATATGGGGTTGGGAAGGTGTGGTAGGGGTGATATTCTTAAATAAAGTTGTTGTTTAGAAAGAGTGAAACAAACCCGAGTGAAACATCGTTCATTGTAGTGGATGCATCAACTTTTCCTCAGGACACTGACGTATTCAACAACACTAACAATGCAAGGCGTACAGTCGTGGCCAAAAATATTGGCACCCTTGCATTTTTTTTTTTAACTCACATTTTCTTTAAAAATAACTTGAAATTGACAAAAGTATTTGGTCTCCACAATTCTTTATTCCACTGTTAATATTACAGAGCCTTTGTTTTTTATTCAGAGCTTAATATATCCTTTAAAATCAGTAAATAAAAAGAAATGGCATTGACAAAGTTATTGACACCCTAGACGTAACATTTGGTAGAACAAATTTGGACTTTGGAGAAAATAACTGCAGTGAAGCGCTTCCTATAGCCATGAATGAGCTTCCTACACCTCTCTACTGGCAGTTTGGCCCACTCTTCTTGTGGAAACTGCTCCAGTTCTCCCAGATTTGAAGGGTGACTTCTCCTAACCGCTGTTTTCAGATCTCCCCACAGCTGTTCAATGGGATTTAGATCTGGACTCATTGCTGGCCACTTCAGAACGTTCCAGCGTTTTGTGTTGAAGCATTCCTGGGTGCTTTTTGAAGTGTGTTTGGGGTCATTGTTCTGCTTCAAGACCCATGACCTTCGACAGAGACCCAGCTTTCTGACACTGGGTTGAATATTGCACTCCAAAATGCCTTGGTAATCTCCTGATTTCATGAAGCCATGCACACATTTAAGGTACCCAGTGCCAGAGGCAGCACAACAACCCCCAAAACATCACTGAACCTCCTCCATGTTTGACTGTAGGGCAGGTGTTCTTTTCTTTGAAGGCTTCATTTTGTTTTCTGTAAACATAGAGATGGTCTGCTTCACCAAAAAGCTTCAATTTGGTCTCATTTGTCCACAGGACATTCTCCCAGAAGGACTTTGGCTTGTTCAGATGTGTTTTGGAAAACTCCAGTCAGGCTTTCTCAGCAGTGGGGTCCTCTTGGGTCTCCGACCATAGAACCTCCTTTCATTGAGTTGGCGACGGATGGTGCGAGTTGAAACTGTCGTACCTTGTGTCTGAAGGTCAGCTTGAATCTGTTTGGCAGTTGATCGAGGTGCCTTTCTCCACCATTTGAACAATCCTTTGCTGCAATGTTTGATCAAATTTTCTCTTGCGGCCACGTCCAGGGAGGATGGCTACAGTGCCATGGGCCTTAAACTTCCTGATAACATTGCGTACGGTGGACACAGGAACATCAAGGTCTCTGGAGATGGACTTGTAGCCTTGAGATGTCCTTGCTTGGCTACAATCTTGTCTGACCTCCTCAGTCAATTCGCTGGTTTTCTTTCTTTTCTCCATGCTCATTGGCTCCATGATGTATGTACACACAGTGACACAAAACAGCAGAATGACTCCTTTTCTCTATTCAAACTGGTTAAATGAGTGATTTTAATATTGTATGCACCTGCAACTCACCATAGGGGAGTTCAATTCCAAAGTAAAGGAGAATCATCTGCTTGAAATCTAATTATTTCTAACAACTTCTAAAAGGTGCCAATAATATTTTCTGGGCCATTTTAGGATTTCTGTGTGGAATAAGCTAAGCTTTAGTCGTTTTTTCAGCTTTTTTTGTTTTGTTCCACTGCAAACCAAATAAATACATATGTGGACACCAAAATATTTTTTGTATCAACAATTTTCTGAAAGAAATGGTGCATTATTTGAAAAAAGTGCAAGAGTGCCAATATTTTTGGCCACGACTGGACGTCATCCATTACGGTGATCATGTACACGCTGAGAGTAATTTCCCAAGACTATAGAGTGGTGATGGACCAAATCAAAATGTCGAAGGTCGGGCCTCTTTGCCAACCGAAACAACAGCTTTGGCTACGCTAGCGGGCTCTTCCTACCAAGGACTACAGACCAAGATGGACTACTACAAAAACTACTACAGCAGGTTCACGCACTTTCTAAACAATTTTACTAATTACAATAAAATGACAGTTGCGATAAAATACAAACCAATTCACAATATGGTAAAACATATAGGATGAGAAGAAAAAGACATGAAATTGTCACAGCCCCCATGGTTTTATTAATTTTGCTGTACGGAGTTAAAGGCCTTCAGTTGGTCATCCTTGGTCAGATTACAAAACCAAATCTTCTGCTTATGTATACTCATGTATTGTCTTCGTGCCAAGTTTCAGCAAAATTGGTTCATGCATTTCTGAGAAATGGTTGGGGAGGACACATTTAAGTAACCAAATGGCCGCCAGTCGGTCATCTTGGATCTGATCTTGAAACAAAATATTATGCTCATGTAACCCATCATTCATTATATGTGTGCCAGATTTGAACAAGATCGGTAAATGCATGTCCGAGACCGAGAAATTGTTGAGGACGTGGTCAATATCGATTGTTTTTTTTTACAACTGTAATGGCCGCCAGTCTACCAGTCAGCCATCTTTTATCAGATCGCAAAATAAAGTGAAGTGCACATATATGCCGTCATGTACTGTGCTTGTGCTAAGTTTGAACAAAATCGGTCCATACATCTCCGAGATATAGTTGCGGACGCAAGCACGCACGGATGTACGGAAAGACAGATGAGACCCAATCCATAAGCCCCCGTTTCGGCACAAGTCCAACGGGGGTTAATAATGGGGCACAATCACGATGGAGAACAACGAGAGATCACATGCAACACAAGTGCCCCTAATAATAAGCAAAGTCAGAAAGAAACTGCAAGGGAACAAATTATAGTGAGATAATGGGAGGGAATATAATGGCGCTCTCGTGGAAAATGGTCTCCGAGATGCTGAGGGCTGGCAAACTGTCCCACGATGTATGTACATCAATATGTACATTGTGGCAGTATTTAACCAGACTCTGTGGTGTAATGGTTAGAGCGTTCGCTCCAAGTATGGGAGGTCAGTGGTTCAAACCCCGACCGAGTCATATCTGAGACTTTTAAAATGTTATATACTGCTTCCTTGCTTAGCTTTCAGCATTTGAAAGGATAAGAGCATGCACAATCCCATAGGTTGGCATCCATGGGGAGGAAGAAATTCTTCCTGAGTGCAGAGAAAAAGGCAGCACCATTGTTGTGATGTCACTGGTACCCAGAATGCCCCAGGCAGTAACGGCACTTCCTCCAAGCTCAGTGGCTCTGTTTATCTAGTATAACAGTCCTGTGTTGTGTCTTGTGTATTCATCTGCATGCCCATGTATGAAATGCGTGTGGCAGCCCCCCTACGAGCCTTAAATTCTGTTTAAAAAAAATAAATCCATTTGTACGGCCACTTTCCCTGCTAGAGTGGGGGTTAGCCTTGCAGGCCCCATGAAAATCATCATGGTTCCCTTTGTTTTTGAGGCAATATTTTTATGGCCGGATGCCCTTCCTGATGCCAACCCTTTAGTCGGGTCTTACGACACGCAGTGAAACAGTGTACCGATTCTAAACCGGGACACACACCTTAAATTCTGTTAAAAAAACAAAAACTGGAACAGCACTCAATAAAGCACATACCTCCGCCAGGGTGAACGGTTTACCTTTTGTTGCCCACTGAAAGGCCACATCTGCATCCAGACCTTACCCAAAATCTAAACAATTTGTCTTTTTCACACACTCAACATGTCCACCAAATTTCGTCCTAATCCGTCTACAACTTTTGAGATACCCTGCTCAAAGTCAAATAGACAGACAAACGGGTGAAAACATAACGTTCGTCCACCTTTGGCAAAAGATGCAAAAAAAAAAAAAAAAATTCAACAAACACAGATAACCACTCTTCCAGACATACTTCATTTTGTTATGTAATCTATACTGAAACGCAAAAGAAACTTCCCACCTTTGAAACCTTTAAATATCAACAATAACACTGCGTGTAGTAAATGTGTGAACTTATTTGTGGACAATAGTGTCCTCACTGTCAAACAAAACGGTCACGGATGGTCACTTGAACCTTCAATGGTCACTTCATAGCACAGCTGTTGAACAGCCGTTTTGACTGTCAGTGATTAGATTAGCCAAGGGGTACGGGATGATTTTAATGAGCTGCACGTGATGTCTTGATATTGGCTTTAAAAAGGCCAGTGCAAAATGGGCATTTCAATCAACATGCCACGATTGTCAAGGGATCAACGGCAGCGTGCCCTGGGCATGCTGCAAGGCGGACTGAGCTACCGTGAGGTGGTACGGCGCCTTGGCTGTTCACACCAGACGATATCGGCCCTGGTGGACAGAGACACCCTCCACAACTCTGCAGATGACAGACCTCGATCAGGGAGGCCAAGAGTCACCACTGCAAGGCAGGACAGGCAGATGGTCCGAAGTCACCTGCGGGATCGATTCCGTCCAGCATCCTGCACTGCGGCAGAAACTCCGGGGCGTGCAAACCCACGGATCTCCAATGATACTGCACGAAGACGACTGCATGACTATGGTCTGACTGCTAGAAGATCATACAGAGGCCCCGTGATGACGGCTGCCCATCGCCGCAACCGACAGAGATGGTGCCAGCAGCATCAGCGGTGGACCTTGGCGCAGTGGAACGAGGTCGCTTTCAGCGATGAGTCAAGGTTCTGTGTGGACAGTCCTGATGGGCGTGAGCGTGTCTGGAGAAGAACTGGCGAGCGATATGCCGATTGTTGCGTGCATCAGGCCAACAGGTGGGGTGGCCCAAGTGTGATGGTGTGGGCCGCCATATCAGGCCGGTACAGGACGCCGCTGGTGGTTGTGGATGGGAATCTTAACGCCCAGCGGTATGTGGATAACATCCTGCGACCTCATCTGCTGCCATTCCTGCTAGACCACCCAGAATTGAGAACCTTTCAGCATGGCAACGCTCGTCCCCATGCTGCTCGCTTTACCACTGCATTTCTCCAAGGCGAGAACATCAACACCATGCAGTGGCCTGCGCTCTCCCCTGACCTGAATCCCATAGAGCACCTGTGGGATGAGCTTGGGAGACGCGTAGTTGGCAGGGCCAGGACACGGGCAGAGCTGCTTCAGACATTGAGGACTGAGTGGGACAGAATCCAGCAGCAATCCATCCAAAGACTGGTAGGCAGTATACGCCGATGATGCACTGCCTGTATCCAAAACAATGGTGGCCGCACACGCTATTGAAAGGGGACTGACATTGCACCCTGTGCTGTTCTGTACTGTAGAACAAACTGATGAGATGGTGTATCTTGGTCAAAAACTTGACATGTCATCAATAAAATGCCAATGTTTCAATTAGCAATTGTTGGTTACCTTCGCAAAAGCGGAAGGTTATGTTTTGATCGCTGTGTATTTACTTGTATGTCTGTGTGTGTGTGTGTGTGTATGTTATTCGCATAACTCAAAAAGTATTCAACCGAATTGCATGAAATTTGGTGGGATGATTGGTTATTAT
The DNA here is from genome assembly GCF_964187855.1 of Myxine glutinosa. Classification (NCBI taxonomy): domain Eukaryota; kingdom Metazoa; phylum Chordata; class Myxini; order Myxiniformes; family Myxinidae; genus Myxine; species Myxine glutinosa. The sequence continues at coordinate 252,255,778 of NC_136262.1, forward strand.
ACGGGACACATGTGATTAGATTTTGGGAGCAATCGGGTCAAAGGTCAAGGTCAAGGTCACGAAAAGGTCAAAATCGTATTTTTACCATAGCGCGGTCAATTTTTATCCAATTGGCATGCAACTAATGCCAAAATGTTCAGAATTCAATGCCCGATCTTGTGATATACGACATGACCCAGTGAAGACATTACCCTTGTTAGCGGTTGGGGGTCAAAGGTCAGGGGGGTCACGACCTTGCAAAATGTGCGTTTTTTGTCATAACTCGGTCAATTCTTATCCGATTTGCATGAAATCAGCACCAAACTGTTCACTGTTCTGTTCCCTACACTCCCATGCCAAGTACAGAACAGTAGCTGCGGCGAAGGTATGCGCTCTACCGAGTGCCCGTTCTAGTTACCTTCGCAAAAGCGGAAGGTTATGTTTTGATTTGTTTTATTTTGAACTGTTACAATTTTATTACATTTCAAACAAGTGGTAAGTTTCTTTTGCGTTTCAGTATATAATGCATTGTACTGTTTATCGATATTCAATGTCAACTACAGCGAAGTTCAGGGTGCACCATTGTAAATCCCCACTCTACCCACCAAAAGCAAAGGTGACATAAAGTTCCACAAGGATTGACCCAACATCAAATTTTGAGTTAAAATTTTTTTCCCTTTTTGTCCCTATGACCCCAAGTCCCCACGCTCTGGGGCATGCACCAGGGGTCAAATCCAAAAAATAGGACCCAGGTCCTGAAGCTCACCTGGATCAGGAGCAACAGTCACTCAACCCTCCAGCAGACCCCTTAGACCCCGATTTGTTTTTTATTCCATGAACAAACTTTGGTACATCACGGGTGATGCAGGTGGTGGTCAAGTTTCATCGAAATTGTGCTTGTAATTCCACTTTGTTGGAGGGAGGGGTGGGGGGGGGATCAAACCTGGAACCACTTTGACCCCAATTTTTTTTAATGCCATGAACAAATTGAGCTCCAACATACCAAATATAATTTTAGCCAACTTTGGTCACAATCCCATCAGCAGTTTTTGAGACGTTACAAGTGCTTACGGACAGACTGATGAGGTGCCATCCCAAAGCTCCCCAGAACGACGTTCCAGGTGAGCTAAACATCGTTACATATTACATGTACTCCCTTCCCCCACCTCTCCCCCCCCCCCCCCCCCAACGGTGTTTTCTTTACATAGTCGAGGCTCATGGAAGAGCTACAAGCAAACTAGTAACTTTGGCCAGAAGAGTTAGAGTGACAATAATTACCTCTTCCTTCTGCTTGTCTGCCTGCTGACGTTCCTCATCAATCTGTATCACAAGCTCCTTCACCTTCTTGTCCAGCCTGCGGTTCGTTGCTTGCAGGTTTGCTCGTTCGCTGTGCAAAGAAATATTGACCACACATTCACTGTCACGATTCAGCAAAATCAACAGATACAATCACAGGGTTGGTTAAATTTGGTTACACAACTTTTTGGTATTAAAGTCGGTGTACTTAATAAACAAAGGGCCGTTTCTGCAGCTATTTCTGCAACTTTACGCACGAGTGAAGCGACAATTTAAATTACACACCATACGTTATATATATCGATACATTACTAACATAATTAATCGGCGAAGGCCGATACAATCGGCCTTCGCCGATTTTAAGAATACTTTTGTAATAAGGCAAATCTGCATAAGGCAATTTTTCCAAAAATGAAAATCGCGTTTTTTGGATCGAAAATTACTTTGATGGTCATGAAATTTTCTGGAGATGTTGGGTACAGTTAGGTAATAGTGAAGAATTTTTTTTTTGCAAAAAAACGATCGAAGGCAATTATGTTAGTAACGTATTTGTATATATATATACAGTCACGTGAAAAAGTAAGTACACCCCATGTAAAGTTTTGACTTTTTCAACATATTTCAACATCCAGCTATTTGATCCTCATTTCAACAATATTGATAGATAAAGGTGATATAATATAACAAATGTCATGAAACATTTACATTTTGTAGTCCATTGTATAATTTAAATAAACATAAATGCAAATTTCGCATGTGGAAGAAGTAAGTACACCCTTGGCTCTAATAGGTGGTATTGCCCCCTTTGGCAGAAACAACCTCAAGTAGGCGTTTCTTATAACTGTCTATCAGTCTCTGACATCGACTGGGAGAAATTTTTGCCCACTCCTCCATGCAGAATTATTTCAGCTGTGCGATGTTTGAGGGGTTTCTTGCATGCACAGCTCGTTTCAAATCCCCCCACAACATCTCGATGGCATTTAGATCCGGGCTTTGACTTGGCCATTCCAGAACCCTCCATTTCTTTCTTTTCAGCCATTCCTTGGTGGATTTACTGGTATGTTTAGGGTCATTGTCATGTTGCAAGGTCCACCTTCGGTTGAGCTTCAACTTTCCGACAGATGGCCACACATTATCCTCAAGCACCCTCTGAAACAATGAAGAATTCATAGTGGATTCTATGATGGTGAGCTGCCCCAAACCATAATATTTCCACCACCATGCTTTACAGTTGGTATCAGGTTCTTGTGGTCAAATGCTGTCTTTGGTTTTCGCCAAACATGACTTCTGGTACTGTGGCCAAATAGCTCTACCTTTGACTCATCTGTCCAGAGCACATTGTTCCAGAAGTGCTGGTCTTTGTCTAGGTGTTCATTGGCAAACTTTAGTCTTGCCCTGATGTTCTTTCTGGACAGCAAAGGTTTCCTCCTGGCACACCTCCCATGTAGATCAAAATTGTGCAGCCTCTTTCTAATGGTAGACTCGTGCACTTTGACATCAACAGTGGCAAGAGCTACCTGTAGGTCCCGTGATGACATTCTGCGGTTCTTCGAGACTTCTTTCAGCATCTTGCGGTCTGCTCTCGGGCTGAACTTGCTGGGGCGGCCTGGCCTGAACAAGATGGCAGTTGTTTGGAATCTTCTCCACTTGTAGATGATTTTCCGGACAGTCGAATGATTGATTTCAAATTGTTTGGAGATCTTTTTAAATCCCTTCCCAGACTCGTAGGCATGTATAACCTTCTTTCTGAAGGCCTCGGAGAGCTCTTTTGATCTAGGCATGGTGACGCCGCACACTTCAACAACAAAGAGCAAACCAAACTAAATGTCTGAGGTTCGAATAAGACAGGTTCCTCCAAGATCCTCTCTAACAATGTTCTCATCATTTGTACCTGAACTGGTGCACCTGATTCTAATTTTAGGTATTTGAAGTAGTGATAAATGTTGGGGTGTACTTACTTTTTCCACATGTGAAATTTGCATTTATGTTTATTTAAATTATACAATTGACTACAAAATGTAAATGTTTCATGATATTTGTTATATTATATCACCTTTATCTTTCAATATTGTTGAAATGAAGATCAAATAGCTGTATGTTGAAATATGTTGAAAAAGTCAAAACTTTACATGGGGTGTACTTACTTTTTCACGTGACTGTATATACAGTAATTTTCATGGGAATGGGAATGATAGAGGCCAAGACATTTCATTTGAAGTCAAGACATTTCATCATTTCATTTTTTTCATTTTCATCAGATTTCATTTCATTTCAAGACAACATCTTCATGGGAATGATAGAGGCCAAGATCAATGCACAACCTCATCACAGCATCTTGGAAAAATCCTGGGTACGTTATATTGATGACATCCAGTTCATCTGGTCAAAATCCCACCGTAGTCTCACACAATTCCAAAATGAATTAAATTTGATTCATCCGACCATCAAGTTTACATTCGACAGCTCACAGTCCGAAGTTCACTTTCTCGACACATCACTCACACTTAAAATAACAGACTCGAAACAGAACTATACACCAAACCAACAGACACTCACTCTTACCTTCTCCCTTCTTCATCTCATCCTAAACATACAATTGCAAGCATACCATACAGTCAAGCACTCAAAGACGCATTTGCTCAACAAAAATGGCAGAAGAAACTTCTATCTGCCAATTAGAAACACACTTCATTGCAAGAAACTATGATCCTCACTCTGTGAAAGAAGCAATAAACCAAACAAAACGCATACCGAGAGCAGACCTTCTGACTTACAAACCCAAACCTGCAACTAACCGTGTCCCACTGGTAACCACCTACTCTCCTACCTCATCCCAATTGCCAAGTATTCTGAATAAGGCCCTTCCTCTCCTCCATCAATCAGAAACGCTCGGCACCACATTCCCTCAACCTCCACTGACATCATTTCGACGTGGTCAGACACTCAAGGACCTCTTGGTAAAAGCAAAGCACTCACAGCCCCACAACAAAGAAACTAGCATCCCTGGCTTCTATAAATACGCAGCAAACAAATGCATTATTCACAAGCATTTACTAGAAGGAAACAAATTTTGTAGTTCTAGCACTGGACAAAAATTCCCCATCACCTTCTATATGAACTGCAAATCTACATGGGTCATATACCTAATCACTTGCCAAAAATGCACCAAACAATATGTT